>NW_016811519.1:298347-352982 GCF_001698545.2 Rhinopithecus bieti | reverse complement strand
AAAAAAAAAAAAAAAAAAAAAAAAAAAAAAAAAAAAAAAATCACTTAACAATGATGTGGGACTTTAAAGAGCCTCAAGTGATCTCACACATATCACCTCAGTTGTAAAGTGTTTTAGGTGATCTTTAGGAAGATGCCCTTTAGGGAGTCTGAGAGCCTGGGTATCCCATATAATCATATTCCTTATGTGGGAATGGAAAGGATTAATATACTGTGACTGTTGTTGGAAAGCAAGAAGTGATAAACTCTCTGTGTTGTGCATCTGTAGCAAGGGAGGTATACATGTACAAATAAGTCTACTATTTGCAGCTCCTTTGTTTGCAATTAGACTCTGTTATGGATACAGTTTCTATAAAAGAATAAAGAGAAACATAAACCTTCAGAAGTAAGAGAATTGTGTCTGATGTCACTATGGACTCACAGCTGCAGAAAGTGGTAACCCCTCTATTATTGTTCCCACCACAAACTGAGCCTCGCTGATTTGGGGTTCCTCGAGTGTTCAGATATTAAAGACTCCCAGCTATAGGCACAGGGCAGAAGTAGTGAAGAAGTAGTATCTGGATGTTATTTGATACTACATTTTTGGGAAATAAAGGGAAAGGAAAGTGCTTTGGACTAGACACTGTCTCTTAATTGTCTAGGATTTCTATTTCACGAATAAGAGAAATGAATTAAGGTCTAGCCCAGAGAGGGCCTGAGTTATTCCTAATTTTGACAAGTCTTAGATCATGGAGTAAAATAGAAGTGAAGCAATGAACATCAATGAAGGACTAGATTAAAAAACGTTTTCAAGACACATAGGTGATCAACTTCCAACAGCCCAGAACAGCCTAGAAGCACTAGACTGGTCCAGTCTCTAGTCATCAGGGATAGGAGGCACCCCCTCTGGACAAAGGCACTGGGAAGACTCAAGTTAAAGGAGTTAAGTTGCCAACATAGCCAAGTTCTATAAAGCATCCTTGGGAAAAAAGGACAACCACTACAGCAACAACTACAAAACAATCTCTCTGTCTTATTTCAAGCAGTGTGTGTGAGCTACTAGTCAGGCACTGGTCTTTTTAGCTTCCTCTGTGCCCAGGGAGATTAACTCTATCTGTAGCAGCACTTGAGAAATGCTATCTGCCATGTAGGATCTGTGTGGGATGCAGATGAAAAGACCAGTAGAGTCATAACACAGTAGACATATAACATAGTCCTTGATGTTGAATTACTTTATTGAATGGTTTTATTGTACCTCTCCCTGAAGCTTTGGGTAAAAGAGGTGTTTTAAAATTTAATAAAAGGAAACGTTTTGCCATCTTTTCATTTCTAAAATTCTTGTTGAGGTAATGTTGACCCTAGAGCCCTTTGTTAACCATCGCTATTTGTTTTGATATATTTCCTTGTTGCAAAGCTTTTTTATGAAGCAAGAGTTCAGATTAAAGATGAACAGAGGATTTACTGCAACTAGAATAGGCGCTGAACAATGTTCACTAGCATTCACAAGCTCTACCAGTGATGTGAACTATGTTTAGAAAAAAGAGAGGGGGTCTCTTTTTTTCTCTGACAGTACATGTTTTCTGATATTCATGCAGTTATTTGGTGGTTATATAGTACACTGCTTTGCTCTTCAAACAGAAACTTGAAATGCTACTATTAATCAAGAATATCATTTGCATATTTTTAGTCTCAACTAAAATAATTTCCCCAAACTTGAGTCTTCAGAAGGCAATGAATGCCCTGAGTGTCAATTCTATTTATTTGATATTTAAAAACCATGTCCTTTCTCAGAGCCTCCAGGCATGTGCATAATAACATCATCCACAGAAGTACTTCAAACAGATAAATGTACCACACAACCAGAGTTAGCAGTGTACAAATGAATAACTTATGTTCTACCTGGGGAGAGCAGTACAAAACATATCATTCACATGGTGGTCAAACATGAGTATACTCACATTCACTTAGGGAGTTACAAAAATGAGGACCTACCATCCATTCCATCCATCCATCCATCCATCCATCCATCCATCCATCCATCCATGCACTCATTTACTCAATAAATACTAACAGTATGTTTGCTCTATTCTAAGTACTGTTCTGGATGTGTCAGTGAACAAAACATATGAAGGTGCCAGTCCTTGTGGAGTTCATCTTATAAGTGGGGAAGACAGATAATAATTAGTAAGCATAATAAATAAAGTATATAGTCTGTTAGAAGGTGATAAGTGCTGTGAAAAAAGACAAAGTACAGTGTGGGGGGTACTGGTAGTACTGGAGTGTATGTATGGTGTGGCAGGTGCAGTATTAAATAGCGTGGTTAGGGGAAGTTTCATTCAGAAGAGATTTGGATAAATATTTAAAGACAATGGATTGGCTTGGCGCAGTGACTCACACCTGTAATCCCAAAGCTGTGGGAGGCTGAGGAGGGAGGACTGCCTGAGTTCAGGAGTTTGAGACCAGTCTGGGCAACATGGTGAAACCCCATCTCTACTAAAATACAAAAAACCAGCCAGGCATGGTGGTATGTGCCTGTAATCCCAGCTACTCAGGAGGTTGAGGCACAAGAATTGCTTGAACCCAGGAGGTGGAGGTTGCAGTGCGTTAAGATTGTGCCACTGCACTCCAACCTGGGCGACAAAGCAAAACTCTGTCTCAAAAAATAAAAAAATGAAAAATAAAGATGGTGGATTGGCTGTGTTGAGGGTGAAGATTTCAAGTAGAGGGAACAAGTAGAGCAAAGGCCCTCAGGAAGGAGGGTCCAGCGTATGTTCAAGAAATGACAAGGAGACCAATGGCGTTGGAGCAGTGTGTGGGCACAGAGAAGAGAGGGAACCAGAGACCAGATAAGTGAGGGCTCATAAGACATGGCAAGGATTGGCTTTCAATCTGAGGGAAATGGGGAGTCAGTGTATGCATTTGAGTAGACTTGGGACATGACCTGGCTTACATTTCAGCAGAATCACTTTGACTGCTGTGTTGAGTAAAGCTAATAGGGAGGTCTTTTCAGAGGCTGTGGCAGTAATCCAGAAGGAAGGGGCTAGTGGCTTGGACAAAGTACTAAAGTAAAGGCAGCAAGAAGTAGTCAGATTCTGGGTATCTTGATGGTAGACCAGCATAATTTCCTGAAACACAAAATAAAATCATCCTTGTTCTAAAACATGGATCAGGAATCTGTCAGTTTGATGGTTGCAGCTGTGTGGCATGGGTCTCAGCTTGAAGAGTACTGTATTCATTCATCGTGTGTGGGAATGTATGGGTGACTGGCAGGGACAGGCTTGTAGCAGTCTGTGCTCAATGAGGATTCCAGGGGCCTGGAAAGACTCTGCTCAGAGATTCAAGGAATAATAGATGAGTATCAGAGAGAATGGGTGATTCTGAATGAATTTAAAATCTGGCACTCTCACTGTGCCCTGGCCAGTCTCCTATGGACCATCCCTTAAGATGAAGAGGTTTCAATTAAATAGCTGTATCATGAAACGTTTTTGGGACATTGAGAACAAAAGGAGTCGGCAGAATTGGCACCAGCAACTTTGTCAGCAAGAAGAGATGGTGCCATATTGCAGATATTGGTGCCCTCAACACTGGACACCAGCAGTTGGCAATGATGGCCACGTTGGCAAGCTTCAGTGGCACTGGCAGAACATTCAGTTGGCATTGGCTAAGGTATCCTTGATGGGAAGACAATGGGTATCATAGCCAGAGACACAGACATCAGTACCCTTGACACATTGGGCACCTGCAGCTCTGAAGCAGCCCTTGGCATTCATTAGTGGCAGATTTGGCACCTTCAGTGAGTATGAACAGGACTGAGATCACTTTTGGTAGGTCCTGGTGGCACTGTCTCAAGCCTTGGTGACAGAAGGCATCACCATAATAGGCTAGAGCAAGAGAGACAGAAAAGGGCAGATGTCTCGTGTGCACATGTGACAGGAGACACTTTGAATGAATCATTAGGAGGAATTTCAGTAAGGCCTAGAATATGCAGAGAAGTGTTGCTCTATGATTGTTGCTGTTATCCTATTTTGAAGCCCTGGTTGGATTTCCTGAAAACCCCTTTTATATTTATAGTTAAGGGATAATCTAAAAACTATTCCACTACCATTGGAGTGAGAACAGCAGTCACAACAAAAAATAGCTTGATCCTTAGGAAAATGTTTCCAGCCTCATAGTCTGTTGTATATGTGTGTGTGTGTGTGTGTGTGTGTGTGTGTGTGTGTGTGTGTATGTATTTGTCAGTCCAGAATTTCTAATTATCTCAGACAATGGAGTGACTAAGAATATTCAGCTCTATTTACGGGAATCCCCAGTAGAGTCACTCTTACGGTTGTTTTAGTAGTTATTATTTATTTAATTCAATAAGAATTTTTAGGCACTACACTGCATCATATATATAACATCATCCTAGATATTATATAAATGCCAAAGGGAATAAAGTTCCTACCTTCCAGGAATATGTAATTTCCTTGGGTATACATTTGAAATACACACAAATAAAGTTCTGTGTCACTTAACCACAGGGATACATCAGAATGCATCCTTAGGTGATTTTGTCATCGTGCGAACATCATATAGTGTACTTACGCAAATCTAGATATCACCTGCTACCCACCTAGGCTATTGCTCCTAGTCTATAAACTTGACCAGCATGTTATTGTACTGAAAACTATAGGCAAATTAACATAAATCACTAGGTGATGGAAAATTTTCAGCTCCATTATAATCTTATGGGACCGCTTATATATGTGGTCCATTATTGACCCAAATGTTGTTATATGGCATATGACTGTATACAAAGATAAATGCCAGTTTTTGTACGTTCTAGAAAAGAAAAAATGCTAGAGTGGATTGGAGACATTTGGGGGAGTTTCTTTTACAGTTTCTCTTGGGGTTAATATATGGGGAAGGAAGTGATTGTATGTGTGTTTGTGTGTACACGTTTGTCGGGGGGGGATGGAGGTGGGGGGCAGAGAGAGAGAGAGAGAGAGAGAGAGAGAGAGAGAGAGAGAGAAACAGAGGATGAATATGGACATCCATTTCTCCTTATTGTCCCTAGTCCTAGTCCTAGCAGGTATAGGCGGCACCCTCTGTCTGAAGTGACTCCTTCAATCTCCCAGTTGGCTAAAAACACCTATACATTCTTTGAGATTCAGTTCAAGCATCATCCACCTGTCCAAAAAGCCTTCCCTGATGCCCATGCATTTAGCTCTTCTCTCCTCTTGTAGCATTTTCCACATAGTATTCTAGTTTTTGACATATCTATCTCTGTCTAAAATGCAGGCAGAACTCCTTGAGGCAGGGACCAATTCTTCTCCACATTTCCATTTCCATCTCTAGACTTAGCATAGAGCTGAAATGAATGGACAGTCTGATTGAATGGATGGACAATGAGCAATTTGCTAGTGAATGTCTGTGCATGGCCATGTGAGTGTTTGCAGACGTTATGCCTCTGGAGTTGCTCTAGCTTCCTTTCATCTACCTCTGAGTCTGCTGGGTCTCGGGACACAAGGTAATTGTTCCTTTATGTCTATATCACGTGGCACTAGGAAAAGCGATCTGGCTGAAGTGCATGATAATGTAATTGAGTCCCAGAGGTGACAGGCAGGGAAATGGATCTCTCTACATTTACTGAAATAATCTCTTGTATATCTGTGGGGAAAATTTCACATTCAAAACTTTCTTATAATACATTTACCTCTTAGTATTTAGAAAATTGTAAATACAATCCTTTGCCACCAAGCAGTTGCTTCCAAATAAAGAAGGGGTTGAGGGTTAAAACTAATATAATGCATTGAAGGAAAAGCTTTTAACCTGTCAGGACTCTGTGATTCATAAATTATAACCTTATAAATGATTTAAAGTGTATCCATTTAGCACTTATACCTTCATGAATTCATGGTATGACAAATAAAGCTAAAATGTATTTCCTCTTGAAGACATGAAAGAGGAATCTGGCAGTTTCTTGGGTACTCATTTCCTTTGATAAGGGCAGTAGTTATCTATTAACTTTAAAAAAAGAAAAAGCTGAATGTCTACTTACTAAAATAGAAAGCCATAGACTTGTGTGAGATAGTAAAAATGGCCAGTCATTTTTTCCCCAAGATGAGCATATTGATGGGTGATTCCACAGAGCACAGAGATGGGGCACTCCAGTAATAGGAAGCAGAGGAAAGCAGTTAAGGGCATAGACTCTGGAGCCAGGCTGGCCAGTTTCAATCCTGACTCTGACACTTACTAGTGGTGTGACCTTAGGCAAGTTACTTAACTTTTTTGAGCTTTAATCTCTTCACCTGCGAAACAGGGATTTAATTTTGAGATTTAAATGTGTTAATTTTGAGTTACTCTGAAGTACTTAGAATAGTGCCTGGCACATAGGCAATCTTCTATTTAAGTGATTGCTATTAACATAGGGGTTTGGCCCAGAATGTCTTTCTGGCACGCTGAGGAACATCTTGGAGAATGCATATTCTTTAGGTAGAGTGTTCACTATGGGTCCACAGAAGACCAACCATCAGGCTAGAATCCAAAGCCAAAGGATAGGTGTAAGGACTACTGGTTTGAAGTTGAAAATCCCATTGATTACCACCCCTCCGCACCCCCCACACAAATAACGATAAAGAAATACCACATAATGAAACAGTGCTTAGCTTAGGAAAGAAAGAATAGTAATTATGGCACTAGTTTAGCCTGCTCCATTGAAGCTCACTAGAGGTATTTGTTTGGGTTCGAAATATTTGTCTCATTACAGCTTGAAGGACAAAGTGATGAACGGAATTTATAGCTGGATTGATGGCCCTAGTTGTATTTCAGCTGTAATAACCAGAGGATGGTTATTACGAATGAGAAAAAACAGCATCTCTATCTGCCTGTTAGCTAAACATATGTTTTGGATCACTTTTTTGCCTGGAGTGTCATGAGTTATCACAAACTTCCACAACAAAGAAGTTTTCTTTTTTAACTTTGACTTATGTATTATTTTTTCTTAGATACAGGGTCTCATTCTGCTGTCCAGACTGGAGTGCGGTGGTGGGATCATAGCTCTCTGCTCTCTAACTGCTGAGCTTAAGCAATCTTCCTGAGTAGCTAGGACTATAGGTTTGTGCCACCATGCCTGGCTAATTTTTAATTTTTTTTTTGAGAGACAGGGTCTCACTATGTTGCCCGGCCTTGTCTGGAAGTCCTTCCCTCACGTGATCCTCCTGCCTTGGCCTCCCAAAGTGCTAGGATTACAGGCATAAGCCAACATGCCCAGCCACAACAGAGAAATTTTAAAGGTACATAGGAATGGCTTTTTGATTCATCTGTCTCCTTCTCCAGGAACCTACTCCTGATTCCCTCAACAGAAGATACCTTCCCTTTCACTTAACATACAAAACTTGTATTTTTACTGCTATCATAGCCTGTTTCATGTTCTGACTTGTATTATATTAAGATCACTTGGATACTGGTCTGATTTCCTTTGCTAGACTAAAATCTTCTTGAAGGCAGATACTGCACAATTTCATCTTATTTTTCTCCTTGTACTGTGTCTTGGGACGTAAGTAAATGCTCAATTCATTTGCAGACTTAACTTGAACAGAAATATCTCGCTTGAATGCCATCAATTGAAAATAAGAAATATACCCAAATTCGGCTGGGCGTGGTGGCTTACTCCTGTAATCCCAGCACTTTGGGAGGCCGAGGGGGGCGGATCATGAGGTCAGGCGATTAAGACCATGCTGGCTAACATGGTGAAACCTTGTCTCTACTAAAAATACAAAAATTAGCTGGGCGTGGTGGCGGGCGCCTGTAGTCCCAGCTACCTGGGAGGCTGAGGCAGGAGAATGGCGTGAACCCAGGGGGTAGAGCTTGCAGTGAGCCAAGAGATTACGTCACTGCACTCCAGCCTGGGCGACAGAGCGAGACTCCATCTCAAAAAAAAAAAAAAAAAAAGGAAATATAGCCAAATTCTATTCCATAATTAAGTTAGCACTTATTTCAATTGTATGGTAAAGGCAGGTGACAATGCCTTATTCAAAATTGTGAATATGCTGTTTTACAGTTTTTGTGTAAATGCACAGTTCTGCTTTTCTCTAAAATCACAATGCCTTTAGCAACTAAATGGAACTACACTGTCAAGATCTGATTGCTCAGCTTCTCAGTTCACGTCCATTCCATTCTACACTATGTATATTTATATTGAGTCCTTGCTATTTAAGATACTCTTCATTTCTCCTCCTCTTCCAACTTCTCTCCCATTCCCACTCAGTGTTGGGAACTGACTGCATTGCTTCTAAGAGATGCAGGCAGGAAGACCTCTCTGTATTAGGCTTATTTACTTTATCTGTTTTTTTTTTTTTTTTTTTTTTTTTTTTTCAGAAGGAGTCTCACTCTGTTGCCCAGGCTGGAGTACAGTGGTGGGATCTTGGCTCACTGCAACCTCCGCCTCCTGGGTTCAAGTGATTCTCCTGCCTCAGGCTCCCAAGTAGCTGAAACTACAGGTGCCCGCCACCATGCCTAGCTACTTTTGCTATTTTAGTAGAGATGGGGTTTCACCATATTGACCAGGGTGGTCTTGAACTCCTGACCTCATGATCTGCCCGACTTGGCCTCCCAAAGTGCTGGGATAACAGGCATGAGCCACCGTGCTCTGCCCATTTCATCTCTTAAATAGGGAGGCATGAGTTATGACTTTAAATACCTTATCTTCTAGCTTCTGATGGACTAAACAATAAACTTTAAATATATTTCAAAATCATCAGTTTAGTAGATGACAATCAAATTGGAAAGTTTTGCCAGTTTCTTATCTAGAAAATGAATAATCTGCATTGTGAGAAATCCACTAGCTGAGAGTAGAATGTTCACTATGCAATGCAGTCACGGGCATTTTAGTCACGGACTCTCTTATGTCAGTAATTGAGTTCTTTTCTGTTACTTCTTGGCTCCAGGCAAAAGCAACATCAAAATGTATTGATTTTGTTAATCTAGGGAGAATTTATTGAACAAATGCAAGTGGTCATAACTAATATTGAGTTCCTCTAAATGTCAGAAACTTCATATGCATTTTGTATTTATATCTCACAATGACCTAATGTGATAGGTTCCTTATCTATTATTTTATAGATAAGGACACTGGGATTAGAGAATTTAAGTAACTTGGCCAAGGTGACACAAGCAGTAGGTGGCTAAACTAGGATTAAATTAGATTTAACTAAAACTCAAGAGAGTTATTTTTTGAGGCCCTGCAAGATTGCAAATTCCTTAAAGATGCCTTAAGTGGATTATTTAGCTTACTCATCTCATTATCCCCTTAGTATCCTTAGGGTGCTTTGAAGTACAGTGTTTAGACAATACAGTGGGGTGTTTAAGAACCTCAGTTAAGCCACCTCAGTATGAATTCTAGTTTATCCACCTAAAATAGCATTCACAAATTCCCATCATTTTCTGTCCATTTCTTGCTTAATAGTTCTCCACAGCATTTATCATTAACTGAAATTACATAGTTTTCTTCTTTTTTGGGGGGTCCCTCACTAGAATTTAAGCTGCACGAGGACAGTGACCTTGTAGGTCTTGCTTCCCAACACCAAATTCTCAACAGCTAGTACAGTGCCTGGCATGCAGTAGGTGGTTTATAAATATCTATTGAATGAATAAATGAAAGGAGATATATTTTGCTTACTGTTTATGCCTGGAGTAGTAATTTTCAGATACAATTAATGGGCCGAATGAACCCGACCTTTTTTCTTGGTTCAGCTTCAAACCTTGTGTATTTAATAGACACGAATATAGCACATATGCTTTGGAAAGCTCCATTTTATGTGCTTTACAAATATTGACCCATTTAATTCTATAGAGTAGGTGAAATCATTACACTCATTATAAAGGTGAGGAACCAGGCACAGAAAGATGTAGAAACTGGCCCATGGTCAGACAATTAGGCAAAGAATGGAGCCAAGATTCAAACTCGGATAGTCTGACCATGTTCCCAACCATTCATTCCATCATGCTGCTTCCTAGATTAATCCCATAAAATGTCATTTCCTTGGAGTTTAATGCTCTAAAGATGTGTCTTCACTTTCTCTTAGAGAATGACCTTCCATCTTGCCTATTTTCCTTCCTCTCTACCCAGATTAAGAGGGAAAATAAATTAAGATTATTTTACTTATGGAAATAGCACTGTATGCTATCAGTGAAGCTTCTCTCAGGCTACCTTCAAGGATAAATAAGTGAATGACCTCGGTGGCTGCTGGACAGCTCACATGGCCTATATCTGCCTTTCTTCTTTTCCATATTTGTCTTTTCCTGTATTTCTAGAGCTCTTGGATTCCTGCCACAACCCTTCCTTCTAGCCTTGAGAAAGGAGTTCAGTGGTCCATGGAGGCTGCAAAACTGCCTTTTAAGCCTGAAATGTAAAAGGAAGGCTGATTTTATAAATGATCCCTGTTCTTGCTTCTAGTCAATTGGTTCTTTCATTTCCTGTCCCTTTTGGATTCTTTCACAAACACACAAGCAACTCACAGCCTTGGGTCTCTGATACAGCACAGTATTCACTCAGGAGGCAATTGTCATGAGCACAGATATCTGGGATTTAGTTCCAGTTCAGTTACCAAGAAGCAATCTTCCTTGGGGCAAGTCAATTAATAGGACTGGGACTTAGTTTCCTCACCTGTGAAACGACTCCAGTGAGATGATGAGCTGGAGATTCAAAGGTCCCTTCCAGCTCTAAATTGTGATTATTCTTTGACGAATTTATGTAAGGAAGGGAAAGTGCTCAGATATTTAAAGCCCTATTTCCCTCACTACAGACTGCAGGATAACTCCAAGGGAGCCACTGTTCTTTATTAAATGGGGTGGGGGGGAACTTCTCAGAGTTGAAGGATGACAGCTGCTGGGGATAGCAATAGATCAGAACCTATTTTCCTGACTAATTCCTTTCCCATTTCTCTGTAAATATTAGAGGGAGATTAGGAGTAAAAGTGATATTTCAGCTCTGTGGTCTACATAATAAATGATTCCAAGACAAATTCTTTAAAAAAAAAACCACTAAAAGTTCTGCCTCTTTAGCTTGGGAAGAATGTAGTAGTCATCTTGCTTTGTGAAACTGCACAAAAAACTGGGAGCAGAGTACAGGTAAGTAAGATTGAATTGTGCGCTCTCACACCCAGCAGTTGTTTAAAATCTATCCAGTCCATACAGTTATTGCTATTTTGCATTTTGTACATAGGGGCTTTGTCATTTCAAAGGGTACAGAGGGCTTCATGAACATTGGCCATTCCTTCTCTCGATGTGACCCCATAGAACAGACTAGTTACTAGTCATCACTTGTAAACAGGAAGCATGAATCTCACCCTAGGAAATGCAGGCTACCAGTGCTGTCATGGTTACATGCATGAAGGACACGCCCTATCAATCTGTAAAACATTTAAAATAAAGGCACTCAGTTTGGAAATATCTTTGGGCATCCCAACCTGACCCATTTGGAACTGACCTCTAATTTGCATTCTTGTTTAGTTCAGTCCAGTCTAATAAATATTAACTGGGCGTTATTATGTTCACGATCTGTGTGCTCCATACCCAGGAAAGGAAGATGAACATGGCCAAGATCCTAATCTTGAGTGAGAGACAAATTAGTCAATAGGTGGTTTTATGAGGTGTAATGAGAACACAGAAGGGTTAAATCATCTATCCCAGAGAGAAGATGTTGTAAAGATTTCTCCAAGGCTTAAGTATTAAGGAATGAATAGGAGTTACCCATGGGAAGAAGGGTGACAGTTAAGGTACAGAAGGAGAGATGATGTTGCTGGCACAGAATGACTAGATTCTCAGGAATTCTATCACATATTCCTAGGAAGAGAAATAATATTTCTTGGACTACTCTGCAGTTTAATGAGGGCTATGAACCTGAATCCTGGTGAATCAAATGCAGCTTAAAGTAAGTGATGCATTTCCAGTCATGGGAATAGAACATCCCAAGTGATCTTCTATGTTCCTCTCTACCCTGCTGTCATGGCAGCCCACAAAGAACTCCAGGATGGAAGGATCCGAAGAAGCCAGGGTCCCTGAATTACTGGTTGGAGGAGAGCTGCCTGACCCACACTGGACTTAGCATGTGTGAGAAATAAATTTAACGGTGTTAAACCACTGAGAATTTGGAGCTGTTACAGTGGCTAGAGTTCATTACCCTGATCATACGGTGTGCCAGGCTAAGGAATAATAAAAGTATCTGAAAGACTTGCTGTCACTTCAACATTTATATAGCCCAAATAACTTAGGGTTTTCTTTACCTTAATGTCAATTAGTCTTTCTTCCTTTCTTATCCATTGGCACCAACCATTTCTTTTTTAGAAAGGTGATCTTTTACAGTCTCTCAGCAAGTCAACTGCTCTTTCTGAGTATATTATCAGCACCTTGTGTCTTTTAATGACATTTGTCTATTGCACATAATTATATAACATATTATATATAATTATTATATTATTGTATAACATATCATATAATATGCAACAAAGAAATGTATTAGAGTATATATGTTNTGGCTCACTGCAACCTCCGCCTCCTGGGTTCAAGTGATTCTCCTGCCTCAGGCTCCCAAGTAGCTGAAACTACAGGTGCCCGCCACCATGCCTAGCTACTTTTGCTATTTTTAGTAGAGATGGGGTTTCACCATATTGACCAGGGTGGTCTTGAACTCCTGACCTCATGATCTGCCCGACTTGGCCTCCCAAAGTGCTGGGATAACAGGCATGAGCCACCGTGCTCTGCCCATTTCATCTCTTAAATAGGGAGGCATGAGTTATGACTTTAAATACCTTATCTTCTAGCTTCTGATGGACTAAACAATAAACTTTAAATATATTTCAAAATCATCAGTTTAGTAGATGACAATCAAATTGGAAAGTTTTGCCAGTTTCTTATCTAGAAAATGAATAATCTGCATTGTGAGAAATCCACTAGCTGAGAGTAGAATGTTCACTATGCAATGCAGTCACGGGCATTTTTAGTCACGGACTCTCTTATGTCAGTAATTGAGTTCTTTTCTGTTACTTCTTGGCTCCAGGCAAAAGCAACATCAAAAATGTATTGATTTTTGTTAATCTAGGGAGAATTTATTGAACAAATGCAAGTGGTCATAACTAATATTGAGTTCCTCTAAATGTCAGAAACTTCATATGCATTTTTGTATTTATATCTCACAATGACCTAATGTGATAGGTTCCTTATCTATTATTTTATAGATAAGGACACTGGGATTAGAGAATTTAAGTAACTTGGCCAAGGTGACACAAGCAGTAGGTGGCTAAACTAGGATTAAATTAGATTTAACTAAAAACTCAAGAGAGTTATTTTTTGAGGCCCTGCAAGATTGCAAATTCCTTAAAGATGCCTTAAGTGGATTATTTAGCTTACTCATCTCATTATCCCCTTAGTATCCTTAGGGTGCTTTGAAGTACAGTGTTTAGACAATACAGTGGGGTGTTTAAGAACCTCAGTTAAGCCACCTCAGTATGAATTCTAGTTTATCCACCTAAAATAGCATTCACAAATTCCCATCATTTTCTGTCCATTTCTTGCTTAATAGTTCTCCACAGCATTTATCATTAACTGAAATTACATAGTTTTTCTTCTTTTTTGGGGGGTCCCTCACTAGAATTTAAGCTGCACGAGGACAGTGACCTTGTAGGTCTTGCTTCCCAACACCAAATTCTCAACAGCTAGTACAGTGCCTGGCATGCAGTAGGTGGTTTATAAATATCTATTGAATGAATAAATGAAAGGAGATATATTTTGCTTACTGTTTATGCCTGGAGTAGTAATTTTCAGATACAATTAATGGGCCGAATGAACCCGACCTTTTTTCTTGGTTCAGCTTCAAACCTTGTGTATTTAATAGACACGAATATAGCACATATGCTTTGGAAAGCTCCATTTTATGTGCTTTACAAATATTGACCCATTTAATTCTATAGAGTAGGTGAAATCATTACACTCATTATAAAGGTGAGGAACCAGGCACAGAAAGATGTAGAAACTGGCCCATGGTCAGACAATTAGGCAAAGAATGGAGCCAAGATTCAAACTCGGATAGTCTGACCATGTTCCCAACCATTCATTCCATCATGCTGCTTCCTAGATTAATCCCATAAAAATGTCATTTCCTTGGAGTTTAATGCTCTAAAGATGTGTCTTCACTTTCTCTTAGAGAATGACCTTCCATCTTGCCTATTTTTCCTTCCTCTCTACCCAGATTAAGAGGGAAAATAAATTAAGATTATTTTACTTATGGAAATAGCACTGTATGCTATCAGTGAAGCTTCTCTCAGGCTACCTTCAAGGATAAATAAGTGAATGACCTCGGTGGCTGCTGGACAGCTCACATGGCCTATATCTGCCTTTCTTCTTTTCCATATTTGTCTTTTTCCTGTATTTCTAGAGCTCTTGGATTCCTGCCACAACCCTTCCTTCTAGCCTTGAGAAAGGAGTTCAGTGGTCCATGGAGGCTGCAAAAACTGCCTTTTAAGCCTGAAATGTAAAAGGAAGGCTGATTTTATAAATGATCCCTGTTCTTGCTTCTAGTCAATTGGTTCTTTCATTTCCTGTCCCTTTTTGGATTCTTTCACAAACACACAAGCAACTCACAGCCTTGGGTCTCTGATACAGCACAGTATTCACTCAGGAGGCAATTGTCATGAGCACAGATATCTGGGATTTAGTTCCAGTTCAGTTACCAAGAAGCAATCTTCCTTGGGGCAAGTCAATTAATAGGACTGGGACTTAGTTTCCTCACCTGTGAAACGACTCCAGTGAGATGATGAGCTGGAGATTCAAAGGTCCCTTCCAGCTCTAAATTGTGATTATTCTTTGACGAATTTATGTAAGGAAGGGAAAGTGCTCAGATATTTAAAGCCCTATTTCCCTCACTACAGACTGCAGGATAACTCCAAGGGAGCCACTGTTCTTTATTAAATGGGGGTGGGGGGGAACTTCTCAGAGTTGAAGGATGACAGCTGCTGGGGATAGCAATAGATCAGAACCTATTTTCCTGACTAATTCCTTTCCCATTTCTCTGTAAATATTAGAGGGAGATTAGGAGTAAAAGTGATATTTCAGCTCTGTGGTCTACATAATAAATGATTCCAAGACAAATTCTTTAAAAAAAAAACCACTAAAAAGTTCTGCCTCTTTAGCTTGGGAAGAATGTAGTAGTCATCTTGCTTTGTGAAACTGCACAAAAAACTGGGAGCAGAGTACAGGTAAGTAAGATTGAATTGTGCGCTCTCACACCCAGCAGTTGTTTAAAAATCTATCCAGTCCATACAGTTATTGCTATTTTGCATTTTGTACATAGGGGGCTTTGTCATTTCAAAGGGTACAGAGGGCTTCATGAACATTGGCCATTCCTTCTCTCGATGTGACCCCATAGAACAGACTAGTTACTAGTCATCACTTGTAAACAGGAAGCATGAATCTCACCCTAGGAAATGCAGGCTACCAGTGCTGTCATGGTTACATGCATGAAGGACACGCCCTATCAATCTGTAAAACATTTAAAAATAAAGGCACTCAGTTTGGAAATATCTTTGGGCATCCCAACCTGACCCATTTGGAACTGACCTCTAATTTGCATTCTTGTTTAGTTCAGTCCAGTCTAATAAATATTAACTGGGCGTTATTATGTTCACGATCTGTGTGCTCCATACCCAGGAAAGGAAGATGAACATGGCCAAGATCCTAATCTTGAGTGAGAGACAAATTAGTCAATAGGTGGTTTTTATGAGGTGTAATGAGAACACAGAAGGGTTAAATCATCTATCCCAGAGAGAAGATGTTGTAAAGATTTCTCCAAGGCTTAAGTATTAAGGAATGAATAGGAGTTACCCATGGGAAGAAGGGTGACAGTTAAGGTACAGAAGGAGAGATGATGTTGCTGGCACAGAATGACTAGATTCTCAGGAATTCTATCACATATTCCTAGGAAGAGAAATAATATTTCTTGGACTACTCTGCAGTTTAATGAGGGCTATGAACCTGAATCCTGGTGAATCAAATGCAGCTTAAAGTAAGTGATGCATTTCCAGTCATGGGAATAGAACATCCCAAGTGATCTTCTATGTTCCTCTCTACCCTGCTGTCATGGCAGCCCACAAAGAACTCCAGGATGGAAGGATCCGAAGAAGCCAGGGTCCCTGAATTACTGGTTGGAGGAGAGCTGCCTGACCCACACTGGACTTAGCATGTGTGAGAAATAAATTTAACGGTGTTAAACCACTGAGAATTTGGAGCTGTTACAGTGGCTAGAGTTCATTACCCTGATCATACGGTGTGCCAGGCTAAGGAATAATAAAAAGTATCTGAAAGACTTGCTGTCACTTCAACATTTATATAGCCCAAATAACTTAGGGTTTTCTTTACCTTAATGTCAATTAGTCTTTCTTCCTTTCTTATCCATTGGCACCAACCATTTCTTTTTTAGAAAGGTGATCTTTTACAGTCTCTCAGCAAGTCAACTGCTCTTTCTGAGTATATTATCAGCACCTTGTGTCTTTTAATGACATTTGTCTATTGCACATAATTATATAACATATTATATATAATTATTATATTATTGTATAACATATCATATAATATGCAACAAAGAAATGTATTAGAGTATATATGTTTTATATTATATATACTATAAATTTGTAATATAAATATATATTATATGTAATAGGTTATGATATAATATGAATATAATATGTAATGTTATAAAATATAGCATGTATATATAATGAATTATTTCAAAGGTATCTCTATATAAAAATAAATTTTTCTCATTAGAATACACATTTGGTGAGGGCAAGGGCTTCATCTATATTACTCATTACTGTAACCCTAGTGCTAAGGGAAATGACTGGTAGACAGTAGGCACTCACAGTTATTTTCAGAATAAATGAATAACAATTAATATAATAGAATAGAGGCTGGGTTTTTTAAAAGAAATGGACTTCAGCTGTGTTCAGATATAGGTGTTCTGAAGGCAGAAAGAGCTCCAAACCCAGACGAGGGTTGAAAGTTGCTCATATGAAGGTGAGAGCAGAAGCTATGCAGGCAAAAGAAGGCGCCTCAGGAGGGTAAGGGAAGGAACAAGATGAGAGAATTAAGGCTGAATTTTAGGGAATATCAATGTATAAAATAGACTAAGCATAAGAAGCTAATGAAACAATATTAGAAAAAGTAAGGAAAGTTTGCGGCACAGAAACAGAACTCTGTAAGAATCATAGTTTTGGTGTCAGATCTGCGAGTATAGCATATTCAATAAATACCTGTTTATTGACTGAAATAAGTGCTGAACACTGAATAGCATACAGTCCCATGAAAATGGCCAAAGGAGCTGATTCCTTTTCTAATAGACATACAGCCAGTGTCATCTCTGTTTATTTTACACATTTCTTTGGGATGACATCAGGAGGCTTGGGTCATCCTGGGGCCTTTCACTAGTCTGATAAAGTAGGCTATATTTCTGATCTGTGTTCTTCCCTGTTTAGAAGATTCTTAAAAGTATGGAAGCTGGATATTTATTGATAAGTTACGGGTCAGTAAACTATGCCGACAGTCTAAGCCTGGTCTATTGCTTGTTTTTGTAAATAAAGTTATTTGGAACACGGCCACACTCATTCATTTCTGAGTCATCTATGGCTATTTTCACTCTGCAACAGGGTTGAGTAACCACAATATAGGACATATGACCTGCAGAGTATAAAATATTTATGATATGGCTTTTTACAGAAAAAGTTTGCCAACCCCTGAGCACTGAGCATATCTGTTTTGCACCCCCAGCAAAGAACAAACAAACAAACAAACAGAAAAACAAAAAACAACCACAAGACATTTTCAGAACTGACTGGAGCTTATAAGAACCCTGGGAATACCACAGCCTGTCTTACTAAGGAATGGACCTATAGGAAATAGAACTGAGGAACCTATAGGAAATAGGACCTATGCCCTCAGTTAGACTGGGTCCCGTCGTGTATTTACTTTAGGTTAGGACCTCCATGCTAACAGTGCACATATGTGAGTGTGAGATTCTCTTTGACCATATCTTTAACTGATGTCCACTGGGCAGTAGGCCAACATTGGGTGGCAGTGAGTTTAAGACATGCAATAAAAAGAATAAAAAGAAATGCAAGTGAAAAGAATGAGGGTAGATGGAGAGTGAGTGATGGGATGGGTGAATGAAAAGTTGCCCTGTCAAAAGGTACCATGAGAGCATCTGTGCCTGTGGGCTATATTTTGTCATTGCCCTTCTGAAAAATAGCAGAAGAAATAGGAACAAGTTTCTATCATTTTTCTAAGTGACAGGGAAGTAAGACTGAACCTTCCTTTCTAGACTTTTAAAGAAATAACATTGGTTGTACACTTTTCTGCTAAAGTTTACACACATCTGCGTCAACCATCAAGACTAGAATTAACAAACATCTGAACGTTAAGGACCTTGAAAGAACTAGCGCCTTTCAGAGAATGACTCTGTTCTCTTGAATGACTATTCTCTTGAATGACTCTGTTCTCTTGAAGATGCTGATTCTTTCAAGTTCCTTAAAATTCTCTTCATAGAATGTCTCTGTTCTCTTAAAGACTCTAGTTTGTTCAAGGTCCTTAAAATTCAGGTGTAACTTCTTTAAAAGAATGTCACATTCATAATAGTCCTTTCTAAGGCTGAAATAATCTGTGATCTTATCATATTAAGAGTTATTTCTAGAGTGATTCTCTTTGCCTATGACATAGGGGTAGCAGAGTGACAGCTATCACCAAATCTGGCCCCCAATGCTTTGTTTTGTTAACAAAGTGTTTATGAAAAAAACACCACACTGGGGGTGAGGAGGGGCAGAACTTCTACTCTCCAGTGTACCACAGTTTCCACCATTCCATATTATCTTTTCTTTAAAAATGTTTGAGTTTTCAATCCCTACCATCTCTGCTCATACCATTTTGAGGGGGTCAACTGTTGCTTTGATCTATTTTCTTTGTTCAGGCCTAAAATTAAATGACCACTTGTAACTTTCTAGCTATGTTAGTTTATTAGAACCTGTTTTATTTGCTAACATTCTTAAAGTTTTGTCTAATAGAGTTTAGTAGACTCACTGACCTAACACATATGGGAAAATGCTCTTTTCAGTAATGAGGCAACAGTGAAGAATAAATACATTTTAAGAAACTGTGCTGTTTTATGGGATTACTGATTTGTATATATCACATAGATCAGTGATGTTCAGGTTGTGAAGTGATTATGTACAATTTGCAAATCTCTAGTGTCCCTAACTTCTGCATTATCTTACATCATGCTACATGACACCTAACTCTACAGACCAGAGACATGTGCCTCTTTTTTGAGTGGCAATAGCAAAGGTGGCTCTTAAACCATCAGATTGTGAACATCACAGTCCCAGGAAATGGTCCAAGGAAATTAAAGGGTGTTTTTTTTTGCTTATAGTTTTTGATGGGTTCTTCCATTTTAACTACAAATGCGGACAATTAAAACTAGACTGTAAAGTAGATCATCATAAAATGTATCTGGCAAACTTCTTTTTTTTTTTTTTTTTTTGAGACAGAGTCCTACTCTGTCACCCAGGCTGGAGTGCAGTGGCACCATCTCGGCTCACTACAAGCTCTGCCCTCTGGGTTCACGCCATTCTCCTTATCTGGCAGACTTCTAAGATGTGCCCCCACCCCGCCCGCCCTACCCCATGGTTCCCACCTCCTGGTATTTACACCCTTGTGTAAACACCTCCTTTTGTGTATGAACTGAATCTGGTGACTTGATTGTAATGAATAGAAGATGGCAAAAAGATGGGATGTCACTTCTGTGATTAGGTAGCAAAAGACTGTGACTTCCATCTTGCTAGCACTGTCTTGTCCTCTCACTTGCTCATTCTGTTGAAGCTAGTAGCATGTTGTGAGATGCTCTATGGGGTGACAAGGAACTAAGGGAGGCCTCAGCCAACAGTGTGTGAGGCACTGAGGCCTCAATCTGAAAATCCCTAAAAGCCTGAATGAGTGAGTTAGGAAGTAGATCCTCTTGACTTGAGTCTTGAGACAGCTGTAGCTCTCTGAAAGATCCAGAGACAGAGGACCCACTCACACTGTACCTGGATTGCTGACCCACGAAACTGGGAGATAATAAATGTTGTCATATGCCACTAAAATTTGGGGTAACTTGTTCTTTAACAATATAGAATATAAATCTTCTATTGGAATAACAGCAAAAATATTTTTGGCCAAAGCCTCAAACTGAGCATAGAAAAGGGGGTAATTTAATCCATTCATTCAGAGGTTCTCAGTGCCATTTAGTGAAAAAAAAAAAAATTAAATATATGTAGCTCCAATAAATATTGGTTAAACTGAGCAGAACTCAGAAGTAAAGGGCCACTAAAATTCAGGTGTTCGTTGCATAGTAAAGTAACAGTAGCAATGAACAAAAGTGAATACCAGACATTGCACTAAGATCAAGAGTCCTGTGATAACAACACTTACTAGTCATCAAATATTTTTGGGTCTGAGTTTTGAGGAACTCCAGGATTTAACCGAGGAGAATGAGTAGGCAGAGAGACAACAGCAGAGATGCAGAGAGTAACGAGGTATCAGGGAAGCCGAAAGAAGACAATGTAAATAGTGAAAATTTGCCCCATTAGAGTTAACAAGAATCCTTGAGCTTGCCTTGCAAGAAGACAGATGAAGAAACAGCTTGTTATAATTCACTCTGCTTGCAACAAAACTGGCTGACTGGCTGAAACTGGCTGGAATCAATAAGGCTGACTGGACTCAGAATAGCACAGAATAGACTTGCTCCCCTGAAGGATGACGTTTTGATGTCACAGCCTGAATTTCCACGTCATGTTTCAGACCAGTTCCCCATGAATTTGCAAAGGCAACCCACGGAAAAGCACGAAGGGACGACTGCGCACGTTCAAGGGACTTTCAAAACTTCCCATTCCTTTCTGCCAATCAGTAACCAACCCTGAAGCCCCTCCCCCAAAATCTCTCTTAAATATACTGCTTTAAGGCTGGTACGGGGCAACGGATTTGAGCTGGACTTCTGCCTCCTTGCTTGGCCGCCTTGCAGTAAAGCTTTCTCTCTACAAAATTCAGCGCTTCAGTGTTTGGCTACAATTGTGTGCAGGCAAATGAACCCAGTTTGGTTGATAACAGTAATTGTCAATAGTATCAGAGTCTGCTGAAGTCAAATAAAGGTGGAGATAACAAAGGGCTTATAGAATTCCTGCTCTTCTGCTTACTGGTGACCTTAGCACTGGTTGTAGGGGGTCGCAGCAGAGAAACAACTCAAGCCAGTTGAGGGATTAGTGGAACAAAGGAAACGGGGAGACACTGAGTATAGACAACTACTAAGTATTTCCAAAAGGTATTATAAAATTGGAAAACATTAGAAGAGGAAATACTGAAAAACAGAGTGAGCATACAATATAAAAGTTGCTTATGTGTTGAAATACACTGTCAACTCAGGATGAGGGATATGAAGAGAGCAGATGCAATATGAGCCTTGATACAAAGTCCTGCAAACCTTTAAAATGAAAATCCTTTGGATGCCTGACCTTCAGGTGTTACATTATCAAAGGACAAAAGTGTTTATGCCTTTTTAAAAAGGAAAATGTATTAGAGGATTATCCAAAGACTTGGCCACATACAATTCTTATCTGGAAAAAACTAAGTTATATGTTGAAAACAAGTAATCAGGTAATATCCCTGTGTCCAAAGAGACAGAAAAAACACAATACACTTAACATTTCCAGGACAGTAGAAAAAAAGCTATTTTCTCTTGGAACTTTGGGTTTGTTTCCTTTTATAAAAAGGGAAAAAGGTGAAATTTGATCTTCAAGAAGTCCAGGAAAGCTTTCAGAGCTGAGAAAAGACAGAGTTGGGGTTGGTGAGGGAAGTAGACGCTGGGTGAAAATGGGTAATTAAGCTTTACAAAAGGTCAAGCATTGCAAAAGACGGCGAGAAAGATGATTCTATGTGTTGAATGTATCAAATGTACTTGGGAAGATGTAAATCTTTGCTTTGGTGAATATTTCGGTATTAAAAAAGACATATTACAAAACGGCTATTCTTAGAAAAGGAATACACTTTTTTCTTTGAAGCTTGATGCAACAAATACAACAAAAAATATGCTTGTGAAGTGCTGCTAACACATCAAGATTGTACTGAGCAATAGCACCCTTTTCTCTGTTTAGAACAAGTCTCACTAATTCCTATCACCTACACTATCAAGAGACTCACTGAGCCATAAGCACCGTTTTCTCTCTTTAGTAACAATCTCACTAATTTCCACACCACAATATGTTTAATTAAAGAATCCCAGGTAGCAATCATGGAATATTTCTTCTCATGACAGATAAAGAATACAATTTATTCTGAAGACTGACATTGCATAAACAAAATGAAGAGACATTTTGTCCATTTTCTGGCAGTGCAAAGTTAAAGTGAATGCAGATGAATGAGCTGGCAATAAAATGACACTATTAACCATCTGAAGATTGGGCGCATTACCTAAGAAGGCAAAGCATCAATTTGTGGCATTATAACACTCTGTTTGTGCTGCTGAACGTGCATCTGGATGTTTTTATATACTCTACTAATTTGTGTGCATAGTAAGCTCTTCCATCAGCCTCTCGATAGAAGCTTAATTTTGTATTGTTTCTATTATATTATTTTCTCTAATGAGAATAATATTCTGTATTAGAAATAAACACTTCATTTATTCTCCAAATAATTCTAGGTTCAGTTTATCTTGTTCTGCATTATCAAATGGTGTGTACAGGATTATAGGTATATCTTAAAATTGAGGTGCTCTGATTAAAAATACACATTTGAATGACATGTGAGGAAAATATTCATTCACTCAATCACTCACTCATTCATTCTTAAAAGAATGTCCATGAACTGGGTTAAGCATCATGGGAAATTCAAGGATGTTGCACTGTCTCTTCCCTCAGGATGTTTATAACATAGAAGTGGCTGAATGTTGTTAGTACCTTCTGATAGGAACAAGCATAGGGCCATAAAATCTCAGAGGAAAGGGAGGGTCAGTGTATTCTCTCATACCACAAGTATTTCTTGAGTACCTACTACATGACAGGTGCTATTCTAGGGGCTGGATATATAGAAAAGAGAATAAGACAGTCAAGGTCCCTGACCTCATGGATCTTGCTTCCTGAGGGTGAGATGGAAAATAATGAAGAAAAAAAGCAAATAAATAATATAAATTCAGCTCACTCTAAGTGGCATGAAGAAAAAATAAAGCAGAGCAATAGCAAGGACAGTGATGATAAGGGAAGGATGT
Organism: Rhinopithecus bieti; assembly: GCF_001698545.2. Lineage (NCBI taxonomy): Eukaryota > Metazoa > Chordata > Mammalia > Primates > Cercopithecidae > Rhinopithecus > Rhinopithecus bieti. Next base: position 329,693 of record NW_016811519.1, on the reverse strand, counting down.
GAATTTTAGTTCACGAAGGCCCCTGTGAAGATGTCACAACCGAGTAGAGATCTGACAATGTATAGGAGCAAGTGTATGAAGTTCTGAAGGAAGGACTTTCCAGGTAGTAGGACCTTTGTAGGACAGGATAAAGACTTTATTCTAAGTGGGAAGAAAATTCACTGGGGAATTGAAGCAGGGTATAGCATGATGTGATTTATATTTTAGAAGGATCATTCCAGATACTGTATAGAAATTCAATTATAGAGGGGTAAGAAGGTAACCTGGACAGAGGTTAGACATATGTGAATGGTCCAGGCTGGAGGAGACCAATGAGAACTTGATTTATGTAGTCTAACTAAGGATGACAGATTAGAATGCACTGTGGTAGTTCATCTAGATAGAAGCAGTTGGTGAGGACTAGGTTGATAATTACTTAGATGGTAAGGAGTGGTTCCATTTTGAAGGAAGTTGCACAAATTAAGTGATATGATATGGTAATATCTGAGTTGAACTTTAAATGAAGGGCAGCATGTGACAAAGCAGGTAGTCATTCATTGATTAATTGAGTGCTTATCTATTTTTATGAACCAGGCACTGTGCTAGGTGCTAGAGATACAGCAGTACAGAAGCCATTGCTGAAAGTGAGACCAAAACTTGCTGAGAAGGTAATATTTTAAGTAAACATACACAAGCAGAGAGGTGAACAATATGCTCATAGGAATTACTTCCAGAATTGGTTCTAAGGATGTTTTATTCTTTTCCATTTAGTGCAGAAAATTATGTGATTAAACTCCTTTGTATATTTGGCTCAGTGAATTTGCAAAAGGAGTAAGTGTCTTATCAGTAGAAATTCAATTCACTGTCAGTTGGGAAATTTCATCAGATAATTTCCTTGGAAATAGTGTTTAATATTTACTTTTCCCACTCTGGGAAGGAGAAAGTATAGCCTCTCTAGAAAGAACAAGAGGACAAGCTCAAATATCCAGGTGCCTCTATTATAGTTCATCTACCACCTGCCTCAAATCTGCCCCACAGTCTTTTTGCAAACCGATGACCCAACTTCAACTTTCCCTCCTTCTAATCCCACTTGTACACTGCCTCCAGAATTAATTGGCCTAAAGTAGTCCAGTCATGTCCATTCCCCAGTGCCTACAGAATACATTTCAAATTCCTCAGCCTGACACACACTGACCCAACCTACTTTTTCTGCTTTATCTCTGACTACACACTCCTCAATTGTTTTAATCACCTTGAATTTTCTTCCTCTTTTTAAAATTATTTTTTGAATTGTGTGAATATGTTATGAAATACACATAACATAAAACTTACCATCATCACCATTTTTAGGTGTATGGTTCAGTGGCATAAAGTACATTTGCATTGTTGTGCAAATCCCATTGGATTTAAATGTCTATTTCCCTAATACTTCCAGCAATTTGTTGTCTGAATCATATTTGTTTTTATATGGTTCCTGGGGTCTCCCGAAATGCCTTTTCCCATCCAAGTACTAACCAGACCCAAACCTGCTTAGCTTCTGAGATCAGACGAGATCGGGCATGTTTAGGTTGGTATGGCCATAGACCTGAAATGCATTTTCCTTTCCTTATCAATTAAAATCCCACATATCTGAAAGATTCATGCTCACATTTTGCCTCTTACTTTAGGCAACTTTGACACCTTATCTGGAAACAGGAGGTCAACTCTGTTGCTAGGTAACACATTGCTTACAGTAAAAATGATGCCTGGTTGGTAAATTGCATCTGGACTAGGAGGGCCTATACATGAACTATAAATACATGATGGGGATGTGATACTTTAGACTTCCCTGAGTAATGACTCTTGTAATTAGTCAGGTCCCTTGTAGGGACCACAGAGGATAAGTCTATGGAGTTGTTACAGGAGATATTGCCTCTTATGGGGCAGGAGGCTTTGGAGCCAGGGCCATTCCTGTACCCACCCAATATGAATCTAGTCTTCTTGAACCTGAGCTGCCACCTGGGGGGGCAGAACTGATATTTGTACTGATATTAGGACTCTCACTGAAGAGAAAATCTGAAGCTTTCTCTGATGGCCAGCAGTGTTTTCTGTATTACATTTTTCTAGGTAAATCTCAAGCTAAGTGCTCATGCCTGTAATCCCAGAAGTCTCGGAGGCTGAGGTGGGTGGATCATCTGAAGTCAGGAGTTCAAGACCAGCCTGGCCAACATGGCAAAATCCCATCTCTACTAAAAATACAAAAAAAAAACAAACAAACAAACAAACAACAACAACAACAACAAAAGACAAATCAGCCAGGCGTGGTGGCATGCACCCGTAACCCCAGCTACTCAGGAAGATGAAGCAGGAGAATTGCTTGACCTGGGAGGTGGAAGTTGCAGTGAGCCAAGATCATATCATTGCACACCAGCCTGGGTGACAGAGAGAGACCTTGTCTCAAAACAAAAAAACAATAAAACCTCAAGCCAAGTGTGGCCCATAGTAGTCTCATAAGTCTGAATGTGCAGTTGGACCTAAGAAGACCTGCTCTTGAGGTTGCATCAATATGTAGAAATATTGTACTAAATACAAACACTCCTTGCATGCCTGGCCTCAAAATCACTGGGAACTGTTCACAGGACTAGGGCAACAAAAGCATTGCTCACCTTTGGAAGGAGCTGGATTGCCTGTAGAATTCTTTGTCGGTGCCCAGAATTAAGGATTCCAATTTCCAACAAATCCTGATCTTCCATAACATTGCTTCCCTGAAACAAAACAGAAATGTTACAAGTTAAATCAAGTATTTACACTGTGGATAAATAACAAGGATTTATTTAATACAGAGAAAACCAACGAGTGACCTGATTTTTATGAACAAAGACATAGAGTCATTCTTCCGTGATGGTGAGGGCAGAGTTGGTCACCTTGTAACTGATGTGAAGGCTAGGAGAAAGCTTTCCTCCCCTCACAAATATCTATCGTGGCTTACGTCCACGTTCGGTTATCTGCATTGGAGATTCATTCCTGTGACTTCAAACTTTGTTTCTGTAAAAATGTGAATGCTTCTAGTAAGAGTTGCCATTTAGGATTATCAGTGACTTACACATTGATGTGAATGAATCATTTTCCCCCCTTGACAACAGATTTTGTGAGGAGGGCTGATAGAAAAATTGACATATATTAGGCAGGTTAAAAGTGAGAATTAATACTTAATTTCAAAATATTGAATCACAATAGCAACATATAGAATCAACCCAAATGCCCATCAGTGACAGACTGGATAAAGAAAATGTGGCAAACATACACTATGGAATACTGTGCAGCCATAGAAAAGAATGAGATCATGTCCTTTGCAGGGACATGGATGGAGCTGGAGATCATTAACCTTAGCAAACTAATGCAGGAACAGAAAACCAAACACCACACATTCTCGCTTATAAGTGGGAGCTAAATGATGAGAACACATGGACGTTGAGGGGAAAAATACATGCTGGGACCTTTTGGAGGGTGGAGGATGGAGGAGGGAGAAGATCAGGAAAAATAACGAATCAGTACTAGGCTTAATACCTGGGTGATGAAACAATCTGTACAACAAAGCCCCATGACACAAGTTTACCTATGTAACAAACTGCACGTGTACTCTTGAACGTAAAATAAAAGTTAAAAAAATTATTGAATACCAGACACCAGATCATGATATGAAGATAGAACGATGAATAAGACTCAGGGCCCTGCCCACAACTGCCTTTATTCCTTCCAGTCCAGTGATGGAAAGGGACTGTTCAAAGGCAGTTAGGTAGGATGCTGAGACTGTGCCATGATGGTGGCACTTGCTTGGGAGTCCACAGGGAATCCAGGATATTTTTTCAGAGAAAAGGACATCTAACCAGATACAGGAAAAATGGGTGGTTAGGGCACAGCACCTAAAAGAGGAAGGACAATGGGGAAATTATGTGCAAAGACCTGTGAGTAAGAAGGAATGTAGTATACTTGGAAGCATCATGTTCTGGGATAATATGGAGAGAGGAGCAAATGGTAAGGCTGGACAAGTAAGCAGAGGGCAGACTATACAGATATTGCATGCCATGCTGAGGGCTTCAGATTTCATCCTGACCATAATGGGAAGCCATGGACAGCTTTTAAGAAAAAGTGTTACATGCTGAGATTCCAAATATAGAAAGATTATTTTGATTTCCAGGGCTGGGCCTCAGTTTCCCTACCTATAAAATGATACAGTTGAGCCCACAATGTCCAAGGACCAGTTAGTCCTAAAATTCTCAGATTTCAATGGTTATTTTAAACCTGTGATTAATATTTGAATGCAGAAGTTTATAGATTGTTCATTTTATCCCTAGATTTTAATCTTTCACGGTTTGTAAGATAGAGTTTCTCTTTAAATTGAGGCGTCTATAGAAGTTCAAGAATTCAGATCACTATTTTTTTTTGACAAATCAAACTCTGTCCTACTTATGTGTAACACAAAAACACAAGAATAGAAACGACAGAATATCTATTTATTTAGAATGATGAGTACCATTAGACACTCAAAGCAAAGGAGAATGAATTGGAAAGGGTGATTCTGGGGCATGAAGACCACTGCGGTTGTTCTCTAGAGGCAATGTGGGCGTAGACTAATGTAGTAGTCATAGGAGCAAAAAGAAGCAGGTGGATTTGAAAACTATCAGGAAGTTTTACTTGGAGATTGAACATGTGGAATGATGGAGAAATGTGGAATACATACCGATTCAAGGCTTGGGCAGTGAGTGGAACTTGATGCCTTTTCCTGCCACAATAAAGGAGGAAGAACAGCCCTAGTGGGGTGCAAAGTGAGACTAATGTCTTTCCCTGGACAGGGACAGAATAGATGCATGTAAACAACTTAATAATATCAGACTATGTTATAAATGGATAACTGGCTGTTCTTAGAAGGATTAAAGTCACTGGAATGGCGCCACAGCTAGGGATTTAAAATGGGCATTCACTGGACAAAAACATTCCACCTACTCATAGTGTCATTCCTATGCTTAAGCAACACCAGCCATCTCGGAGGAAGCAGAATGATCCAGGTATTCAGCAGCATGATAATGAAAAGCCTAATGAAAAACAAATAAAGCCAGTCTTGGCAACATGCCTTAGGAAATATTGCTCTCAAGAAATTACTCAGTGCACAAAACAGAGCATGGCTGAGAATACAAATGACTTCACTTTGAGAAAGTGTTATTATTTCCAGAAATGGACTAGTATGACATGAGCGAGATATGTGATACCATTCTGACTTTTACTCTTTGAGGAGTTACCTGGCCCTTAAGAAAAATCTTTGGTCATCTTTGTGTTAGAACATTACCAGGTTTTCCAGGTCCTAACTTACCAACCCACAACTTCAGCCCATGTAGAATAGAGGAACTGGTTTCTTTGCATAAACAGAAAGCATATGAATAGCCCATAGTGTGCATAGTTACTATCTCTAGGTAATCCTGACAACTGGATTTCAGTGTTTGAATACTGAAAAATTTTGGAAAATTAAAGCCTTAAGACCACTGTTCTTCCTGTACACCTCCAATATGCTATTTTCTGTATCTTTAGTAAGAGAGGAGACCTTTTGAATAATTATAGGGAAGTTAGATATTTTTTAAAGAAGGTGTTGAGTACATAAGAACATTTTTGAGTCAAATTTCATAGCCTATAGGATAATTATCAAACATTTTGAAAATGAACCAAAATCATGGGAAGCACAAGAAAAGTAGTGAAAATGTGTCAAAGGGGAAATGGCACTAATTGGGAAATGGAAAGGAAAGGATTTACTGTCCCCAGTGAGGCATACTGTTAGAAATTTTCTATTTTATCTTTTTCTATAATACATAGGGATGCCAAAAATATCCTAGTACATCATTCAGCCAGCCTTTTCTCCAAACAATAGGGGACTTGGAGTCTGCAGAACTGGGTTCGGATCATGGCGGGGCAAACTTTGCTAAGTCATATATTCTTTGTAGGCTTCCTGGTCCTCACCCATCAAATGAAGCAGTTTAATGCATATGTATTCAGCTTCAAAATGCTATGATTTCTGCCACGTTTGCCTTTTGGTTGGTATCATTATATATAAATATAGATTGTATATTTTGAAATTATGTTTCAGTGTTTCAGAATTGTAACCTAAAATTAGCTTTAAGAAGTGATTAAAGAGAAATTCAAGAATATATTTTTTTGACAAATCAATCTTGGTACGATGGACTTATAAAATTTTGTATTAAAGGAAATTATAGGATAACTTATTTTGTAGTAGTACAGATTCTTATAGCTTTTCAGGGAAAAACAAAATGTTTCAAACCTTGTAACTATGTAACCATTTCTTTGGCATCTGGGTGACAGTTGTGCCATCAAAAACAATAAACATTCCCATTCTTCCTAGGGAGCTGGAATTAATTCCCACTTTATCACTTGCGTTTACTAAATGTTAGGGAATCTCAGTTTAACTTTCATTTTTTTTTTTTTTTTTTTTTTTGAGATGGAGTTTCGCTGTTGTTGCCCAGGCTGGACTGCAATGGCACGATCCTGGCTCACTGTAACCTCCGTCTCCTGTGTTCAAGTGATTCTCATGCCTCAGTCTCTCAAGTAGCTGGGATTACAGACGTCCGTCACCATGTCCAGCTAATTTTTGTATTTTTAATAGAGACAGGGTTTCATTATGTTGGCCAGGCTGGTCTCGAACTCCTGACCTCAGGTGATCCATCTGCCTTGGCCTCCCAAAGTGCTGGGATTACAGGCGTGAGCAACCGCTCATTTTCTCAATAAAACTGAACACAACTCTAGCTTTCTTCCTCCTCCGTTGATTTTTTTTTTTCCACATAACTACTAGGTCAATGATTTGGGGGTAGAGCTCTACTACATTGCACTCTCAGTCTCCTCTCCTACCCAGTACACTCTGGTCTCACTTTTTCTTCTCCCATTTTACTCCTCAACTCACCAGAATAAGCTGTTCCCTCCCATCAACTCCATAGCACTTCTCTGTCAAATGTTAAGAATGACTTCTCAATGGCCAAATACAGTTGATTCTTTTAAATCTTGATTTCAATAATTTACTTGCCACATGTAGGTGATGGCCACCATGTTGGACAACAAAGACATAGAACATTGCCATCACTGTAGAATGTTCCATTAGACAGTGCCACTCTACAGTTATAAACATTGAAACTTTAGTCAAATCACAAAAATGGAGCAGTAGCAGGGAATCAAATCAGGGACTCAAAAATACTCGTGAGTTTTTCTCAGGATGTAATTATTCATGTGCCTCTTAGTCAAAGTTCATGAACATTAAGTTTAGGATCTTTAGCAAATTCTCTTCTAATTTTTCAGTCACCAAAAGAAATTAGAAGGTTGTTCTACTTTCAGCAACATTTGTTTATGGTGGGGCTATAAATCTATGCTATGACAATGAAAAGTCCAATCACTAAATTATTTGACTTTCTTAGCACCCACCAATCACCCTGCAGAAGGTGTTTAACAATAATCAATAAATAAAGTTGTTTAGTTAATGACTTTCTAGAATGATCAAAGGCCCACATGCAGTATTTTTAGAATAGCTATTCTTTGCCTGTCAAGAAATGTCTAATGCAGAGTGTCTTTATTGATCTCTTAAATCATGGAATGGAAAAAGTCACCTAATGTTTTATGCACTAATAGCTGAAAGTGGAAGTTTCTTTGACCATGGGGAGAATATCTTAGGTACTGAACTTCTTCTGCTGTGATAAACTGTTAGCATGCCCAAATAGAATGAAAAGCAGTGTTTTGTATTTAATGATTCATTAGAAGTAAAACAGCTACTTACCAAAACATCTCAAAATATCTGTACTGATGGCTCTGTCTCTCCACACTCTGCATTTGAAATTTCTCCTAGTTTTATAAACTTAATATTATATTTTATTCATTTAGCAAGCTTTCCTTCATATTGTATATTATAAAAAATGTTAGGAAAACATATTTAAGGACCACAGGGAACTGGCTTATTCTTAATATAAACTTGAGTTGGATAAAGTTATTTATTCTCTTCCTTCATCCAGTCCAAGACTAAAAAAATCAAGAGGATAACTGTTGATTGGGGAAACTTGCCTTTGCTCTATAATTAGCTAAATTAGATTCTTCTCCACAATTTATGTGACCTTAAATATTTAAAATAGAGTCACTCTATAATGGAATGACAGCAAGATCTTACAAACTTACACATAGAAAACATGTACTTTAGTTTGTTTTAATATTTAGCCTTTTATAACATAAATAGCATGGTAGCATGAAACTGTACATAATTTTCTTGGAATAACAGTGCTTCCTCTCTGCTTCTATAAGAGCTTTGAGTCAATTTGATAACAATTTACAAGTAAACCCAATGCATGTCTTCTCTGCATGGTTATGATAATGGTTATTGTGATAAATACCAGATTTATTATTCCTCTATCAGTGTTCGAACAAAGCTTTATTTAGCTTATCATACAGAAACATGGGTGACTATAACTGATCAAATAATGGATGATGTGCTTCTTCCAACTTTAACTTCCTCTCTCACACTAATGAAATGACCGTGGAAGAAAATTTTATAGTACACTAAAAAATCCCTCTACCCTAATCCTCCATTTAAACATGTTCTGTCTACTGCAATAAAATTTCCTGCATACAACTTAACTAAATTTTCGTGTTTTAGCTTATGAAGAAAGCTTTCTGAATTCTTCAGACTATGTGGATTATTGATTCAAATAAATATTACATCACTGATCAATAAGACAGCATCTTATATGTGCAAGCTGTGTATTTTGATAAATTATATCTTAAGGTTAAGATATAATTTAGCATTACACATTTAACAGCTACCATGATCACAATGAATTTTCTGTCACCAATGTTTTCTTTATTTTTGAAACCCAATTCCCCTTGAAATATGTGTTGTCAAGCTACAGAGAAAGAGAAGGAATTTAAGTAACCAGGTATTTATTTGTTAAAGTATAGAGCAGGATTTGGTGATATCATAAATTATAACTGTGATTCACTTAAGATGTGTTCATGTAGGTTTTAGAATTATGTGTGTTTGTAAAAGACTGCAAAATAATTTATACAGTGATTTGTACTGCCTTTGGTCAAACATTTTATAGCTATGAGAGAAGGAGTCTATTCTTCATTTCTAAGGATGCTAACCCAGAGCTCCTTCAAGTAAGAAGAAAAGTTGATGTGAATAAAACTTTTTTGTATGCTTACTTCTCTCTAGATGCATATATCTGTATAAATATAAAGTTGATGAATACCTACTGTCTTCCTTCAACTTTCATACTGATAGCAGTTGGTGTTCATTAGTGTAAATAGCACACTTGCTGTGTCAGGCACTGTTCTAATACCTTCCATTTATCACTTTCTTTAATTCTCACAATAACTTTCTGTGAGGTAGGTAGCTTGTTCCCATAGCTGATAGGAGACTTTCTCAAAACTTACCCTATACTACCTCTAGCGGGAATCACGTAGGAGATAAAAGGTTGAGTTAAAAAACATGGTTATATCCACACCATTTATATTTTTACTTAAGAGTCATCTGAAATTCACATGTGAAAGGAAGTGCTCCAATGCATTTTATGTTTGATTTCACAGTACCGAAGTAACAATCAACCCTCTCTATGGAAGAGAACTTGGAAAGCTGTCTGGCCTACTCTTCCCTCCTCTGCTCCAGTCCTTTCTGTTCACTGAATCCTGGAATCAGGCTTGGCAGGGACCTGGGGGTTTCTAGTTTCTAGTCTAAACGTTCTCTAACTACCCACAAAGCTTTAACTTCTCTTTTGAAGCGTGGTGTCTCGCTGGGTTGACACCATCCCCAGAGAGGTAGGGAAGATTTGCTTTAAATGGTCTTTCCCAGCAGCTGAGTCTGAGCAGGGGGTGTGGCTGGGGTTGGGGTGGCATCTCTGTCCTACTCTTTTAGCTCCCACTGTGGTACAGACCAAGTGTTGCAGGAGAGCTATCAGAAGAAGAATGTGCCAGAAGCGGAGATGAAAGGAAAACAGTTAGCAGCTGTCCTATGTCCTTTTGTAATCACAAGCTGTGAAGTTGAAAAAAAAAAAAAAACTTCCTTGGGTAGGCTGTACATAATCTTGGCAGATATCTGAGTGTTGTTCTTCTGTCTAATATGCTGAACATTTCCTATTGCCTAACAAGAGAAAAGTGAGATGGGATTAGGTGAGTTTGGACACCTTGCTCCAAACTGGCAGGGAACATGGTGCCCTTGTATGTTCATCAAGCTCTTGCAAATGCCCTGTCACTGTAGATGCTGATGCAGAGCTCCAAAAGGAAGGGCTCCTGTGCAGGAGAAGCAAAAAGAATTTGCTCCTGGGTATTTCCAACACAGTCACACATAATGAGGCAGAAAGAAGTACCTAAAAAGATTACCAGCCATTAAGCATTCACTGTGTAGCAGGTACTTTCCCCACCTTATTTAGAAACCTTAAAGCACTCTTGTAACATGGGTGGTATCATTTTCATCTTACAGAGGAGGAAACTGAGTCTCAGAGATGTGACACTATTGAGTCAAGTTCACGAGGTAAGTGTAGGATGGATCTGGGATCTGGGTTTTATTTGGTCAGACTCTGATGCTACAGAAAGAGAACCAAATGTTTAGTAGGGGACATTTTCTGGATGGAGATTCCAGTCCATAGATATGTAACATTGCCAAGAAGTTACTCCCACGACCCTATTTTCACACACACAGGCTTACATCTATATTGACAGACCATAGGGAGTGACTGCCAGAGTTTCTCTAACACACTGAATTTCACATAAATTATTTATCTTTTGAAAGGTCAGCTGGTTAGTTCTCCTTCTAAACTACCTTAGTGTATTCCAGAACCAAAAATGTTAAAGTGACCCAGGGTGTTTCTGGCTAAAGCACTAACTAACTTGCCATGTTTCCTGCTGGGAGGCAGGAAATACCAGCATGGCATTAGGTTATTGTGAGAGGTTATTCAGCTCTTCTGCAGTGCCTTGCCAAATGACCTGACTGGTCAACTGGGAAAATGAAGTTCTCAGGGCCAGCATCGTGTTTGTGTGTCTTTTCTTTAGGTCTGTATCAAAGCCAGATTTAAGAGGGAGGGTGTCTACAAATGAATGAAAGCAGAGGATGTCTGGGGACAAACTAAGGACATTCGTGTCCCACACTGTGTGTATTCTGAATCCAGAGAAAAGAGAGTGAGTTTCAGCCCCTGAGAAGGATATCCAGGCTACGGAGCCTGTGATGGTGAAGGTGGATAATTTAGCCCTCTGGGAAGTGTAGACCTGTCAAAAAGGAGACTCATTAATTCATCAAAGATATGGTTGTCTTCAAAGAACAGACATCCCCAGATTTAAGGATGATGGGGTCTCTTGACACTGAGAACTACATTCAGAAATAGCCAAACAAGAGGAAAGAAGCAAAGAGGAAGAGAAAGGGAGGGAGGAAAGGAGAGGAAGTGCTTATTCTTAAGGGTGAAGGTAGTGGTCAAGGGAGTAGAATTTCCAAATAAAATACAGAAATTCAAATTTAAGTGCCATCATGTATTTTTATTCACTTAATCTGGCAGCCTTAGACAGGAGGTCACTGAAATCTGGAAATGAGCTGGCAGAGTCCAGTCCAGAGCTACCACTGAGGCAGGCATTGTCATTCATTAATTTATCAACATTTGTTTGTTCAATGAATTTGTTTTTAGCATTTATTATGTGCCAGGCACTGGGCTGTGGTTGTGAGATACACTGAGATCAGGACAAAGTCCCTCTACTTTTAAAATTTACAGTCTAGTGGGGAAAAAGAGAAACAACTAAATAAAAAATATATAAATAATTATTTAGCAAAGTTTTACTACATACCAGGTATTTACTGTATTAGCAGGGGCTATTAAGCACTTTGTCTTGTTTGTTGTTCACGATAAATTCTAATGTTAGTATATATAATTATTATCCTTATTTACAGACAACAGGCTAAGAATTGAAGGCACAGAAAAGCTGATAATTAGTTCAAGGTCACACAGATAGTAAAACTGACATAAAGGGAATCAATGGAGTTCTAAAATAAAAAAATAAATAGCAAGTGTTAGAAAGACTGGGAAGAAAGGTCTCTCTGAGAAAGTGACATGTAATTAAGACCTGAGGGGATTAGAAGGAGCAGCCTGACTGTGAGAAGGGCTGTTACAAGGACATTCCAGGCAGAAATAACAGCAGGTACAAAGACACTGAGATGAGGAAAAATGCGAGGCATGTTTTAGGAACAAACAGAAGCCTACTAAGAATAAAATTTAGTGACTGAGGGAGAAGAAGACCTGGGAGGGAAACGCAGAAAATAAGATAATACAGAGACTTGCAGACTCTGATAAGGACTTTGATTGTATTCCAAATGCAATGGGAAACATTGCAGGAAATATACTAATTTGCATCTTCAAATATACTCTGGATTCAGTGTGGAGAATGGATGGAGAAATTGGAAGGTATGGAAGTTGAGCTCAACAATTAAAATAGAAATAACAGCCTAGATACATAAATAATCTAAAGGAAATGTGATGAAATATGACCTTTTGGGGAACTATGGGACTTGGCCTCACTGGGGGATCAAGTCTCCAAGCCAAATGCATCTTTTATTTGAATCAAAGAGAAAAGCCATATGACAAAGATGAAAATCAGAATAGTCTTTGGTAAAGGTTCTATGTGGATACAACTATGAATAAAGATTTAGCAGTGCCTATGAAAATGAAAATGAAAATGTTCAGACTTCATGGACCCAGCAATTCCGTTTCTTGGTCGTGGCAGACATTGCTGGGAGGCTGAGTCCTTTCCCTCTCACTACCTCCCACTACAGAGGCTGGATAACCTAAAGTTCTCAGCTTCCCTTTAAAGCAATGGTTGAACATGTGATAGAAATTGTCATTGGGGAAACTTCTGGAAAAGTTTTTGCTTTCCTAATGAAAAGGGAAAAATTCACCTGCTACCCTTCTGTGCTCACAAGAAAGGACTCTCCTCAGGACAAGTGGCTAAACTGTTCAGAGAAGGCGACAGCGATGGGCCCACAGTCTTTGGACCTCCAGTGATAGATATCTCCATTGGATACCTGGAGGCAGGCAAGGATAGGCCATGGAAGGGTTAGTTCTGCATGAAAAAAGTTATTTAAAGCTCTCTCCATCTTTTGCATCTAAGTTGCTCTGACTAGTGTTTATCTGTCAGTGAAAATAATGACGGGGATGTGAACCGTGGCATGTAATTAATAGAGGTTATAATGGAGGCAACAGGATATTTACTATTTATTTTAGGCAGACAGGGGTATGATAACATAAAGAATAGCAGAGAAGGGATACTAGGAAGAATGAAAGTTATCACATCCAAGTTGGGGTGTGTGTGTGTGTGTGTGTGTCAATTATAGTACTGCCTCTTTTCATTTTGACTTAACATTGTGAATTTATCATAAAAAGATTACTTGAATGAATTTCTTTCCTCTGGATTTTGGTTTCTTTAAAAACCAAAACAGATGCAAAATTACCAAAGTGTTCATGGGACTAACAGGTTTTAAATCTGGGAATGGGTTTCAGCCTATAATTGAAGATGACAGGTATCCAGAGATTGTATAAAGTTATGGTTCTAAAGGAAGCACACTTTTACATAAATCTGGTATTCTATAGGAAAAAATGTTATTCTTGAAATCCAAACACATTATAATCTTAACAGGGCAGAAACAATAAGAACATTTAGGGGTATGTTAGGTTGGCCTTAGTGTGTAGCTATTCCGTGAACTCTTGAGATGTCAGAGTTTTTGTTCAGGTCCTTTGTAATCTGGAATGCCTTTGGTGGGCAGTGAATGGCGATTATTGAGAGTTGACTGATAGAATATTCCTGACTTTTCCCCATGTTTATTTTTAGTTTTGGTTTTGGTCTTGAAGACATTTTTCTTAAGATGTCTTCAGGAAAAAAATATTTTTTTTCCACTTTGAAAACTCTCTTTTGGCTTTTTCAAGTTTAAAATTTTGTGATGGGAAAACTTGCTCGCATCACACCAATGGGATTAAGTGTGAGGAGATGATCGCTGTGGGCAGACAGGCAGGAGGGTAACCCCACGAAGGGCGCTTTGAACTGTTCTGGGACTGGCTAGGACCACCAATTGTCCTTGGGTTGAATATGAAGGTAAAATGTGTACCAGGCACACAAATATCCTTGTCTTTTGTATAGCATCTATATCATGAAGGATATTCTCATTTTTAAACTCCATTTCCTTCACTGAATAATATTACTCAACCTGAAAGAAATACAGGGAAAAGAAAAGGAGGGACATCCATTCTCACAGTGAATGTAATTAAATGTCCTCCTGTCTAGTTTTTCAAGTCAAAGATTCTGAGTTTTGTTTCCAGAATATTCAACTGGTCCTAAAAGCATCATGAAGGCCCTCATATTTAACTAAATGGTATATGATTAAAAGGGGGCACACTCTGTCTAGGTTAAAGAGGTGATAAACAGCTATAGAATTTCATGTTTCTTTCTACTTGGTATTATATGCCTTGTTTCCTTTACTGGACAGCAAACTTCTTGGGAGAAAGGATCATGCCTGAAGCATCTTTGCATCTTCCCTAACATCTGTTTGCTAAGTGTTGAATAAAATAAAAGCTTGAAAGAATGACTCTGCAAGTAAAAACATGAAGTTTTTTAGATTCATTAAAAAACATTTAGTCTAAAGATCACTAAGTAAGTTTATAGGAAAAGCACGGAAAAGTTTGAGCTGGAAATTCTAACATGCAGGATGCCTGATGTGTTTTTCCCCCCAATTGAAAGAAAGATAAAGATGGAATTGCTGGTACACCATAACACCAAAATGTTCTTAATTTTTTTTCAGTTTTGCAAATTCTCATGATTTGATTTTCATCCAGGACTGTCAGTTGAGACATCTGATAATCTAAAAGCATTCAGAGAATTAGGATCCCATATGGCTCAAAATATCTCCTATCCGGCAGGAAAAGAGAACATACTGTGAAAATAATACTGGTATATCCTTCAATTTATGTGTACAAGGAGCACAGATAAGTTTAAATCATTATTCAAAGTATAATAATTATAATGATCATAAGGACTGATTTTAACAACCAAAATAAAAAGAATATACAGTTCTTCATAATCATGCAACATTATAAAAAATCAGAAGTATACTTCAAATCAATGATAGTAATAGAGTTCTGTTTTGTCTAACAGAAGCAACAGTCATTAGAAATGAGCATGGGATTAGGAGTCCTGGCTTACTACTAATTAACTGTATAAATCTGAAAAGGTAATTTAACTCCCTTAGGTCTGAATTTTCTCAACTGAGCCATGAGAGGGCTAGACCAGATGTTCCCTTCTAACACAACATCTGTTCTGGAGCTTCTAACAAGGAGTATATCTACTCACACACTCATATTGCCTGAAGAATAATTAATTCTTCTTGCTTTGGGGGTAATGTCATTTTCCTCGGCTAAGTGTTCAGTATTGAGAGGTGCACTTACATAATGGTGATAGAGGAAGGAGACCTGGGCTTAGTCAGCTAATTTCACCAACAAAATTGTTACTGTTACTAATAATAACAATAACGGTTATTCATTGAGAGTTAACTGCAGGTCAGAAACTGTGCTTTAATCCTCTGAACAATTCTATAAAATAGATATCACTATTATCATCCCCATTTTACAGATGAGAAAATGGAAGCATAAAGATTACTAGGAACTTGGCTGAGATCTCACAGTAAGTGGCAGAGCTGCTGTGGACACGAAGGTGGGTGTTGGAATCAGATTCCCCTCACCCCACCGGCTTCCCATAGCTTCAACAGGTGTCTTCTGCATGAATTGCCTCAGATCTGATGGATGGAGTCTCTCTCTGCCAGCCCAGCCTTCTCCACGAACCTCCTTTCCTACTGTTTCTACCCAGGGATTGAGGATTATTAATAAAAAAGAAAAGGAATTGAGTGCTCCTGGGTTCACCTTACAGCTCTGCACTTTAATAGCAGTATGACTCAGGATCAGCAATCTTCTTTCTTTGTCTGTACAATGGGGATAACACTAATGCTTATCTTTTAAGGATGTGGTGACATAATGTTTATGAAGTTGCTTTTATAAACTCTAAAGTAAAATGCTAAAAATAAAGCATACCTGCTTAGGAACTACCTTTTCTTTTTTTTTTTTTTTTTTTTTTTTTTTTTTTTTTAGAAACATAGCACTGTAAATCTTCTGGTTTCATATTGTTTTTGCTGGAAATAGTCTATTCTGAAACAGGCAGCATGTGTGATGGAGAAAAAATTCAGGTTTTTTTTTTTTTCTCCCTAGCTCTGCCATTTACTTAGCTTTGTGGCCTTGGTCAAGTCACTCGATCTGGCATCCCACAGGGTCCCATGCTCTATGAGCCCTGCATTTGGGGTTTAATGTTCTGTGGTTGCTGTTTTGAAGTTCTTCCTAAGTTTTTTCTTTGAGTTTGTGTGTTATAAGTGAAGTCTGAAGGCTGGGCTTGGCACCTTAGATCATGGGAGGTCTTGCTTCCTGTTGCATCTCCAGGATGGGTTCTGCCAGAGACTCTCTTCATTGGTCTCTCTATCTTTGGTCCTGCCCAACCTCCATTTCTCTGTTAAGTCCTAAAATTGCTGCCATCCTTCACTTCTAGCAGGAGTCTGGGTGCTGGCAGAGGGAGGGCTTGGGTGGAGCACTCAAGCCCATGGCACCTTGGGGCCGAGCATGGCATCACCCATCCCTGCCCTAACAGGTAGCACCATACCAAATCAAATGGGTGACCAGCCAGAAGCTATCCCAATCCAGATATCAAGCATGTCCTGATGGAGCGATTTAAAAATCCTTGGAGAGGGTGTCCCCTGTCTGCTATGGATGGAGGTAATGGGCCACTGGGTAAAAGAGATGCCTGGTTAGACTTCCCGGGACCCTGCTCTATCCAGGACACTGTGGTAGTCTGGAGAGTGGTGGGGGCCTGGCAGTGGGGCACCTGTGCCCTGCACAGGAGGTAGGGTTCATGGTGCCTGCGTGGGGCTGCGCTCTCACTACAAGTGTCCTGTGCCTTGGAATGCTCCTTTGGCTGGCTCCATGCCTGGTGCATTCTCCCTCCTTCTAACCTTCCTGGGTTTGGCCTGTATTTGTCTTTTTTGACCAGCTCAAGGCATCCTCTGGATAAAAACACAAAATATAAACTGGGGAATTTGGTGATCCTTCACAGGAGTTAAATGCTTTAATATTTTCATCTAAAAGTAGCATTGCACAATATAAAAATGAATGACAAAATTCATGCTAATAACATAAGAGTTTAATTTTTCTTTACACAGAACATTAAATAGTAAATAAAAAACACCATGACAAATCTAAAGAGAGACCACAAAAGGAAGGAAAAGATTTGTACGTATTTTTAATGGCACTCTTTCCCCTGCCTTTTGAATAGGGGGCCCCACATTTTCATTTTGGACTGAGCTCCACATATTATGTAGCTGGCTGCACTCCCAGGATGTAAGGTTTGCATAATCACCTGGTCCTTGCCTCACTTCACAGGTATATTTGCAGCAGCTCTGCTTGCAGTTGGTAAGCTCAGTTAAGGAACATAGTTGGAATGACTCAAGAATAGCTTACCATCCAATTATCTGTGGCTTTATCTTTACCTTTCCAAGTGGGTGGAAAAGGAGTAATGGGAGCCATTCCCTTGGAAACTACTGAGGTCATTTAACTCTAACAAGGATAATGCTTTGCCAGATGTTAATTAGAGATAATTTCCACTTTTAGTTTTAGCTCTAGAGGTTGCCTTAAAAATTATGAGGGCAACAGGAAACACTGAACTTGCCTAGACTTCTGGGGCTTCTTTATTCATTCACTTATTCATTCACCCATTCATTCATTCCCTCCTTCACTCACACTATCATTTCACAACATTTACTGAAGTGCTACCATGCTGCCCACACTTAAGTATTGAGAATTCAAAAGTGATTGAGGCAGCCTCTCTTCTAAAGAAGCTCAAAGTCAATGGTGGAGGGGTAAGGTGGAGGTGGGATCAGAAGGCACATAAAGAGATTATTTTTATTATTATTTTGAGATGGAGTCTTGCCATGTCGCCCAGGCTGGAGTGCAGTGGCACAATCTTGGCTCACTGCAACCTCCACCTTCCAGGTTCCAGTGATTCTCCTGCCTCAGCCTCCCAAATAGCTGGGATTACAGGCACATGCCACTATACCCAGCTAAGTTTTGTATTTTCGTAAAGATTGGGTTTCACCATGTTAGCCAGGCTGGTCTCAAACTCCTGACCTCAAATGATCCACCTGCCTCAGCCTCCTAAAGTGCTGGGATTACAGGCGTGAGCCACTATGCCTGGTCAAAGAGACTATTTTTTTGATGAAGCACATACAATGATTATGGCTATACAGAGAAAAGATTCCTGAAGTACACAGCTTTGGATCAGGAAAGACATTTTGGGAACGGGAACATCTCTGCTACCTGCTAAGTGATGAGGATAAGTTAACCATAATACAGACAATGGTTGAAGCAAGAGAGAGAGGGCACTGCATGGATCGGTTGCAACATGAACAATGGCAATGAGAAAAGAAACAGTAGAGTGAGAGTGAAAACCAGCAAGCAGTTTACAGTTAACCAGGTGGAAGAAACAGGGAGGGAGAGACCAGGTAGCGAGCCTTGTAAGCGATGATGTGAAGTGGGCTTCATCCTGTGGTTCTGGGCAGTTGGCAAGTTGTTTTATGCCTGGAAGGGAGACGGCTGGATTTACAATGTAGAGAGCACACTCCAGTGGCTATCTGAAGTGTGGATATGAAGGGCTAAAACTGGAGGTTGGAAGCCCATTTAAAGAGATCTTGCAGCCATAATACAAGAGACAAAGAAGGCCTGGACTAGGACAGCAGCAGCAGGAATGGTGATGTATTAAAGAAATACTACAGAGGCAAAACTGGCTGGACTTGATTATTGATTACATATAGGTATTGGTAGAAGACAAGTGTTAAGAATAACTGTCAGTGCTCTTGTTTGGGTAACTGATGATTAAGGAGTCAGGTGAGAAATAGACTTTTGGAGGAGATAGAGGGTTTGGAGGTACAGTGTTTTGTTTTGTTTTGTTTTGAGATGGAGTCTCATACTATCACCCAGGCTGGAGTGCAGTGGCATGATCTCAGCTCACTGCAACCTCCACCTCCCGGGTTCAAGCAATTCTTGTGCCTCAACCTCCTGAATAGCTGGGATTATAGATGTGAGCCATCATACCCAACTGATTTTTGTATTTTTAGTAGAGACAGGGTTTAGCCATGTTGTCCAGGCTGGTCTTGAACTCCTGATCTCAGGCCATCCACCTGCCTCAGCCTCCCAAGGTGCTGGGATTACAGGCGTGAGCCCCTGCGCTCAGCCTGGAGGTGCAATGTTGTGTTTGGGACATGCTTAGGGGCCTATGGAACTGGAAGGAGGGGATGTTAGCAGACAGTGAGAGGAGGCTGAAGTTTGGGGAGAGGTTCAGGCTAATGCTGTAGATTTGGGGATGATCAGGACTGAGCTGGTAGCTGTATGAAATAGATAAAAGCACCACTGAGAAGAATGGGGGAAACGCCATGAGAGAAAGAAGGAAAAGATGAAGGTAATGAGGAAAAGAGGGAGAGTGTGGTGTCGCAGATGCCAAGAGGGTAACTAACGAGTTTCATGAATAAGGATATGAACCGACTGTTAAATATGGCAGAGAAGTCTTAACAGAAGTGGAAAAGGCCCTCTGGTTTGGTAAAATACAGTAGCTCATGAGGACCCCAGGAGGAGTCTTTCCGGGAGACTTTCCATTGTGGGTACCAAAACCAGATCAGAGAATTGTGAGACAAAAGGGTTGGAGACAATGAATGCAGACGACTGTTTTGAGAAATCTGAATGAGTAAGGGAGGAGAAAACATGCAGCACAGCTGAAGAAGGAACAGGATCACAGGAAGTTGCTTTATTTTCTTCTTCTTCTTCTTCTTTTTTTTTTTCACTCGTAAGAATAGGAGGTGACTGGGCACACTGGGTCATGCCTGTAATCCCAGCTTTTTGGGAGGCCAAGGCAGGCAGATTGCTTGAGCCCACAAGTTCTTCAAGACCAGCCTAGGCAAAGGAAAACTCCATCTTTACAAAAAATAAAAAAGTTAGCTGGGCATGGTGGCATGCACCTGTAGTCCTGGCTACTCCAGGGGCTGATGTAGGAACATCATTTGAGCCTGGGAGACAGAGGTTGCAGTGAACAGTGGTCATACCACTGCACTCCAGGCTGGGTGATAGAGCAAGATCCTGTCTCAAAAAATAAAAAAATTAAAAAATAGGAGACTCTTAGCCGGGCATTGTGGTACACACTGTAGTCATGGCCACTCGGGAGGCTGAGATGGGAGGAAACATTTTTTGAGGTCAGGAGGTTGAGGCTGCAGTGAGCTATGATCACATCACTGCATCCCAACCTGGGTGACTGATAGATATGTGTTTTGAAAAGATAATGCTCAGAGCAGGATGAAACCGTGTCTCTTAAAACAATAATTAAAAAAAAAAGGAGACACTTAAGCGAGTGTACAGGCAGCAGGTAAAGCACTAGTGAAGAGGGAAGTTGGATCCACAGAGAGGGAAAGGAAAACTGCTGGAGGTAGGAGGGGTAGGTCTTGAGTGAGATAAAGGGCCTGGAAGTGGGAAGCAAGGGTGGGTGAGGTGTAGAATCCTTACTCCTGAAGCCCTTCACTGCTGATACGTCTGCTATCCTTGGCATGTGACAATTCCTCAAGCTGGTCAATGCCACTGTGTCAACTGCACAGCAATTCTCTTTCTTGGGGCTTCCTATAAAAACTCCCTCATAACAATTTCCCAAGTCTCTAGTCTTACCTTGACACCCCTCAGTCTTACACAATTCCTTGCTATTTTGAGTAGTTTGAGGTTACCCATCATGAACTCCTTCGACATCTCTCCTATCTTGATTTATGTACTCTCCTTGATCTCATTTTTTCCTGCAATATTAAAAATTCTACTGATCTTTCAAGGTCCAACTCAACCGATATCCCTTATCTATGTCTCGCTTTCATCTTACATATACATTTTTAAATTATTTGATGTCTTTTATGTTATCTTATAAGCTACTTTAAATACTTTTTAGAACAAGGAAGGGATTCAATCAACCTGTCAATAGTCATGACGCCTTTTCTTATCTCATCTTCTTTTCATCTTCTTCATCTTTTGACTCATTTTATATCATTCCTCTATGAAACTATTAAACCCCTTAAGGGCAGGTAAATGTTTTTTCGCCTGCTCTAATATGTCAATGCATTATACATAATACCTACCTACTACAATTAATAAATTGTAAGCTCCTGGAGGACAAGAATTTAGAAGCTAGCTAGCTAGACAGAGATGAACACATACACAGAGATATATTTACATTCTCTCAAGTATACCAGTTTAATCTAATACTTACTATATACTTGCTAGCAATTGAGGATATATAAAGATAAATAAAACAAAACACAGTCTCTGTCTTCCAAGGGTGCAAATCCAGTGTGGCAATCAGAGAATGAGGGGCTCGAATGACATGCTGATACAATTGGACTGTATTCTGGTAGGTTTCTCGCAGAACTTAGGCAAAGGATATTAATAGATATGTATTTTGAAAAGATAACGCTCAGAGCAGGATGAAGGATGAATTTGAAAAGAATAGATTGGGGGTAGGTAGATCTATGAGGCTTTTGCAATAGCGTAGATGACAGATAATAAAGATCAAGTGAGGGCAAGTTGGTTACAGATGAGATATTGAGGGTACATGCGTGTATGTGTATGTTGGGGGAGTGAGGTTGTGGTGCGCAAGAATAAGCGTTCAGAAGTTATTTGCTAATCTTACTTTTTAAAAGACATTAAATGGTAAACAGTAGTAATGCCTATAGCTTATTACATATTGTGTAACACATTCCTCTAGACTGGCCTTAGGCAATATTGAGATCTGTTCCATTTCACCACTTAGGATCCTCTAGGCCCAATTTTGGCACTTTATTCTATATGATCAGCTGTTTGTTTTTCCTTTATTACTTCAGGTCTCAAGTTTTGAGTGTTCTACGAGCCCATATATCCTTCAGAGCAAGACAGTGTGTGAATAGGCATCCTTTGCACTTGGTAGAGGGTTAGGCCAATAGTGGATGCCAAATAAATCCTTGTGGAATTGAATGGTATTACCTGGAGTTTCCTGAAGGTTGTATGTCCTCTTACTCCTTGGCCTTTGGAACATCCTTCTCTATACCTGGAATTCTTCCTCTCTCTCTCTTTACCTCCTCTAACTACTGTTTCTTTACCTCACTTTGACCTTCCTAGTCCTGTTTATCACTTCCTCTGAGAGTTGTTGCTTGATGCCCCTGCATTGGGTCAGCAGCTTTTACTAAGTAGTCCACAGAATCACCTACTTATGTGTTTCTCTGCCAGCTCTATAAAGACAGACTAGACTGCCTTTCGGTAATTTGTTCAGTATTTTATACCCAGGTTAAGCACAGCACCTGTCATACAGTAGACGTTCAGTAAATATTTGTTAAATGAACGTGGTTTTGTGGGGTTTTATTTGTAAATCTGAACATTTTGAAATTTGAATCTTCAATTAGCTGGACATAAAGTGCTAGATCCATCCACAGGAAAGAAACAATGGGAGACCATCTAGAAAAGCATTTTGTTCTTTATGCTATTAAACTCAGTAGAAATTAGTTATTTTTTATTTTTTGAGGACTCTTATGCAGTTAACACTCTGGAGAACATTAAGACAAATTTCATCTTTCTATCCTGCCCCCCAAGAGCATGCAAAATATCTGCTTGGGTACCCATTTTTTCATGTGTACACACTAGCATCTTCAGTTGGCAAGTTCCTGTGGGACAGGAACAGTAAACATCTCATAATTAGAAAGCAAAAGTGACAGCAAAAACACGACAAGATCAGAAAGCCAGATTCTACGTCAGAAAGTCTTAGGGGGTGTAGCTTTAGTGTTTTGCAGACAACCCAATGTCACAGGCAACACTAATTCCCTTGCTCTGGTGAATTTATTAAAAACAAAATTTTACTTCCTACTGCCTGGTACCCTATTACACAATAGAGACAGAAGGGTTAAGAAAAACAGGCATAGTCCTTGTTCTCATGTAGTTTATAGTTAAGGAGTGAGAGAACTGGTGGTGACCTGATTTTGAAGAGGTTGATTCAGGTTAAGACCCAATTTTGAAGTTGGTCTCCAACAAGATGAGTGGTTTCTAGGAATATAGCTCTGCACAAACAAATACATATACCTTAGACAGTCTGTGACATGGAGTGAGAAACCCTCCCTGACACATCCTTTACTAGGGGTCTCGGGAAGGGCTCAGATCTCTACTTCAATAGAAATGCTCATTGGTACCATCTGAGGATGATTTTTTTTCCAACAGGCACTAGGAGATCAATTACTACTGGCAGCCTAATTTGCAAGATAAAGAAATTCCCCATTATTCTATTATCTTCACAACCAAAGTCTACTTAAGCATCATCAGCCAACATCATAGGATAGTGGAAAAAATTTGGAATAGCTAAAAAGTTACAGATGAGAAGTTCTCATAGCTGAGATGCCACTATGTGCTTCTCGTTAAAATCCAGAGTTAGGACAAGGGTCAGAGGATTCTTGTCCTTCTACACTTGAGTGGACTATAGCCATTCTTCTAAACTGTGTTTTGAATTTTGTCTTGAAAGATAATGTTTTAAGAGTGCTAAGCCTGTATGCTCATACAACAGAAATAATATGTGTGATAAAGTTGGGCAAGAAGTGCTTTTAAAGTTGTCAGTTTCAAAAGGTGTCTTTTTTAATGGGTACTTAATGGTTATACATATTTATGGGATATATGTGATATCTTGATACAAGCATACAAAGTGTAATGATCAAATCAGTATCCATCACCTCAAGCATGTATCATTTCTTTGTGTAAGGAACACTCCAATTCTACTCTTTTCGTCATTTTGGAATATACAAGAAATTGTTAATCATTGTTGTCTTGTTGTGCTACAAAAAAGTTGTCTTAAAATTTGGTTACTAATTGATAACACTAGTCAGAGTCATGATTTATATTCTGTAGAACATTTTTTTCATTTAGCTTTCAGTTATAATACCTCACAGAATAATAAAGGCTGATAGGTTAAGTGTCTTGGCCCTGACTATCTTGAGAATAGTGGTTGGAGCAAGAACTATGGTCCAAACGTCTGCTCTGGCTGCAATGTTGCTGCTCCCTACTCCATTACACCACAATGATGGATGAATGATGGATGCTGCAGCTGAAGTAATTGCAGTAAACTCAGGATATAAAAATATATATATATAGTGAAAATATAGAAATTAATAATCACTATAAAATAAAGCATCTTTAATATTAAGATGTAATATAATTAATAAATTAATATAATAAATACAGCAATATCTAATGGACAGTGACCCCATCACCCCACTTTTACACCTGCCTCTCAGGAGCCGTTTCTTATTTTTGAAGGGGAGCAGCTACACCCTCATTCTTTGGGTTGCGGTGCCCTGTAGAAGTGATGAGAATGGGCAACTGATACACTCCTGCACAGAGAAGCCGATCTGAATGCCAGATGATTAATTAGAAACCTCCACTGTGCTGCCTCAGTCTTATAAATGAAGTGCAAATGAAAATGTTTGATAGACATACTCAACAGCCTGTAACATCACAAAGACTGTCTTTGGGGTATTTCTATAAAAAGAAAATCTGGCATTCCTTTTTGGAACATTAGACCAAAGTAGAGGATAATGAAAACAGAAATGCCTTATGCAGTCTTAATAATCTTTATACTCAGAGGATGCAGTGGAAACTAGTAACTAAAAACGATTAGCCTTGCATCAAGACCAAGCTATCCAGACACTGCTCGGCCTGGGACGCAGATTCACTCAGTTGAGTGAGTTGTAACACAGGCTCACTTGTAGGTTAGCCACAATTTTCATGCAGTTCAGTTCCTCCTGTCAGGCTGCAATAATGAGATGAATTTCTGCAAGAAAGTACTTCCAGAAAGACACAGGGAGGTCTGAGTAGATAAATAACATAGATATCTAGAGAACAGAAGTGCTAGACGAAGACAGAAATAAATACACACAATAATTAAAACAAAGATTTTTTTTTTTTTAAACTATAGACACATTAAACTTATCTCAATCTTTAAAATCCAGGATATCTATATCTTTGTGTATTTCTCACTGAAACTTTCCCTGAGCCTCCCAGGAAGAATATAAAGAATAAAGAACAGGTTCATTTTCTTACAGATTAAGAGATGTGAGGCTCAAATGACCTTATCCTGGTAACATAGCTACATTACTGCAATAGCAGCATCTTTAATCCCTGTGACTCCTACTCCAGTCACTCTTTTCCAGTGAACCATCATAGTAGGTGATGATGCTGAAAGAGGTACAGAAGATTCAGCTTGTGAAGATAAGCCAGCATGACAGAAAATGCATTTTGTGCAAACTTCCATGCAGTGATCACAATGCATTTTAGCCAGTGGTTCAGTTCTCTCTCTCTCCAACTAGACTATGTACCTTGAGGATAGAAATCATCTGTCTACCTAATGTCCCCAGTAGTCAGCACAGTAACTAACATACAGTAGTCAATTAATATTTGAAGAATGTATAAATAAGTGAATGAAAGCATGAATGAATCTGGAAAAGTTGCCTTCAGGAATTGGGGCCCTGAAGAAAGAGTGGGGTTCATAAATAACATTCAGCAATCATAGTCACTGAATTGGGTACTAATATTAGTGAAAATAATAGATTAGAGACAGTAAAACCAATTCTAAATAGACAAAGAAGGTAGTGTTTGTTCTGTTTTGTTTCACGAAAGATTGACAATTTTATTTATGAACACAGGATTTGAGGTAAAAAGAGAATAGATAAGAAGGTAGGTGACTAAAGAAATGGTTGCTCAGAAAAAGTATGAAACAGAGTTTAGAACAGAGAAGAGGGTACAGAGACAACTGTAAAGGTGTTTGACAGAAAAATGGAAAAGGAGTAAAGAAAAAGCTTTCAGTAGGACACTTTATGGGCATAACAGGGTTCTTCTTTAGGGTATTTCAGAAGTTGAGAGAGCAAAGATGAGAACTCAAGATACATGGAATGGACCAAAGAGAAGGGGAGGTGAGATACATGGTACTGACCACTCACAGGGAATGAGGAAGGGAAATAAACGGCCTCAAAGAAGTCACAGCTGTCATTGAGCAGGAAATGCCTCCTGTCACGCAGGTGGAATTAAAACTTAAATGTGAACTGATGGTCTATCTTCAGCTTCTTTCTCTTCTCACTCTGATACCTGCCCTCAAGGTTGCTCCCTGGCTGGCCAGGGAACTCACACTGAGCTGTAGAATGTTCCCAAGCTCTGGACCTTTCTGTCCTGTTATTCAACCATCAGCACTTGCCAAGCTTCTGTCCTATTCTCTCAGGATGCCTGTTTTTATTAAATGACAAAGGAAGCTAATTGGTTCATCAAGTAAAGCAATTCCTATTGTGGGCTTAGCTGGCTACTGGTTACCTTGCCTATTACATATAACATCAGTGCAATAAACATAAAGAAATGAATGGGTGGGCTTTCATTACATGCCAGGCCCTGAGCTAGATGCAGCAGAGTATGGTGGAACAGGACATGGGCTTTGGAGACAGACACACCCAAGACAGAGGTCTGGTCCATAATTTCCTAGCTAGAAGCTTGAGGAAGTTATCTCCTAGGGTTCTTGGATTCTTTATCTGTAGGAATGAAGAATAATTTCATCACCCTCAATTTCCTCCTCTATGAAATGGAGATAATGTTGCCTACTTCGCAGGGTTCAAAATACATGTAAGTGTCTAATAATGTTATTTACTATTTATTCATTTATCCCCACTTTAAAAAGGAAAAGCTGAGGCACAGAGATGTAAGGTGTGACTAAGGTCACCCAGCTGGGAAATTCTAGAGCTGGCATTTACATCTAGCATTTGTCTTCATGCACTTACCCAACACACTATGTCATCTTAACCAATACACTAAAGCATCATTAGATGTTTCCATCTACAGCCCCTTACAGTGGGGAAACTCTTTGATATTCACCAATCTCATTTAACCCTCACAGCACCTCTGTGCAGTACTATCATCTTGCTTTAAGCCGAGGAAAGGGAAGCCCAGAGAAGGTAACTGTGGCCAAAACTCAACATAGGCCCAGAGAAAGGAACACCAGCCAAAACTCAAAGAGCTAATTAGTGACAGAACTTGAATTTAGATGTAGGGTTTATGACCACAAATATAAATATGAGAAAGAGAGCCAACTCTGGGCCCACATCTTTGCTAGTTATCTAGGTAGTGTTTCNTCCCAAAGTGCTGGGATTACAGGCTTGAGCCACCGCGCCCGGCCTCTACATTGCTTTTAAAGTTCTCTGATAGCAAAGCTGAAACCTGGCTAGGTGTTGTCAGATAGATGAGAAACTGCAAGTGAAGGCGTGAGTTCAATGAGTGGATTTTACCTCCTAACTTGAGGAGTACTGGTCAATTATCCCTTACTGAGTGGTGCTATCAGCCCACGGTAAAATAAATTAGATTTTTAAGAAGGTGCAAAATTGCCACTATAAAATCAGATAAGCCTACGGCAGTTGGGAATAAATTCTATCATAGAAACACATCTTGCCTGATATCAAAGGAAGCCAAGAAACCATGCCAAGAGTTGGATGAAAACTGATATTTTCTGCTGTGGAGACAGAAGTGGTAGCACTGATTGGAGAATTATATTTTGAAGAGTTCTAAAATATTTATCATCATTCTAGGTCATTTACTCATTTACCCTTTTAATGCTCATTTCTTTTGTGCCACTAGGTCGAGCTTAAAAGCAAAGAAAGAAAATTCACTTTGTTTTTATATAGTAATATGAAGCAGGAAGTTTCTCTATTGCTTGACTTGAAAAATAAAAGCATTTCTGAGAAATATTAGAACACTAAATGTTCTTTCAGAAATAGGGCTTTTGTCATTAATAAGGACGCTGGGTGTGTCTGAGTGTGTTATGAATTTCTACTTTTTTTTGTTTGATAACTTCCTGTAACTTGAAGTATTTCAAGAAGGGAAAAAACTGATAAAAACTATTAAAATTGCCATTGCTTCACTGTATTGATTACCCCATTATGTTTCTTTCTAGACTTGACTCAGGAATCTCCTTCTCCAGGATGCCTTTTCTGCTCTCCATTCTAATTAAGATGGCCTTCCTCTGTGCTCTGGGAGCATTTACACAAACCATTATCCATCACTGCCCTTATCACACTGCATCGAAGCTATCTGCCCACACATCTGTGCCCCTGGAAGGCAATCAGGACAATAACCATGTCTTATATCCACCTGGTGTCCTCAGTACCTGGCATGGAGCCAGAACTCAGCAAATTTTTACCAAACAACACTGAATTTTAAAACCTGACTATAGAATGGCAGAATGCTCCTTCTGCCTCCATGAAATTCACTTTCAAGTTGAATAATTTTATTAAAAATTCTATTTTCTAATGGTATCAGAGACCTGGAAAATTAAAGAAAAAGCAAGTCTTATTTCCAGGTCAGAACTTATTTCCCAGGTCCTCACTATTTGGCTTATATAATATTAAAAGGTATTTTTAAGAGTATAATTTCTATTTCTCAGGCTTGAAGGATACTTTTGTTAGTGTCCTCATAGCTTTCTATTTTGGCTTTGCATCCAGAGAAATGAAAGAGGCTTGACTCAGCTGCCGCTTAATACTGCACAAGCCTGGGAGAGAAGACTATTATATAAGCTAACGTTTTTTTTAAGGTTTTTTTTTTTTTTTTTTTTTCATAGCCAATACCTAAATGCCACCTTCTAACCTCATGAAAGTGCTGAACCCCAGTGTGTGGGAAAGCGAGGTCCCGTACTCGGCTCTGTATTCCTTATAAGTATAAAAATAAAAGCAGTTGATTAAGGGTTAGCAATTTTCTTTCCTTTCTTTATACATACTTGTAATTCATTTAATGCAGGAAGTGGGCTGTTTTCTTGTTCTTTCCAATTCAACTGTCAGGGAGCTTTCTTGCCAGCCTGCTATGGTTACCATGGCAACAAGGCGATGGTGGCAGTAATATGATCTCATATGCCTTGTGTCAATAGCACCAGATCATCACGCTTGAGGATAATTTTGACAATAAGCTTCAGATATAGATTCAGGATATATTAGCATTTGATTGATTTACCAGAAAGACTGAGCAATTACAGCCCTAAACTTCTAATAAAAGCATATTCACAAAGGTTAGCGTTTTTCCCTAGATGACATATTATATGGCATTCTGAAATTTATAAAGTGCTTTCGTACAATATATCTGCTTTACTTCTCATTGGGCAGGACAGATATAATCATCCCCATTTTACAGAAGAGGAAATAAAGGCCCATGCAATGTGCTGTGTAAGGTGGCAAAGCAACTCTACAATGAAGCTGAAACTTCAACTTGGAGGCTTCTGGCATCAGAATCACACTTTCCTTATGCCCGTGTTAAGAATTCATGGATATTATCAAAACGTTCTTAGATGCATAGGTTAGACCCTGGAATGTCCGAATTAAAATAATTTAAATGTATCTGTGATAAAATAACAACGAGTTTGAGAATGCTAGTCTTTTATATTTGGGTGATGCTTCACACATTTCATATCTCCCATTACACCTTCCTTTCCTAAGGCTTTTCTGACACTAGATGCACAAATAGACACTTCATCTCTTTCTCCCATTCATCATCATCTTGTATTTTTTTTTTTTTTGTTATTAGTGACATTTATTTTCCCACTGTGAGCTCCTTGAAAGTGGGGATCATGTTATTCATTCTTGGAAGGTCCCTGATCCTGGCACAGTATGTATGGTGGATCTGTTACGTATCAGGTACTGTAAATAATATGTACCAGGTACATAACAGATACACCATAAATGCTTGTTGCTTGTTAAATTGAACTCATCTGACACCCACAAACCCCATGAGGTACGTATAGCTGGCATTATGATCCACTATTTTAATAATGTGTAAATAGAGGTCATGGACATATCATGGGCAATTTAATTCTTCCCACTCCTAGCCATGTGCTCTTTCCATGTCATCCTGTTTGCTTTATTCTTTCATTGTTTCTCTTTCATTCATTCATTCATCAAACTTTTATTGGTTGCTCTTTCTATATCAAGCATTGCTATAGATAATGGGTTACGAAGACAAATAAGACACAATCCTCACCACCAAAGGGCTCACAGATAATGCAGATAATTTTCTGCCTAGGCAAGTAGTAAAATAAAACCTTATATGGAACTTCGAGTATGCATTATATTATTTCCCAACTTTATTGGCTCTTTAAAATGTATCTTGAGAATATGTTTCAAGTCCCTCTTTAATGCAGCGTTTTAGAGCTGGATAAGCCTTGAGCCATTGCCAATATAGGGTGATACTAATTCTGCATCTCCATTTTTTTTCTTGGGCATAAAATCAGCATTTCCAACATCCCACAGAATCCCTAAACTTATCGTGTCCTAAATGAAACTCAGTATCTGACCTGAACGAATGGGAAGTGGCAGAAAGAGGCAGATGGTCAGGGTGAGATGCCAGACTCTGCCATTTGATATGACCTTGGGTCAGTTACACCATCTAGGGGTTTCTTCATTAGTATCTGGCACAAAACTCTGTGTTCAAAATACTTCTTAAATGTATTAATTAATGAATGAGTGGTCAAAGAGGATGAAAAATGATAATATAAAATAGGGATACCTGAAGCAGTGTTAGCATTAGGAAATACTCAATAAACATCTTTTAAAGAGTGGACTAAATATATACGATTCAATTCCCCTTCCTGAAACATATTAAATTGCCAAGACAAAACTTCTAAATTATCTTTATGTCTCTTTCCACATCACAGAGTCAGGTTTATTTCACCTCTGCAATGCCTTGGACTTGTGCCTTTCTCTTCATCCAATAGCATGATTTGATCCAACCCCCACCCTTTCACTGGTAGACTCTCAGAGAAGGCCCTTGACTGAAATTCCCCTCTTTCCAGGGTCTCCCATTCCATGTTACTGGTGACATTCTTATTTTTAAAGGATAACTAGGAGTTCTTCTTCTGGCCAGATATTTTGTATTGATTTGTATATTCTAATTAAGAAACTTTTTAGAATGGCAATCAAGATCCTCTAAAAGGTGATCTTTAGTTATACCTATAGTCATTCCTTTCCATACTCTAGGTTTTAGCTTTTCAATCCCCTACACACACTTTTGGACTTTTAAGCTTTCTTCCTTTATTCCCAGTTAGTGGAGTAATAACAGCTTTGTAATACTTTTGCACAACACTTTGCAATTTGTAAGGAACACACACACACACACACACACACACACACACATATATATATA
>NW_016811519.1:204961-296521 GCF_001698545.2 Rhinopithecus bieti | reverse complement strand
ATGAAACATATATATATATATATATATATAGGAACTTCGTGATAACCTCAGAGTAGGCAGATATGATCATTTTCATTTCACCAATTAGGAAATAGAAAATTGATAGTTAAATAAAACAATTCTCATAACCTTTATGAGAATTCTATTGGAAAATATTTGTGTCTATGATGATTGTTTAACCATGGAACACTTGAATCAAAATTTTAAATTAACAACTGTGACTTCAAAATGCTGATGATTGACATTTGTTCAGCTCATTAGCCCAGAGGCTAATAATGATGCGTTTCTTCTCCATAGCAAAATAAATTATCAACAGAGTAAACAGACAACCTACAGAACAGAAGAAAATATTTGCAAACTATGCATCTGACAGAAGTCTAATATACAGTATCTATAAAGAATTTAAACAGGGTGGGCATGGTGGCTCATGCCTGTAATCTGAGCACTTTGGGAGGCTGAGGTGAGTGCACTACTTGAGGTCAGGAGTTCGACACCAGCTTGGGCAACATAGTGAAGCCCCATCTCTACC
The DNA here is from genome assembly GCF_001698545.2 of Rhinopithecus bieti. Classification (NCBI taxonomy): domain Eukaryota; kingdom Metazoa; phylum Chordata; class Mammalia; order Primates; family Cercopithecidae; genus Rhinopithecus; species Rhinopithecus bieti. The sequence goes on along the minus strand of NW_016811519.1, from coordinate 295,992 downwards.
AAAAATGCAAAAATTAGCTGGGCATGGTGGCGTGCACCTGTAATCCCAGCTACCCAGGAGGCTGAGGCAGGAGAATTGCTTGAACCTAGGAGATGGAGGTTGCAGTGAGCCAAGATTGCGCCACTGTACTCCAGCCTTGGTGACAGAGCAAGATTCTGTCTCAAACAAAACAAAACAAAACAAAAAAACTTAAATTCACAAGAAATAAACAAATAACTCCATTAAAAAGTGGCAAATGATATAAACAGAGACTTTTCTAAAGAACACATACATTCAGCCAAGAATCACATAAAAAAAAGCTTATTATCACTGATCATTAGAGAAAATGCAAATCAAAACCACAGTAAGATACCATCTCACACCAATCAAAATGGCTATTAATAAAAAGTAAAAAAAATAATAGATGCTGGTGAGGTTGCAGAGAAAAGGCAGCACTTATACACTGTTGGTGGGATCGTAAATTTGTTCAACCACAGTGAAAAGCAGTATGGTAATTCCTTAAAGAGCTAAAAGCAGAACTACCATTTGACTCAGCAATCCTATTACTGGGTATATACCCGGAGGAATATAAATCATCCTCCACATAAAGACACATACACGCGATGTTTATTGCAGCAGAATTCACAATAGCAAAAACATAGAATCAACTTAAATGCCCATCGATGACAGATGGAATAAAGAAAATGTGGTCCATTTACACCATGGAATACCATGCAGCCACAAAAAAGAAGAAGATCATGTCTTTTGTGGGAACATAATGGAGCTTGAGGCCATTATCCTTAGCAAACTAATGCAGGAACAGAAAAACAAATACTGCATGTTCTCATTTGTAAGTGGGAGCTAAATTATGAGAACTCATGAATACAAAAAAGAGAATAACAGACACTTGGGCCTCCTTGAGGGTGATGGTTGGGAGGAGGGAGAGGAGCAGAAAAAATAACTGTTGGGTACTAGGCTTAGTACGTGGGTGACAAAATAATCTGTACAACAAACCCTCGTGACGCTAGTTTACCTGTATAACAAACCTGCGTATGTATCCCACAACCTAAAATAAAAGTTAAAAAGAAATGATGTTCTTGGCTGGGTGCAGTGGCTCACATCTGTAATCCCAGCACTTTGGGAGGCTGAGGTGGGTGGATCATGTGAGGTGAGGAGTTTGATACCAGCCTGACTAACATGGTGAAACCCTGTCTCTACTTTCTACTTAAAAAATACAAAATTAGCCAGGTGTGGTGTCACATGACTATAATCCCAGATACTTTGGAGGCTGAGGCACGAGAATCACTTGAACCCAGGAGGCAGAGGTTGCAGTGAGCCGAGATTGCACCATTGAACTCCAGCCTGATCAACAAGAGTGAAACTCCATCTCAAAAAAAAAAAAAAAAAAAAAAAGTGATGCTCTTAAGCTAGATTGCCTGTGGAATCCTGGCTCTACTGTTTTCTAGCTGTGTGGTCTTGGATAGATTACTTAATCTCTCTGTCCTTCAATTTCCTCATCATTAAACTAGGGATACCAATAGTTTCCATTGTGTAGGATTGCTGCAAGGATTGAGTGAATTTTATGTGCGTAAAGTGCTAGAATAATATCTGACACACAGCAAGCACTCCTAAATGTTGCTACCCTTAAAGACAAAACCTAAGAACTTCTTTGGCTATTCCCTGGTCTGAGAAGGAAAATCAATTGCTTCCTCATTGGTGCTACCTTGTTTGGGTCTTCTATACCGGGGACACTATAGCTGCTTCACAGTGTTGGCTCAGGATAGATTCAGAATATCTGTATCTACTAATTAGGGCCAGTCACTGAGTTTCTCTAAGCCTCACTCACCGTCTGAAAACACCTGGATGATAACAGCATTTACATTATAGGATTGTGGTGATCATTTTATTAACTAGTACACATAAGGCATCTAGTGCCTGGCATGGAGTAACTAATCAGCAAAATTTAGTGACTATTACTGTTACATAAATGTTTCACCCACGATATTTTGACCTTCTTGGGTTAGGACCTGTATTTTTCATTATCTTTCTGCCTATCTTTGTTGCTTCTACACAGTGGATTTTAAAATAAACATTTAAATAAAAAAGATTTTGCTTAGAAGTGTCTTGGCTATATGGGCTCTTTTTGGTTCCATATGAACTTTAAAGTAGTTTTTTTCTAATTCTGTGAAGAAAGTCAGTAGTAGCTTGATGGAGATAGCACTAAACCTATAAATTACTTTGGGTAGGATAATCATTTTCACTATATTGATTCTTCCTGTCCATGAACATGGAATGTTTTTCCATTTGTTTGTGTAGTCTCTGATTTCCTTGAACAGTAGTCTGTAGCTCTCCTTGAAGAGGTCCTTCACATCCCTTGTAACTTATATTCCTAGGTATTTTATTTTCTTCGTAGCAATTGTGAATGGCAGTTCATTCATGATTTCGCTTTCTGTTTGTCTGTTATTGGTGTATAGGAATGCTTGTGATTTTTGCACATTGATTTTGTATCCTGGGACTTTGCTGAAGTTGCTTATCAGCTTAAGGAGATTTTGGGCTCAGATGATGGAGTTTTCTAAATATACAATTATGTCATCTTCAAATAGAGACAATTTGACTTCCTCTTTTCCTAACTGAATACCCTTTATTTCTTTTTCTTGCCTGATTGCCATGGCCAGAACTTCCACAACTCTGCTGAATAGGAGTGGTGAGAGAGGGCATCCTTGTCTTGTGCAGGTTTGCAAAGGAAATGCTTCCGGCTTTTGCCCATTCAGTATGATATTTGCTGTGGGTTTGTCATAAATAGCTCTTATTATTTTGAGATATGCCCCATCAATACCCAATTTATTGAGGGTTTTTAATATGAAGGTGTGTTGAATTTTTTCAAAGGCCTTTTCTGCATCTACTGAGATAATCATGTGGTTTTTGTCATTGGTTCTGTTTATGTGATGGACTACGTTTATTGATTTGCATATGTTGAACCAGCCTTGCATCCCAGGGATGAAGCCAATTTGATCGTGGTGGATAAGCTTTTTGATGTGCTGCTGGATTTGGTTTGTCAGTATTTTATTGAAGATTTTAGCATCGATGTTCGTCAGGGATATTGGCCTGAAATTTTCTTTTCTTGTTGGGTCTCTGCCAGATTTTGGTATCAGGATGATGCTGGCCTTATAAAATGAGTTAGGGAGGAGTCCCTCTTTTTCTACTGTTTGGAATAGTTTCAGAAGGAATGGTACCAGCTTCTCTTTGTACATCTGGTAGAATTCGGCTGTGAATCTGTCTGGTCCTGGGCTTGTGTTGGTTGGTAGGCTATTAATTATTGCCTCAATTTCAGAACTTGTTATTGGTCTATTTAGGGATTTGACTTCTTCCTGGTTTAGTCTTGGGAGGGTGTATGTGTCCAGGAATTTATCCATTTCTTCTAGATTTTCTAGTTTATATGCATAGAGGTGTTTAGAGTATTATCTGATGGTAGCTTGTATTTCTGTGGGATCAGTGGTGATATCCCCTTTATCATTTATTTAAATACAAAAGATGTGGATGGATGCTAGGACTAAATGCAAAAACACTAAATCATAGAAAGAGTTAAACGTGGAAATATCTATTCTTATTACAAAATATCGATCTAGTGGTTGTTGGGAAAATACAAATGTACCATATAATAAATTGGGTTTGAATTATAAAAATTATATTATCTTGTCCACAAAGGAAGCAATAATATAAATGACTTAATAACGCTAAAAAGTTTAAAAATTTTTTTCTGTACATTGGCATATCTCAGAAAGGAATGGAATTGGTTACACTGCACATGAGAATATTTTAATGCAGTATAATCTTTTATTATGCAGCTTTATATAGCACCCTTTCCTGAAAGAGTGACTGTACAGCGCCTGGTGTTCTAAATCCAGTAGCTAACTCAAATCTTTTCACTTTCATAAGGAGGTTTTGGGAATGAAGTTAATATTCCATTTACCAAATTAAAATATAATATTATGTGCTGCAAGGCTGTGAGCCCACCCACCCACCAGACTGCAGATAAGCTTCTATTCATATGCTCAAATTAAGTACTCTGCATATTTCTAGCTCACTATCAAAAGTAACTGCACATATACACAAAGAAAGGATAGAAGAAAATGAATGAGCAGTCAAAAATGACTGCAGGCAACTTTAACAATACAAGATCAAACATTTTTGACAAATATTTGATTTGAAATTCACTGATCTTCTATTAGGACTCAAGGGCTGGCAGGAGTAACGAATTTCCTGAGCTTCTCTTATGTATGTTCCGAAGTATTGGATCAGTTTTTGGTCTCGGGGTAACAACATTAGCAGCAAAACAATAACAGCAACCAACATGCACTGAGTTTGCTTCACACCAGCACTCAGGCAGAACTTCTGCTTTAGTAGGGTGAATAAGAGCCCCCAAAGGTATCAGATCTTAATCCCTGGCACCTGTAAATCATGCCTTATTAGGAGACAGGATCTGTGCAGTTGTGATTAAGTTAAGGATCCTGAGATGGGGAGATTACCATGGATTATCTGGATGGGCCCTAAATACAAACACATGTATCTCATAAAGTAGATGCAAAGGGCGCTTTGACAGACAAAAGAGGAGGAGGCATTGTGACCACAGAGGCAGAGATTGGAGTGATGTGGACACAAATCAAGGTATGCTGGCAGCCACCAGAAGCTAGAAGAGGTAAGGGACATATTACACTCTAGAGCTTCTGGAGGGAATGAGGCCCTGCTGCACCTTGATTTTGCCCAAGTGATACTTATTTTGAACTCCTGGTCTCCAAAAACGTGGAGAGAAAAAAACGTTGTTTTAAGTCAGCAAGTTCATGGTAACTTGTTACAGCAGCCATGGGAAACTAAATTAAGCATCCAACCATTGAACTAATATACTAATATATTGCTGAACTTTGGTTCATTCCTCCATAAGCCTCCCAAATTCTTGATTTCTTTGTTCTGTGGGGGCTGCTGCTGGTAAGAGTAGAGCTATTAAAGCATCCTTCCATGTGAAGCATCACCTGCTGACATTTTTGCAGAATCCCTTCCATTGTCAGCCCTACCTACTTACAAGTTGAAATTGACACACAGGTGCAGTGAGTCAAGGTCTGACTTGAATGCCTTGTTTTTCTCTCAATAGCTTTTCTTAAATTCAGCAAGTCCTCAGTGTCATGGATAAGTTCTTGGAGATTGCAACTTTATTTGAAACTATGTATAAAGAAACCAATTTGACCACAGTCAAATCAATATAAACAAGAGTTCAGTTCCTATGGTATACTTCTAGTCATAAAAAGTAATCATCAAACTTCTAAATAAAGAAGCAAACACTTCTAATATTAAACATCAAAATAAATGTGAGCTATACATACATTTAAGAAAGATTAATACAAAGGAAGATGATGATTTACCCAATTATTCAAGTTCAAGGTCGCCTGTTCCGGCAACTCAGGGCACCAGGTGGGAACGCACCCCAGACGGGACACCCTCCCATCGCAGGGCCTGCTCACACCCACATTCGCACTCACCCAGCCTGGGACCATGTAGACTTGCCAATTCACCTAGCCTTAGCACATCCTTGGGATGTGGGAGGAAAGCGGAGTACCTGGAGAAAACCCATGCAGTCATGGGGAGAACAGGCAAACTCCACGCAGACAGTGGCCCTGGCTGGGAGTCAATTTTTTTTCTTATCAACCTCATAAGGAAACAGCATTACAGGAAATGCTGTAACTTGAGGACTTGCTCTATAGAACTACACATGCCATTATTTCACTGTTTCTTTTCTTGTTTGATCTCATTCATTTGCACATTTGAATCCACCAATAATTAAAAATGTCTGTTAACATAATCAATACATAAGCAATGAATTTATTGTTTCTTTGGGCAGAAAAATGTTAAGAACTTGTTATATGCAAGGCATTGGTTTAGAAACCAGACATTCAATGATAAATATGATACATTTCTTGACCTCACTTAAATTCTTATTGAGATGAAAAGAAACATTATCAAGTCACAAACAGTACAAAGCTGGGTGTTAAAATGCCATAAGGAGAAGATGGAGACAACGCTGACATTCAAATTTTGGCTTAAATGACTGAAAAAATAGTGATGCCATTTACTGACATGGGAACTGCAGGAAAAGCAGCAGATTTGGGAAGAGCAGTGGATTTGAGGTCCTTGTGGGGCATCCACATGGAAAAATGGGCCTGATGTTAAGGACAGAGAACTTAGAGGTTTTGAAAGTATCTGGGCATTGGTGATAGTTAAAGTCCCAGGAATGGAACTCATTGCTCCTGGACATTGCATGAGGGGAGAAGAAAAGAGAGACTTAGAAAAAGTACAGGGCTAATAAAGCATATTGCATATTAAGAGAATGTTGACTAACCTAATTTGAGATTTAAAGGGATCTGATAGGAGACAAATTAAAAGTCAGTTGGGTCTATCCAATGAGGATGACCCTATATGCCAGCCTCAAAAATTTAGAGTTATTTTTTGTTATATGTATTGAGTTATAGTTAGAGGTTTTAATTTGGGGACTAGTAGGATTATAGCTATGCTTATAAGGTAAATCCAGGGTAGTGTGTAGGATGGACATTAGAGAGAAAAGACAGAGGCTGAAGAGTTGAGTTGGAATGTTAATGTGATGATTTAGAATTAGAGGTAATGAAGGCCTGAAGAACTGTTTTAACATTGTGTGTGTGTGTGTGTGTGTGTGTGTGTGTGTGTGTATTTAGTATATTTATTTAGTAAATATACTAAATAAATTTGGTATCAACATTTCTTATCAACATTATAGGGAAACAGCATTAAAGGAAATGATGTTACTTAAGGTACTTGAGGTTTGATGTACACTCAAACACTTTTGAGTATTTATTTCTGCATTAAAGGTCTTGCATTTCATACATAAAAGTGAAAAAAGAGGAAGGCAAGATGTCAAGAGAAAAAAATGTGGCGTATGGCCTGACCCAGTTTATTTGTTGAGAACTTTGTGGAAGCAGGATCAGTAGGATGTGTTGCGATGTATCCTGGCAGTGGAGAGGAAAGTTAATAATAACCATAGCCACGGGATGAACAGTGGCTGCTCGCTGAGTGTTGCTAAGGGCCATCAAGAAGTGAATGAAAAGAATTATCCTTTTGTTCCCTTTATGGAGATGCTGACAAATGAACTGAATTTAACTCAATGAACCACAAAGCCCAAAGGTAACTGTTTTCCTTTGTGGTTTGCTTCTTGAAAGTCACTGCTGAGCTGATATGGGTGTTGGGGACAGTGTCTCTGACCTTGGAGTTCTTAAAATCATCCTCAGACTCAGTGAAGAGTTGGTAAGGTTTTAGGAATGTCCTAGCAAAAGCACTCTGGATTCTGTAGGCAAGTGGGATAATTCCTGAAGTATTATTTTAAAAATTGTGTGAAACACTGGAAATACACTCTTTGGAGGCAGACAGATGAGGGTTTGAGTGCCATTTCTATCACTTGGTGACCCTGAGAAAATTAGTCTCCTTAAGCCTTAGGCAAAATGGGGATAATTTTGTGAAAATGTTAATAAAATAACATATGGAAAAATCATGTATTTGAATTTATAGATGACTTAATAGATAAATGTGACTGCCCTCCCATAGTTAAGATCACTAAAAATATTAATTAAGAGTATGTTTAATAGATGACTTTGGAAAAGAAAATCAATCTAGAGTGAATGGGAGAAATTTCCTTAAGAAACAAAAACCAAGATTTTATTAGGGCTATTTGATTTGCTTAATTGCAACTCTATCAAAAGCCATTTTCTGATTTTTCACATGAATCTTCAAACATTTCTAATAAGCAGGTTTTCTCTTAACTGCCACTCAGCTTTTACTTGGATGATGCAGAGATGTAGGTGTTTCAAGTAACTAATACAATCCCCATCTAGGGTATGTTGCAGGGTGCCTTAACTTACTGTGTATGCAAGGTAAATAACTCCTAATATGAGACAACAAACAAAATACATGTCTAATCAATTCAGAAAAATGTTTAGGAAGCTCCATAAACATGTTTTCATAAACTCATGCTGGCAGCCAACTTGCCTGGCTTTCAGAGTTGCTATAACAACCAGCAGTCCTCTCAGCAGCCTTGGCACTCGGCATTCTTACATCTTTTAATAAGAAATATCATCATCTTGTCTGGGCTCATTAGCTCAATTATTTAAAGCATGGTATTAGTAAAGCCAAGGTAGAGGGTTCAAAAGTATGCATTAGCAAGAAAATTCTATCCATGTGCCCTTTGCCAAGGCAAATTGTTCATTCACTCATTCATTTAAAAATATTTACTGAATGTCTGCCATATGCCAGGTTCTGTTCTAGGAGCTAGAAATAAATCAGTAAAATTTAACAAAGTATATATATATAACATATATATAAACAAACAAAACAACAACAAAAAAACCAACAAAACAACAACAAAAAACCAAAAATAATTAAGACGCCAGTTTTAGTGATGACCATAGTCTGGTGTGAGGGGCTGGGAGGGAGAGAGATGCTGACTAAGCAACAAATTAATATGCATGTAGAAATATATGTAGAGTGAGTACAATGAAGACAAAGCAGGGAAAGAGGACAGGTACTGTGTTAGGGTGAGGAGAAAGCGCCTCTTGATATGGTGACATTACAACAGAGATTTCGATGAATTGAATAAGAAAAGCTGTAGATGAGTCATGGAAGAATGTTTTAAACAGAAGGTTAGCAGGGCATAAGCTCTGAGGTGAGAGTGTGCTTGGCCGGATCAGGACCAGCCAGGAGACCTGTATGACTGGGGTATTAGTCAGGGTTCTCTAAAGGGACAGAACTAAGTGGATAGATGAATATATGAAGGGGACTTTACTAAGGAGTATTGACTCACAGGATCACAAGCTGAAGTCCCACAATAGGCCACCTGCAAGCTAAGGAGCCAGGAAACCAGTCCAAGTCCCCAAACCTCAAAAGTAGGAATGCCGATAGTGCAGCCTTCAGTCTGTGGCCTAAGGCCCGAGAGCCCCCTGGCAAATCACTGGTGTAAGTGCAAGAGTCCAAAAGCCGAAGAGTCTGGAGTCTGATATATGAGGGCAGGAAGCATCCAGTACAGGAGAAAGATGGAGGCCAGAAGACTCAGCCAGTTTAATCCTTTCACATTCTCCTGCCTGCTTTTATCCTAGTCATACTGGCAGTTGATTAGATGATACCCACCCAGATTGAGGGTGGGTCTGCCTCTCCCAACCCACTGACTCAGATGTTAATCTCCTTTGGCAACACCCTCACAGACACACCCAGGAACAATACATTGCATCCTTCAACCCAGTGAAGTTGACACTCAGTTTTAACCATCACAATTGGAGTGGAGTGCTCAAGGGAAGAACAGAAGGTGATGAAATCAGACAGGAAGAGATGATCTGTCCATGCAGGGTCTTGGAAACCACTGTAAGGGATTTTAGATTTTATTCTGAGTAAGATGGGAAACCAATGCAGAGTTCTGAGTAAAGGGGTAATATAATCTGATGTCTACTTTAGGAAAAATTGCTTTGGCTCCAGAGACTGTAGGGGCTCAAGAAGGAAAGGGGATCAGTTAGGAGGTTACCGCAATTAAACAGAGGAGAGGTGATGACAGCTTAGAGCAGGTGCCAAGGGTTTAAGAAATAATCAGACTCTGGATGTTTTTAGAGGTAGAGCCAGTGGGATTTGCTGACGAAATAAATGTGAAGTACAAGAGACTGAATTCAAAGATGACTCCAAGGTTTTTCTCTTGAGCACTAGAAAAATGAAGATAGCATTTCCGCCCTGGGGAAGACTGAAAAATAAAAGATGCACAAACATATTTGTGTGCATGTCTCTCTCTCTCTCTCTGTGTGTGTATGTGTATAAGGGAGAATGGAGTTGTGGACACCTTAATGTTGAGATTCTGTGAGACATCTAAGTGGATACTTTCATCTAGGCAACTAAATGTACATAATAAAATATCTTTATAGATTTCAGAGTTCAGGAGAGATGTCTGGGCTAAAGATACAACTGTGAGAGTCATCAGTTTATAGATGTAATGTAAGCCATGAGTCTGAATAAGGACGCCTAGGAAGTAAAAATGACAGAGAATAGAATACAAAGAACTGAGCCTTTGGGTAATACAATGTTAGACTTGGGAAAGATTGGGGAGAAGCATCCAAAAGGAGAGAATGAGGAGGAATGATCCACAAGGTGGAAGAACCAAGAGATAATGGGGGTATTGGAAGAAAATTAATTCAGTATGAAGGAATTTATCAGTTAGGTCAAATGCTGATGATAGGTCATATAAAATGAGGTCTGAGAATTGACAAATTCGGCAATGGGGAAGTCATTGATGACTGTGGTTAGATCACTTTTGGTAGGGTGGAAAAGAGAAAACATTTCCTGTTAAAGGGAGAATAGAGCGGAAGACGGTGATTACAAGATCTTTTAAGAGGTTTTGCTATAAAGGGAGCCGAAAAATTGGACAGTAACTGGGGGTAATGTAGGGTAAACAGAATTTTAAAAATTCAAATGAGGACTTATTGTGACATGTTTGCATGCTGATGAGGATAATCAACAGAGAGGGGAAAATTGATGATGTGGGTGAGAGCAGAGGTAGTGAAGCCTTTGAGTAGGCAAGAAGGGCCACATAGTTTAAATGTGGGAAATTTCATTCATTCATTCCAAAAAGTTAAGCAAACATCTACCATGTGCCAAATACACAGCTAAGTACTGGGAACACAGAAATGAATAAAACATGGTTCCCATTATCAAAGAAGTCATTTCTTTGAGAGGGAGAATAAGCATTTTCTCTAATTAATAATTCACATTCAATGTAGTGATGATAATGTCAGAGAAATGTACCCAGGGCTCTTTTCTGGGCTCTTTCATTACAGCATGCTGATTCTTGGGCTGCCATGTCATTAGAAGCCGAGATTCAAGATCTTCATTTCCATCATGCATTGACATGTTTTGGGCTGTACTACTAATGAGACTGATTCAGGCAAGAGTTCTAGGCATGAATTGGTGCTGTGGCTGCGCAGATAAAGTCGAGGTGACAGATTTGAGAACTGTGTGCTAGGTAAATCAGCAATTCTGGTGACTGGTTGACTTGAAGTAAGGTAAAGAAGAGGGAGGCTCAAGGATAACTCCTAGATTTCCCATATTTAGTTTTATCCTGGAGGTGAAGTTGCTGATAAACAGATTCCTAACAGGTAGCATGGGTGGGTAAGAAGAAGAATCTGCACCCTTTTCTTAAAAAAAAAAAAATTAAAGTCTGATAAGTGTATGATACGCTCAAAAATATTTGAAAGGAGCCAGATATTACTGTGTATAAAAAGAAAAAAAAATAGACCTGATCTCTATAGAATGTCACAAGCACTCAAAAAAATAAAAGACAGGAAAGACTAATAATATAATTCTAGAATACTTTTTGATACTACCTAAGAGACTTAAGAAAACAAAACAAACTCCCAAAACACAGATTTCTTGGTATAATGTATTTGTTTTTCCATAGAATGGTTTGAGAAATTCAATGAAAATTAATTGGAACATATGGTTGTCATTCACATGGTTCCAGACTTTATGGGCTTAATAAAAACATTATGAATAGTTTCTGGAGTTTTGGGAGAAGCGAACATGGTTAGTTTAGGTATCTGCTTTTAGGTTAACTCCTCTAAGCAGGAAGTTTCACAGTGTCATACGGTGCTTTTCAATTTTTCCCACTCAAATGCTCCCACTATCAGAGGGATGAGAATGAGCTTCCCTGGATGGCAGAGGAAGAAAGGGGGTAGGGTAGTCGAGGGTGTAACTTGAAGTTTCAGGTTGCAAACATAGAGTTCCTTTTAAGTCTAGTTTCAGTTTAACAGTTTAGCAAATTTTATGTGCAATTCCGTAAAATATCCATTTCTTTTATATGGAAATAATAGTTTCCCCCTCCCCCCACCTTACCCTGCTCTGAATCACTGAGGAAGATATGCCATGTTTTATCTCATGACTTTGTTTGCATCCTCCTATCCTGCCACAAAGCAGGGGAAGGGGAAAGACACAGAACCAAGTTTCAGGAGGCCTGGATTCTTCTATGCCAGTTCTACATTTATTTTTTAATTTTCTTTGCACCCTACTTATTTCCAAGAGGAGTTTTGGAATTGCTGTGAGACTTTTAGAAAATATAAATGATCTGTGCCTTGATTTCCTTATTTCTAAAAACAAAGAAGTTGTTCTACATGATCTCCATATTCCCTTCTTACCGATTAAGAGTCTACCGATTTTTGGTCCAAGCAAAATGTTAACAGGGCTAGTGGATGGTGGTACCAAATGTATGCTGGTAACCAATCAATTAACATTTTGGAAAAAATAGAATATTCAGCTAAGATTTGAGTCATGATGGAAACCTTGAATTTAAAAAAACTAACCTTGAGAGATGATTAGAACTTAGAATCCACATATTTGACATGTGCTGTAAAAAGAGGTTATTTCTTGGGAAGTGGAATTGCAACTTTCTGCTGAAAAAATATCAATCCTCCAAGGCATCCTCAGCAAGCCCACAGGCAAACTCCCACCTCAGAAGACTGAATAATTTGCCTATGAAATATCATGTTGAGTTTGGGAGATTGAATATGGTGGGGAAAGTTTCATGTAGGAGAAGACCTGCCCTGGAGATGCTTGCCGAGGTGGTAAAGGCAATCGAACTCTCAGAGTGGTTCTCTGTTTAACCACATCCCTTTCTCAGGTACTTCTCTCATCTGCCCAGTCACATTTTTTAAAGCCTGACAGGAATGATGCTTCCAGATTCTGAGATGGTAACAATGATCTAAACAGACTGTCATCATTTATCAGCATTCACATAGAGAAAACAGCTATGAATTTCTAGTGAGAAAAAAAACTTTAGAATCAAAAAAGCAAAAGGTACATAATGCTGTATCCAATGAAAACTTACAAATAAGTGTGGTGTTCCCTTTAAACACAACACATCACCCTGAAACGGTTGCCTCCAGTATGGAACTGTTTTCCTCTGTGAAGGAAATCACTGGCAATACCAAATCTATAAGGAGTGCCTTAGAAACTTGGCTGCACAAAGGGCCATGTAGTTTTGGGAAAACTCAGCCTGTTTTCTTTGTCTCTAGACATTTTTTAGACTTGACAATCCCTCACATGGGTGTTTGGGTATCTTCAAGGTCTCCAACTCTGTGCTGTACTTCAAACAGCAAATGCTTGGGGAGACTTTCTGTTTTGATCACATCTGCCATTTGCCTCCACAAATTAGACTTTGTTTAATAAAATGGAAATCTTTTACTCTGAGACAAGGATGAACACAATTTATTTTGAAAAGATACATAAAGTCTGTTATAAAAGACACAATGTGCAAACCAGAAATTGAAAACTAAAAATGAACATCACCTACACAGAAAATCCTAAGTTCTTAAACCAGTTGATTGAATGACCTTGGGCAAGTTGTTTAACTTCTTTGAATCAATTTCTTCTTCATCTATAAAATAAATGCTTATAATAGTTTCCAGAAAGTTTATTGACTAGAATCCCTGGAGTCATTCAAACAGATTCAGTTTAGCCCTCAGTGTGGCTAACGGCTTCATCTCAATTCTAAGTGCAGCACATACTTTCTTGAAAGTATTGTTAAGTATTTATTTTATAGATGAAAACTGGTTAAAAACTACACAGTAGCTGCATACTGTAATGGATTCTGAAAAAGCCTAATTCAAACTCTGACCTTCTATAAATAACATTGTGACCTGCCATATGAAGAGACAGTATTGCTAGTGTCCTGTCTCAGCTGCATGGTTGATGAAATTAGGACACGGACCATGAATGAGTTGCCTGATTCTGAGTCAGACTATCAGGCAGTACGGAAGGACGCCTTCATCTAAGAGCTCATTATTTCCTATTAGAATGCTGTGTGTGCCACACACAGAATTGAGGGGGAGCCCTTAGCCACACTAATGGCTAATTTGAACCTGTTTGAATGGCTCCAGGGATTCCAGTCAATAAACAGAAACTTGCCTGTTTGTCTGTATGTTCCTATCAAATTGGTTGAAATAAATCCTCAACACTTGATGTTTCTGACCTGGTTCTCAGATACTCAGCACCAGCCTGTGCTATAGCATTATGAGAAATTTTCCAGTCTGTTGAGTAGAAGTAATCCAATCCTGCCACTGTTTGTGGTAGAAAGGAGAGAGAATATAGAGATGAGATCCAAGAAAACAAGAAAAGTTCTGAGGCCTAGGAGAAGTGGAATTCTGTGGCAGAAAGTCTGTAGAAAGCAGAAAGTCTGTAGAAACTGAATTTGAGTTTATGGAGAAAGCCAAAAGACAGAACATCCCAGAGAACAGAACCACTCTTTCACTGGAAGCCTGGAGGATGGTTAAGAGTAGAATGGCCTATGTCCAATTCTGCATGCAGGAGGATGGAGCAGGTGGGGCCGTTTCAGGACCAGGAAAGGGGCCTACCTTCTACTGGGATGAAACAAGAACCAAGGAACAAATTGAGTTGCAGTAGCAGATACAGGAGGTCCTATCTTTACCAGTCAGAGGGTAAAGCATGGTGTCCAATTAGCATTCAGTAATGGCAGAGCATAAAGTAGATAGTTCCAACTGGTAGCCTAAGATAAAGAATCACTCAAATGTATGCCTGTGGATTGTGTTCCCTTCCCACAAGGCATAGAGGATTCTGGGTCAGGCATCACTCAGGGTTCCAGACAGAAGGGTATACATCTGTCAATGCATAGCAGGTCTCAGTTATTCAGCCCAAAGCAAACCATTGGCTAAAACCTTTGATGAAAAGAAATGTGACATGTAGCATGGAGGGTGGGGCAAGACGGAGGCTCAGGAATGAGACAGGGCCTGTCAGAATTACCAGAAGTGAGGCAGCACCACAAGACCAGATCAGCAGCAATAATTATTTGAGGCGCAGTCACAAAAGGTGAGTTAGAATTTAAATACATGCCACTTTGGGTTTGGTTTGATCTTAAGAGTGTGGGCCAAGGCTCAGTCTTGAGGTAGAGAGTAATCTCATTTGTGGTAAGTTGAGGGTGTGCTCAAATTCAGAATGAAAATGGGGAGCAGAGATCCTCCACCTTGCTGTCAGTCCAGACAGAGACTGAAAAACTGGGTTAAAAATTTAAAGTCTTTATAACTTGGATATGGAGATAAACAAGGTAATACTGCCTGGGTCAATAGGGGAAGAAGCTATCAAAACGGTATTGATCTTTCCATTTAAGAGTATCTATGACCATTCATTCATCTCTTCAACATTTGAAAAGATGTTCCGCATAACATTGGGATTTTAAGTGATGACTGTGTCAAAAAAATGATTAGTTTAAAACATTTTAAACTTATCAGTGCACAAGAATGGGATGAGTGCTTATCCGGTATTTCTTCCTGTATTTATTTATTATTTAAGTAAATCATGAGTAATAGGTTGGTCTCTTATTTAAAATTTTAGTTATGGTCAATTTTAAGAGGAACATAATAATCTTTTTTTTGTCCTCTGTATAGTTATATCAATTTTAGCAGTTTGTGGTCTAGTTTCACCAATGCTCTTTTATGATCTCTGCCATTTACCATGGTACAATGTGTTTAAATGGCACATCAAGGTATACTGATGGTTGCCATTTGCTTAATAACTTAAAAGTAATCTTTAGCAATTTCTTCCACTTTTATTTCTTAACATATGATTTTGTTTTGTGAAACATGAAAGATGAGTCTTATATTTAGGAACCATTTGGTCGGGAAGCTGGGAGAGTAAAATTTAATTGATTTTTTTTCTTCTGCAGCTCTTGAAGAAATAGCATGTGAATCCAGATTAGGTGGCATCATGTATATTTTTGTAAAAGGAATTTTTACTTGCTTAGGCTGAATTCATCCTTATAAGCCTCCCTCAGCCATCCTTGATTCCTCCCTTTCTCTCACTCCTGAAGTCAAGGATTACTATGTTTTACTCCTTTTTCTGCTGCAATATCCCGGACTCCTCTCTGTCCATCACTATAGCCACATCAGCTAATAAGCTCCTCTTCCTGTAGTCCTCCTTCCATTTCTACTCATCCTCTATAGTGCCATCAAAGTCAGAGTATTAATACACAAATCCTGACATGCCAGTGTGCTACTCCCCACATTTTGTACAGGATTAAGTTCAAACCTCATAGGATGGCATTTGAGGTGCTGGTCCTAATTTATCTTTCTAACCTTGCTTCTTGCTTCTTTCTCCCATTCCTGACATACAAACACTGAACTCCAGTAACACCCCTTTGTCTTCTCAACGTACTCTGCACTATTGTTCTTCATGCGCCTCGGCACATACTGTTTCCTCTGCCCAGATATTCTTCTGGGGCTTCTGTACCTGTTGATCCCTTCAACTCATCCTTTAAGGATTGGTTCAAAGACCAGTTCTGTGACATCATCCCTGATTCCCACAGTTAAACAAGACTTTTATGACACTCCACAGCATCTGAAACACATCTGTGCTAGAAATTTCTAACTATATTGCCTTGTTATGATTTGTTAGTGAATCTCTCTTCCACTTGGTCTGTAGCTCCAGAAAACCAGTGGCCGTTTGTTGCTTACTCATCTTTGCTTTATTCTTCCTCCTGCCTCTCCACCTGCTCTCCCAGCCTCCAAGGGCCAGGAGAGTCCCTGGCACACAATGAACACCCAACAAACACTTGGTTTAAGCAATGAGTTATTATCTTGCACAAGATTTCATGAATCTCTTTAGTTTTGCTTTCTTAACTTACTTAATGCTTATTAAGAGAAATTTTCACTTTCAGTTCTTCCTGTTTGATTCCAGTCCTTAGTCATGTCTTCCCCTTGGCACAAAACTGATTGCGCAATATATGCTGAAGCTTCACTCTTCAAATTTCATGACAAAGTCTGAGGGTCCCAGGACTTTGGCCAAGCACAAATAGTAAGTGGGAGGCATCGACTAAATTATCTGCCAGTGAAAACGCTCTGTCTTCTTTGTCTCAGTTGTTTATGCAGAACAACCGTTCTTGTAAAGCTATTTTTCCTAATTTTTAGCTTAAAACTTTTCATTAGATACAGGCCATTTCTCCCTGTCTCCTCCTATCTCCTCATCTTCTGAGACTGTAAATTATCCTGTAACTTCATTTATAATGGGAACATATTTATTTTCTGTGATGATGGCTCCCCTGAGCCTTCCTTTTTCTTAGCTACATAAAGTTAACTTCCTCTGTGGCAAATTAAGGACAGATTACAAGCAGCCTGGGAACCAGGCTCCGTCACCACAGGGGGCCGCCTACTCAGCCTCCTTCTGTTCAGCCATCAGAAAGATGCAGCTGCTAAGCCAGCCGGGTGCTGGGCTGCTCTCCCCCTGCCTCTCCTGATCCCTTGGAGGGAGTTGAGAAGTCCCTTTCTCCATCAGTCTCCGGTTGGTGTCTGATGCTCTGTTTTCCAGCCTCTCCTCTTCTGCTCCTCCCCTCCCCCAGCTGCCTACCTTCTCCTTCCCACCCCCAGGCCAGCAGTGACTGCCTCCAAGACTCCCCCTCCTTCCAGCACCGCCTCACGGTTTCCACGGCAACAGAAAATGTTGGTGGGAAGCAAAAATGCTGAACTGCAACTCGTGTTGGGGCTGGGAGGAGGAGGTGAAATGTGGGCCTCTCTGGAGGCTGTAGAAAGGTGGGGAGAAAGAAGCCAGGTGAGAAGCCCTGGGAAGAAAGGACCACGAGGCTCGAGAGGAAGGTGCATCGGCAAACGGGCATCACTTTGATCAGAAAAATCAGCTAGGAGGAAGAAATACGAAAGAGTTACAAAAAGTAATAGAGAATCCCGGGCTGGGTGAAGTGGCTCACACCTGTAATCCCAGAACTTTGGGAGGCTGAGATGAGAGGACTGCTTGAGCCCAGGAGTTTGAGACCAGCTTAGACAACATAGCAAGACCCTGTCCCTAAAAAAAAAAAAAAAAAAAAAAAAAAAAAAAAGTAATGAAGAATCCTATATACAGTGGTTGACTGAGGGATTACATTAAGGATAAAACTGGGAATAGGTGACTCTATATTGAAGGTGAGTAGTGAAAGTCAACAAGCATAGTGGCTAAAAAAAGGGAGGGCTTGAGAGTTTAACAATAACATACTTACATGGAAAACAAAAGTAATGTTAACAGACCTGGGCTTGTAAATTACCCATTATCCTTACTTATCAGCTAAGTGTTACTTATCTTCTCTGAGCCTTAGTTTTCTCTTTGCTCATCTATGAATATAGTGTTATCAATATCCACCTCAAAAAGTTGTTGTGAGGATCAAGTTTAAATAAAGCACATAAAGTGGCCACTCATATAGTAGGTAAGGTAGCAATTTTTCTTTTAACCATTGTTTGAGGTTGAGGAATAGTACTTCAAATGGGTCTTGCAGCTGGAAACTTAAAATTCATTGAAAACTATGCCTGGTCATATGTTTGATTTTTGTATTTATTTCAGTTTTCCATATCTCTTAAGTATATGGCAACATGTTTTTTTTTCTTTTTTCTTTCTTTCCTTTCTTTTCCTTTCCTTCCTTCCTTCCTTCCTTCCTTCCTTCCTTCCTTCCTTCTTTCCTTCCTTCCTTCTCTCTTTCTTCCCTTTCCCTTTCTCTTTCCTTCTTTCTTTCTTTCTTTCTTCTTTTTGAGACAGAATGTTGCTCTGTCTCCCAGGCTGGAGTACAGTGGTGCGATCTCTGTTTACTGCAACCTCTGCCTCCCAGGTTCAAGCAATTCTTCTGCCTCAGCCTCCCAAGTAGCTGGGATTACAGGAACATGCCACCACATCCAGCTAATTTTTTATATTTTTAGTAGAGACAGGGTTTCACCATGTTGGTCAGGCTGGTCTCAAACTCCTGACCTCAGGTGATCTGCCTGCCTTGGCCTCCCAAAGTGCTGGGATTACAGGCGTGAGCCAGCACACCCAGCCAGCATCATGTGAATATGTCCGGAAGTACATAGTGCCATGGCAATATTTAGTGTTAACCCTTTCATAAAAAATAAGAAGAACCATCCTTTCCTTTCAAATAACCTCCCCGTCTGTGCTTTTCAAGAAGCCTGTGGTGTTGACTCATTCTCTTTCCTTTACAGCCACAATATTGTTGGCATCATAACTTCTCATTTCTTTTCTCTCTCTTTAGTGAAAGGGGTTGCTGCAGAAATTATGTTCTAAACCCACAATTATGTTTATAATGGTCCATGAATATTTTTTGACTGAATGTCTGTGTCATCACTTCCTTCAGAAGTCCAAGGCAAGAAAAGCTAAGAAGGTGTGGCCCAACTAGAGACACCCAAAACCCCATTTACTCCAGGCTGTCTCTCTGCAATCTTAGAAGATGTCAAGTTACTGCAGAGGCTCTACTTCATGCCTCCTTGTCCTGAAATAGGGACAATAATTGCAATGATAATAATTAGCGCCTGAACTTGTTGTTCCAAGTGCCTTACATAAATGGGATCATATAAATCTCACCTCAACCCAATGGGATTAGCATGCAGTTGTTACCGTGACAGTTTCCACATGTGGAAACCGAAGCACAGAGACATTAAGTAATTTTCTTA
This sequence comes from Rhinopithecus bieti, assembly GCF_001698545.2. NCBI lineage: Eukaryota > Metazoa > Chordata > Mammalia > Primates > Cercopithecidae > Rhinopithecus > Rhinopithecus bieti. The sequence goes on along the minus strand of NW_016811519.1, from coordinate 276,490 downwards.
AGGTACTATACCTCGTAAGTGTCAGGGCTGGAATTTGAATCTAGGCAGAATCTACCTTCTTAATCATCCCACTGTGCTACCCTCTAGGGAAGAAATATCTGGAACTGTGGCTTGATGATATTACTACTGCTTTTTATAGACAACTTTTTTTTTTTCCTCACTTGGTATCATCTAATGAATAAAGAAGGAACGTGTTACTGTACTTCTATTTCAAGATGTGTGCTGAGCCCATTGGTTTATCTTTTTTTCTGCTCTTAGATCCCAGTAAAAAAGCTAGAAAAAGAATTCATGATCTCACAATAATGAGGATAACTGGAGAAAAGCCATATGGATCTGGGAGATTTCAATAAATTTCCAGAACTCAGAAAGAGTGTGGAAAGATGATACAGTGGGGCAGAGGTAGCTTTGGGCTGGTGTGTCTGCAGAGGGCCCTGAATCAAAAAAAGAGCCCAAGTTGCCCATCAGAACCTTGGAAGTTTCAGTCTGAGAGAATGGAGATGGGATGGAGGAGGAGATAGAGAAGTGGGTAGAAAAGGAGGATGAATTTAAAGGTCTTTATATTGAACAGCTGCCCACATGCCTGTAACACACATACCCCTACCCCAATCTATCTCTCTCTGTTTCTCTCTGTCTCTATCCCTTTCTCTTTCTCTCTCTCTCTCTCTCTCTCTCTCTCTCACACACACACACACACACACACACACACACACACACACCCCAGGCATTTACTCTCTAAATACATTTTAAAAAGCCTTTGTGGGGAAAGCTGGAGCAACCAGTACAGTGGTGTTTGGGGCACCCTGATCATTATAGAGACATTCTGTTCACCACAACACGAAGCCTGGGAATTTAAAACAAATGCACACAGAATTTCCAGTTTGCTTTTCCATTGCCTCTTCCTGAAATATGAACAGAAAGTCACAAACTACAGTCATTAGAGGATAGCTTTTAGCACGACTGACAAAGATCAAATGGGAAATAATGCACAGCAGAAAAACTATCTCAAAAGACAATTCCAATAATCTCAATATCAAAATAACTAACCTCTAACTGGTGTTTCTAACAGGTTCAAAACAATACATCAGAGGAAAAAGAAAAGGGTGCCAAAAAAGGAATACAGAAAAAGAGCCTTGAGAAATTGAAAATATTATTGCCAAAATTCACAAAATCTATTTAAACATCGAAAGCAATCTCCTAGAGTGTAAGATGAAAATACAAAGAGGTGGTAAATGTGGGCACAAGGATAAAAGACACAGAGGAATGATGGAAGAAATCCAACACCTGGCTAGGAAGATTTCACAAAAAAGGCAACTGAAACGAAGAGATAGATAGAAATGATCAAAGAAATAATAGAAGGGAATTTCCCAAAATGTACCTTTATATTTAAAGCGCCTAACAAGTGTGGAACAGGATGAAAAAGACACCCACTCAGTCACATCTTAGTGACACATCAGGACACTGAGGATAAAGAGAAGATCCCGAAACTTCCAGAGAGGGAGAAAGGTCACCGATAAAAGAAACAACGTTAGACTCCTCATCAAACACATCAAACACTGAGAGACAAGGAAGCATTGTCTTCCATACTCAAATAAAGAAAAAAATACATCCAGCCTTGAATGACATACTAAGCCACGCTATTAATCAACCACAGGGGCAGAATATGGGCAGTTTTACATTCACAAAGGGTTAGAAATTAATCTCTCATGTATTTCTCAGCTGTTTCTTTTATAAACAGTTATTTGAGTGTGTGCTCTGGCAATATGAAAAATGACACAGGGAGGAAAGCATCCAAGAAACAGTGGATTCAATGGAGGACTGCAATGAAGAGAGTCCCAGAATGATGAATGTGTGGCAGTCTCAGAGAACAAGTCCAGCCTCGTACAGGAAGACTAAGGAGATGGGTCCCAGGAAAAATGTAGATCAGAAAAACAGATAGTATGATGGAGACTATGAAAATCTTAAGGATAAAGTAAAGATAGGAAATGCAAGATGAAGGAAAAGTAATCAGAGATGACAGGAAAGATTAAGCAAGATTAAAGATTAAACAAGATTAAAAAAGGTAAGTTCTAGGATAACTCTAATGTTCCTAGTAACTGCGCAAATAGGTGTAACCATCATTATCCCGGGTGCCCTGCCTCTCAGGATCCAGGTATGGGGTTTTCATCCTTGATACGGCTTCCCACACCCCACGAGTTGGCATGGAAGCAGAGAAACACTTTAAGGTCCCAATGCAAACTTGGATGCTGTTGACTTCAGCAGGGACCACCATACAGTACAGATTTCCCTGTGTGCTTAGCAGCACTAGGGTCTCTATATTATGGGGTGACAACAGGAGAAGCCAATCCAGATGGCAATGGAATTTCATACTGGCTCTGCCATGGAGTGAAAACTAAGTTGATTTGAAACACACACACACAAAATGGTATTTTGTAGCACTTGAGTTTGTGGGGTAAGATTCAGTTTGTAACTGTAGTGTGGGTAGAGGAATTAGGAGAGAGAAGAGATGATAGTATTGACGATGTAAAATCCTCATCTCTCACATCAGGATGTCAGTAATAATATCTAAAGTTGATAAAGCCCAAATTAAGGGCATTTGCATATTATATGGAGATAACCACCAGAAGGACTAAGCACAGAAACGTTGAAAGTATTTACTTTTGGAGAGTGGGGCTGGGAACAGGGAGAATAATGCAGGAAATGGTTTGTATTAAAGTTTTATTTGTATATTTGTTTCAATGCTTGAAAATTATATATTATTTCAATTTTTTAAAAGTGTGCTCCTTTCTGTCAATTTTACTCTCTTTGCTACAGTGTAGTTGTTTAAATTGTCCTTGGTATCATTGTTCCTGTGTCTATGTAGACCACCTGTTTTGGAAGAAGGTGAGGTTATCAATCAAACAGCTAAGCAGTCACAGGCATTCACTTGCTAAGCTCCTTCCTCATTCTCATTTCCAAGAGTGCTCTCAAGGACACAAGAGAAGATGCTATTTAGTGCTGTCATTGTTTTGGATGTGGGGTAATAGGAAGCAGAGAAGCCTTAATTTTTAGCATCTAGGCTTCAGTTCCAAAGACTGCTATTGAAATGGGAAGCTCTGATTACAGCTTCTAAAGTGCACTGTTTTCTCTGTGCTACAGAACTGTCTTCTGAATTAGTATCAATAAAACGCTTTCTAACAGGATCTCCGACACCAGAAGTCACCACTGATGCCAATGTAATTACCATCCCTGGACGCTAGGCCTTGTCAGGCAGCACAGATAATCATCCACAACCTGGGGCCAATGATTACCCAGTCAGTCAACTGACATTGCTCACTGGGAGGTACTGCACGGTTAAGAGAGAGGAGAACTGCAATGTCCTTTCCTCAAAGTACTTCAAACTGAACAGTGCTGAGGGTGTGGAAGTGAAGGAAAGCTCACACACATCAAAAGACAGAAATAAACAAACCTATCCATTCTCAGTTACACAGACAGGGCTGTGGAGATTTGAGTTGGAACAGAATAAAAATGGACTTTTGCATCGCCTGGCCCCTGTTTGGTAAAAACCTCCTTGGTTTTATGTATTTCCTCTTTTCATTTTTTTGATGGTGTTATGAATTTCCTGTTTTCATTTCTTCTCCTGTCCACTAACTGGGCTCAACTACTGAATACTCCCTGTGTGCCATGATTTTTCTGGGCTTCCATGCTAATTATATGCTGTTCTGCTTGCCTGAAAGCTGTTCCTATCACTCGCCCTTTCAGCCTGCAAATTTTTCTCATCTATCAAGAGCTAGTGTAAACGTGACCTCTTCTATGGAGCCTTGCCTGAGTCACTCCATTTTAGTTCCAATCAGATACAGTGCTGTGAGCTTTGTGAGAGGAGGGACAGAGTTTATATCATTTGAAAATAATTAAAATTGTTAATATATGTAAAACACTTAGAACAGTGGTGACTGAAATGTAAGCAAATGTGTTTATTATTATTATTATTAGCATCATTATTATGATCAATGTTTGTATTTAGAAGCCCTAGCGTAACATCTGGCACATGAAAGTGGAAACTAAGCAAATGTTTCTTTGTTTGAATTCTTGGAACATTTCAGACAAACTGAGTTTTATTGATGAGAAGGTTGATGGGTGTTCTTGGCAGTGGTCATTATTCCAAGGTGAAAGTGAGGATGATTGCTTTAGCTATTGCAACTGAGAACACAGAATATCTTTTAAGAAGTAGAAGCTCTAACAGGTGAATAGGAGGATAGGAGGATATTCCAGATGATATGAAACTACTGAAAACAGATTTGCTGTTGGTTTTCAGAAAGTGTACCAGCCCTCAGGAAGATGGGCTTGTTTGGAGAGATACCTAATGTAACACAAATAACTTCATTTGCTTCAGCATTATCTGGAATAGATGGTTAATTAGTCTCAGACAGCTGTTTCCTTGCTCACCCGCCTTTGCTGTCTGTATGTGTGATGTGCACGTGTGTGCTGTCATCTGGGTGAGCCTATCTGGGCACAGTGATGGGTCATTAAGCTGTCTTCCCATATGGTGCATGTATAGTGTCTGAAGCACAGTTTCAGGAGATAGGTAACACTTCCACTCAGAGAGGCAATACATGACCCCTAGGGTTGTTACTAGATCTGTAGCTCTTTTGCTCTTCAAACACTACATGCATTTTGACATCTCACCATCTTTGTTCATTGTTCCATTCAGTGTTATGTCCTTCACCCCGTTGTTCACTGCTTACATAAATCCACTCAAGCCCAGTTCCTCCAGAGATTTCCCCATTGCTCCAACTCATAGACATCTCTTCCATCTCCATCATAATCGCTTGCTTTTTCTTTCTTTCTCTCTCCCTTTCTCTCTTTTTCTTTTCTTTCTCTTTTTTCTTTTTCTTTCTCTCTCTTTCTCTCTCTCTCCCTCCCTCCTTCCCTCCCTCCCTCCCTCACTGTGTCTCTCTCTATTTTTTCTGAAACAGGGTCTCACTCAGTTTCCCAGGCTAGAATGCACTGGTGTGATCACAGTTCACTGAAGTCTTGAACTCTTGAGCTCAATCAATCCTTACGCCTCAGCCTCTCAAGCAGTTGGGACTATAGGCCACCATGCCCAGCTAATCTTCCTTCCTTTCTTTTCTTTCCTTTCTTTCCCTTCTTTTCCTTCCTTCCTTCCTGCCTTCCTGCCTTCCTTTCTTCCTTTTCTCCCCTTCTCTCTCTTTCTCTCTTTCTCTTTCTTTCTTTCCTTCTTTCCTTCTTTCTCTCTCTCTTTCTCCCTTTCTTTCTCCCTTTCTCTCTTTCTTTCTCTCTCTCTCTCTTTCCCTCTCTCTCACTTTTTCTCTCTTTCTTTCTCTCTTTCTTTCTCTCTTTCTTTCCTTCTTTCTTTTGAGATAGGAGTCTCACTGTGTTGCTCAGACTGGTCTTCAACTCCTGGTCTCAGGCAATGCTCCCGATTCAGCCTTCCAAAGTGCTGGGATGACAGGTGTGAGCCACTGTGCCCAGCCAGTTATAGATTTCTGACACTAATTTCTCCAATAGTTACATTTTATGTTGTGAAAACACATTGTTGGCTTTTATTAACATTTGAATGTGATTTGCTATTTGCTGTCAAGTATGCTAGTCTGAGCTCCCTGAGTAGACTGTTGGATCTTTAAGCAGATGCTGTACTATGCCTCTTTGTAGTTTCTACCACATTTAGCACAGTTACATGAGTATATAGGTGCTCAATAGGTGTTCCCTTAGGAATGAATGGATAACCCTCCTGGGAATCCATTCAAAAGGATTTTCCTGAGAACTCCTTAAAGACTTATCTGCTTTCTACTTTAGACTGTCAACACATGTTAAAGGATAAAAGATGCAGATTTGAAACACATAGATTTACATTTTAAAATGCTGTGGCATATTTGTTAATATACTTCACAGTCTGAATGCAAGTTTAGGTTAGTTACCCTCAAGGACAAAGCTACTGGACTCTTGAGGATTCAAATAGTCTCATAAAAATCATCACAATGTTATCATTGTTAAGGGAACATTTTGTAATAAGTGGGCATCTTTGAGAATGTTTCCTAGGGAAAGTGCTAAGTGCAATCTAGTGCATGGAAGTCCCACAGTACTCTGCCAACAACCTGCACTTCTTTATGGCCACTTCACTTGAATGGCGCAGTTCTTTGAGTGTCCATGTAGTCAACTAATCAGTCTGTGGTAAGAGTGAATTAAGGTGACTGACTTTCCAACATCCTTTAAAGTTATTTGATTTAAGGTCGCTGAGCTAGGTGGTTTATGGATATTTCAGTATTCCTGGAATAATTCATGTAAACTTTTTCCTTGTATCCAATCTATTATGAGGGTAAGAGCAATGAAGCCCAGTGCTGATTTCTCTGTTTCACTGGCTAATCAGTAATTCTAACATTGTTTGCCAGCTAAGTGGAACAGGCACTCTTGTCACCATCATGATTCATTGCCCACCGAAAGCACAGAGCTGCCCTTAATCTAATTCTTAATAAAACCTTGCAAACTAGGTATACTGTTTCAATTTGCACATGGAAAACAGATGTTCATGAAGGCTGAGGGACTGGCCCACGATCTCACACCAAGTAGATAAAGAAGCTGGACCATGGAAGCAATTCTGTGCCTTAAAGTACAATTGTCTTTCTAATTCCTCTGGAGCATGATTGTCTTTTCCATGCTGAATCTAATGATTACAAATCTCAAATGAGCCCTAAACATGGCCCCGTAATCCTACTCCATTCTCCTAGGAAATTCTCCTTCCCACTCTCTGAAACAACTTTTTAATATCTTCTCTATCCTCATTCTTCCACATCCTTACAGCATTATTCACTAGAAAATAGAAACCATCAGAAGAAACATATTTCCACATTCTCAGTGCCTCATATACCAGTCATGATGGTACCCACTCTCTCTGTCTTCCTTACTGTTGTCACAGGAATGTCCCCATTAACAACCAACTCTCCACTTGGCTCCGGATCCCAACCTCTCTCATCTTTATTCTTTTGATCCTTCTTTCTTTTCCAATATCAATACCTCTTTTTCTACCTGATCATTCCTTTCAGTAGCCAAACATGACTCCAGTCCCTCCTGTTTTAAAAAATTCCTCCCTTTGCCCCCCAAGTCACCCTTTAGCTATTAGTGTATTTGTGTACTCCCATTATCAGAAAAACTTCTTTTGACAGTTATCTACTACATCTTCTATCCAATGCAATATGGCTTCCATGGCTCTTATTTCACAGAATGTGCTCTTGTTAAGTTCTCCAGGGACCTCTGTGTTGCCAAATCCAGTGGTTACCTCTCTAGTCTCATTTCTTTTTTTTTTTTTCACCTTCAACTTTTATTTTAATTTCCAAGGTATATGTATAGGATGTGCAGTTTATTACATAGGTAAATACATGTCTTGGTGGTTTGCTGCACAGATCAACCAATCACCCAGGTATTAAGCCCAGCATCCCTTAGCTATTCTTCTGGATGATCTCCCTCCCCCAATCCCCACCCCTGATAGGCCCCAGTGTGTGTTGTTCCCCATCCTGTGTCCATGTGTTCTCATCATTCAGCTCTCATTTATAAGTGAGAACGGGCAGTGTTTGGTTTTCTGTTCCTGTGTTAGTTTGCTGAGGATAATAGCTTCCAGCTCAATCCATGTCCCTGTGGAAGACATGTTACTGTACCTTTTTATGGCTGTGTAGTATTTTATGGTGTATATGTACACATTTTCTTTTTCCAGTCTATCATTGATAGGCATTTGGGTTGAATCTCATTTGATCTCTCATCAGCATTCTACCCAACTGATAACTTTCCCATGGAGCAAGCTTTTAGGGGAAAGATTATTCCACTTCTAAACACTTTTAATTTGAGGGGTCAGTAGAATATATAGGAGGTAGAAAACTTTGCTTTTGTTGAGTTTTGGTGAAGTAACCTAAGATGAAAGTGCAGAGTGAGAAGAGAAGAGACTCCAGGACTACGCCTGAGGGTACAGGCAGAAGCAGGGAGGGCTACAAAGAAGACTGAGAAGGTAGGAGGAGATAACAGAGACAAGGTTAGAAGTCAAGGACAAAAAGAGTTGTCATAAAAAAAAAAAAAAAGAGTGGTCAGAATCAAAGGCCAGAGAAAGATCAGGTAAATAGGAACTAGTAAGAGTATATTGTCTTTGGCAATTAAGAGTTTATTGGTTGCCATTTATAAATAATTTAAGGATGACGACAGAGGCTGATGGTATTAAGGCCTGACTGCATTTTTCTGAAGAGCAAGCCAGCAAGTGTAGGCATTCTTTTGGGAGGTTTGGTTATGAAGAGAAGAAGATAAGTGGATAGTGTCTAGAGCAGAATAAGAATTGAGGAAGGTTTTGAAAAAAACATCAGGTTATATCTGAGTTTGCTCAGAGAGGGTACAGAAGAGGGCCTCCCTAATATCACAGCATTATGCAACAACTAAAAATAGAATCTATTTCTTCTGCCTCCAGGATAATTGAGATAATACATGTGTAAGAGTTTAAAAAAACTATAAAATACAATAAGAATTTGATTTAGTGTTCTTTTTTCCACTATATTTTAATTCATTACCAGGAAGTCAGTGGATTGCATTTTTAACTATATAACACACCCTTTACCTCACTCACTGCAACAAGAACCTCACTGCTATTTATTCAGCAGTTCTTAAATGATTGATTTGTTGTGGATGATCTTTTGCTTGCTTCCTTTTGAAAGAGTGAGGGATTTCTGGAGTAAATGTTTGCCAGCCTGAATATCCCTGTTTACTTGTCCTAGGCTAACAGATAACTGGATGGGCCATATTGTTATACAGGCCTGATGAATGCCAAATGTTCAGCTCTATATCTACAGGATTACACCTTTCTGAAAAAAGAATGCATAATATAACTTCTGTCAAATAAACTTGTGATGTATTTGTTTCTAGGCCTCAAATTTCAAGATCTCCCTCAAAACTTTGGAAGGACAAGCCTAATTCTCTTTGCCAGGCATCAGACCAGACATCAGCTTATAAACTCAAGATGTTCCATAATTCTTTCAATATGAATTCTAATTATCTTTGCTCCTTCTAAAAGAAGGTAAAAGTATAACAATGTGAAATCTAATTCTGTGGACTCAAGGGGCAGAAATCAGTGACCTGATATTCAGAGGCCTATATTAATTATTCATTTTATTTTTCTCACCTCTGTAATTTGTAAGTAGAGTTGCAAGGGTTCTTGTTCTTCAATACTATTTTAGATTATACACTCTCAAATGAATGGATAGTTCTCAATGCCTATGATGTGCTTGATTCACACAGACTAGCCTAGGTTGTCTGAAATGAAGTCAGGGAGATGCATGCAATGACCTGTAAGGTGTTGTTTCTGTGTCTTTGTAGCTTGAGGTCTCTTGTGGATAAAAATCTATAGCCTTTTATTATGACAGCTCATTATACCATAGAAAAAATTAAACTGAAAGACAGATCATATCTTCCATGAACACTGCTACTGTTTGATGTAGTGTCTCCTGCATGAATGAAATGACTGCCACTCAGAAGGTCTCATGGTCTGAGAACAAACGTGACCTGGAAATTCATCTGTATTTTTATAACTCTGTGTATGGTGAGAAGGTTTCCTTAGTCTAGACTGCATGAGGCCATTTTTTTTCTTCTCTCTCACCTCTCTTGTTGCTATTCCTCTAAATCATCATCCACCTAAGATGAAGGAATGCTTATGCTATTTTTGTTTGTCCAGGGCTCAGATCTTTCTCAGCTCACTCAGATATGCTGCCCCAGTATCTTTTATTGAAAACTTTTCCCTATGGACTCAGATTGACCTGGGTTTAAATCTTGAGTGCTTTGGACCATATACTTAGTCTTTCTATAACTAAGTTTTGCCCTTGTAAAACTGGAATAATACTACAAACTGTGTAACATTTGTGAGGGGGTAAAGATAATGTATGTGATAATCATATAACAAGCTCTTGATAAACAATAGTTACATTATTAAATTGGCTATCTATTTTTTCTTTCTATAAAGCATTGCTTGCCTAATCATCGATTTCCTTGGAGTTCTTCTATCAAGTAGTTATCAAGGGTAAGGATGGAAACCAAATAAATATTTCTTGTAAGTGTGATTTATTTAGGTACCAGAAGAGGCTGCAAAATTAGATGGAAAGAGTGTAGGGCTAGAAAGGTAACAAGTTCCTGGTTCTGGTATTGCCAGTTCTTATATTAAATAGCAGTGTTATCTGTATATGATTACCCATCTATGAAAAACTCTAAGTTATTAGAAAGATCGCATTCATCATTGATGAAAGACATCCTTCAGGCATCTGGAATCTCATGTAAACCTCATGTAGATTGAGTTTAATTCAATTAAATAGCTATTTATTGAATGATCATTATGGACTGTGCTTGGCAATGTGAGGGATAATAAACAAAGGTTACACATATACACACATTTATTGAGAACTGTCATGAGTTGAATTGTGTCACCCCAAATTTATATGTTGGAGTTCTAACCCCTAGTAGATATGTGGATGTAGATACACATCCTAGTAGGTATAGTAGGATGTGGCCTTATTTGGAAATAGGGTCTTTACAGATGTAATCAAGTTAAAATGAAGTAATTAGGGTAGGCCCTAATCAAATATGACTGGTGCATATTCGACATGCACAGAGGAAGAGAATTTGAAACACAAGGAAAAGGTGACCAAGGAGATAGGTCCAGAATGGCTCCTTCCCTTATAGCCCTCAGAGGAACCAACCCTGCTGGCACTTTGGTCTCAGACTTCTGGCCTCCAGAACTGTGAGACAATAAATTTCTCTTGTTTCAGCCACCTAGTTTGTGGTTCTTTGTTATGGCAGCCATAGCAAACTGATATGAAGATCTACTATGTGCTAGTAACTGGGAAACAACATTGAACAGGGCACTGCTCTTTGTTTCAGGGGAAGGAGTTTGGAAAAGAAGCAGATGCTTCAATTCCATGTAATAAGCCTGCTCCAAGAGAAGTATGCACAGGGTGTCATGGGAGGACAGTGAAGGACAATTGAGCATTACCAAAGGTTTGTTTAAGGCTCCTCAGCAGGGACTCCTAAGCCAGATTTTTGAAGTAAGAGTGCAAGAATGAGTGCAAGAAGCAAGTGTTCTGGGCAGAGAACACTGTTTATATGAGGCAGTATATGCAAAGACGTGGATGTCTGAGTAGGTGTGGCACTGTTGTAGAACTGTAAGTAATCCAACATGGCCAGAGCTTAAGAGCAGTGAAAGATAAGGCTGGAGAGGTGAGCAAGTTCCAGGTCAGTAGCGGAAGGCTCTCTGGAGCAAGGGGAGGGTCCAGGACCTTGAGGTAGGTCTTCTGTGATTGGCAATTGGGAGGACATAGGCTATGTTAGGTAGGAGGGAAATTGTAAACAAAAGTGAAGGCATATATTTATTTGGCAGTGAGCATTCTTGTCTGGTTAAAATAGACGTCCTCCTGAGAAGCAGAGCAAGCAAGTGAGAAGATAAGAAGTAAGATAAAGTCCCTCAAAGGACCAGAAGTATGACAAACTGGGAGTGCTTTGAGGGCAGGGCTAGTATCTTGTTTAGTGCCTGCAGTAGAACAGTGGCTCAAGAAACAATTGCTGAATAAGTGAAGGGAGAAACGGTGAAATTCTGTCCTTTTACTGAATTCAGCAGGGACTTTTAGGTTACAGAGGTTTGGTTTTGAAATCTAGGCTCTGCTAGCAATTTTTTTTAACCTTGTTGAGTTTCATCCTCTTTATTTCTAATTGTAAGTATACTAATACTGATGGTATTAGTGATAACTATATGGGATAATTTATATGGAACTACATAGAACTTAAAAATTCCATTTGATCAATATTTATTAAGAAGCTACTATATGCCAAGCTCTGTGGTAGGCTTTAGGAATAGAAAGATAAACAAGACCCAATCTCTGCCTTTAAGGAATTTACTTTCTGTTGGGGGGATGGGGAAGCAGACATCTGAACAGATAAAAGAACTGCGACGCGATATAATAAGGACTAGCATAGAGCTAAGAACAGAGCACCGTGGGTGCACAGAGAAGGGACAGTTACGCCAGCCAGACGGCAGGATAGTGTTGGGGAATACTTCCTGGAGGAAGTGATGCTTAAGCTGATTCATGAACAATGATACACAATTAGGTGAAGGAAGAAGAAGGAATTCCAAACATAGGGAACAACAGGCTTCCTTTGCAGCTGTGTTTTTCTAGTTCCTGTGCCTGTGCAATTCCCTTGCTGAAAATATACCCCATTTGGCTTGGCGAAAGCAAAAACACCCTCCCTAGCTCTCGTTAGACTCCTGAAGGCTGGATTGTGCTCTGACCAGCCTCAGCTATTGGCTGGGTTCTCTTTAAACTAAACAGGCCTTCAGAAACCCTTCATGTAGCCACCTGCCTGATCTCCTCACTCTCTTTCTCCTGCCTTCTTTCTTTTCCTTCTGTCCTCCCTCGGTATCTGCTTTCTTCTTCCTCTCATTAAACATTTCCTGTGTCTATGTGTGTAAACTATGGGCTGTGCCTGGAGATACAGGGGATAAAAGCATATATCTAACTCATAAGGAACTCAAAATTGAGAGTAGGGTCAGCAAGTTATGACCCATTGACCAGATCTGCCTGTTTTTGTAAATAAAGTTTTATTGGAACATGCCCACGCCCATTCATCTATGTACTTGGCTATGGCTGCTTTCATGCTACAATAGCTGAGTTGTGTAGTTGCAATAGAGACCATGTGGCTTGCAAAGCCTAAAATATTTACCATCTGGCCCTTTACAGAAAAAGTTTGCTGGCCCCTGTTCTAGTGTTTATATATGGCAGAAGTGGTGGGGATAGATGGACAAGTAAAGAGGTAATGTACCCCCTGTAAGATAAGTTTTTCAAAAGGGTACGATAGAAGGAGAGTTCCTAACCCATACTTGGAGGTTGAGAAAAGAACTGAGAGCTAAAAAAAGTGACAAGTACGCTTAGAGCTAAAGGATAAAACGGAGTTAAGAGGGAAAGGAAGATCATTCTTGGCAGAGACAGTAGCATGTGCAAAGCCAGGCAATGAAAGAAAAATATGCAGTTCTCTATTGCAAAAAGAGGAACCGGTGAAAGATAAGGCTGGAAATAAGTTTGGGCCAGGTCATTAAGGATCCTAAATATGAAAGTCATATTAAGGATTTTAGCAATGCCCTATAATCTCTCCCATAGGTAACTGAGAACCTGTGAAGGATTTTAAGTAGAGTAGTGCTAAAGCAAATGTGTGCTCTAGAAAGATCACTCTGGCTATAGGATAGTTAACATTTACTGGACATTTATTCTATGCCAGGTCTGTGCTAAATGCTCTTTGCATCTGGAAATGTCTATTGAGTAGCTGGACAGCGCTGGCAACCAGGTAGAAAGAGGTGAAACATGGGGAACAGATATGGATGTATGAGAACCAGGGATCTCCCTGAGGAATGGAAAGACGTAGAGCACCACTCTTGTTTGGAGGCATGAGGAGAAGTAGAACAACAAGGGTGATTGCAAAGGGGAGTCTAATGTCATGAAACACAAACAGAGAGTAAATAAGAAGGAGTGGATAGTGAAAATCAGATATTGTAAAGAGAGCTAAGAGAAGAAAAGTGGAAAAACAAGTAGGGGGCAGGGAACTGGTAAGAAGCAGATCAGAGCTGACTTAAAAGAGACCAATTTCAGCAGAAAAGTTGAGAAACAAGCTGGATTATAGGGTTAAGAAGTGGTTGGAAGTGAGAAAATGGAGGTCACTGCCACTGAACACTTGTTTGAGAGATATATCTTTTTAAAGAAGAATAGAAATATGACTGTGGCTGGATTTCTTAAAATTAGGCTGTAATTCAGCAGCTTTGGTAACTTTTCTGATTCATGAGGAAAATTTCTCATCTCAAATATCTGGTCATTTGAAGTAATACTGGAGATCAAATTATGCAAATATGCTGCATGACTAAATTAAAGGCCTATTCATGTGAGCATTAGTTAGTAATGGGAGTTATATACTGCATTATTAGAAAATGGGGCAGCATATTTTAGTGCTTAAAAATTTAATCAGAGTAACTTCCAGAAGGAGGAAAAGGCTCATTTTTAACACAAGATTTGAATCATGGCTAATTTTTTTTTTTTTTCAGAAATCCATTCTTCCAAGATGGCCATCCCTGCACATGCCCTCATTTCTGACTTTCTGCTGCACAAGCAATCAGTATTCGTGCAAGGCTAATGGGATACACAAGAACAATTAGTAGCTCTGCCAGTACCAATATTGTACTTGTCTCTTTAAAGAGCTCAAAATATTAAATAACAATTGAAAAGAACATTTCTTCTAGACCCCTCATTAGATTGATTTTACAGATGAGTAAACTGAATCATAGAGAAACAAGATAGTGGAAATGAGAAGTCTTACTTTGGTTCTATCTCACACCACTATAAGGCTGTGCCTATTATATTTGTAATTAAGCTGTTGTCCAGATAAAGAATAACTCCCTCTTGGCTTTGACTTTTAGATACCAACAGATTTTTAAATTCCGGCAGTTGAAAAGGTAATTTTTTTTTTTCTTTCAAAAGTGGGTTTGTAACTATTGGCCTAAATTACTTTAGAAAACTATAGCTGTACTTTCAACATAAGGCCATCCACTCAACTCTGAGCCTAGACTCTTTGAGAAATAAGAAGGTATAGGAAATTTGGCAAGTATTTTTCTCTTGTATCTTTAAATCTCAGTAAGTTCACAACATTTTCCTAACCAATATTGGAACAAGAAATTATTACGGGGCGGCGGGGGTGGGGTGGTTACTAGTCTCACCCTTTAAGGACAATTAATTTTTCTACTTCACAAGTTTAACTTCTTATTTGGATCACAATATGCTACTAAAATACTTAAAAGGTCACTTTTTCAGGCCAACTGCAAATGATGTTTTCATTATAGAAAAGTTATGTAAAAGTGGAAAAGAGATGTAAGTCCATTAACGTGTAAAATGCACCACAGCAATGGGAAAAAATGTTTTAATTAAATATGTATGAGCTCTATCGTGCACAAATGTTTTGTTCAAATGGATGACTCCAAGAGCTCTGTGATTCCACTTCAGTGTCTAATAGGCACCACTCACTTTAACCTTCAGCAAGTCCTTTATGAATGCTATCCACCCAAGTGTACAAAAATGCCAATTCATGTCGGGCCATCAGTATTATTGTTATTTCTTATTCTGTAAAGGCTGCATTTTGAACATTTTAATAAGGGTCAAAGCATTCCAAGTCAATCTAGTTGGCAATTGTTGGAAACACAGGAGGTGCTTTAAAAACTGAGTTGGTAATAATTTCATTCTTCCCCGTTTTGATTAGAGTTTACAAATATAACTGTCAGCTAGTTATCATGGTGAGGTTATGGATCAGCCCTCCTCCAAGTAATATAAACTTCTTAATACAGTCTTCAGGCTATGAATCTACCATAACACTGCCAGTGTTTTGATATCATCAGTATATTCATCTTCCTTTATTTCAAGCTATGTTAGATTTTACCTCTTCTATTATCTACTGTAATTTTTTGCTGACAAACCAACTGCTAGTAAATACATATGTTGAGTGATGGTGATTATGTGAAGAATGAGGGGCAAGATCCCTTTGGTGTAGTGTGTGTGCACCCATGTGTGCATGAAGAAATGTGTGTATGTGTGATGTGCATGCAAATAATATAGGTCTAAGGGAAATACTGTACTCTTCTTGAGGGTAAGGATCATGTCTTATTCACTGTCACATCCCTAGTACTTAACACTGTCTCTGGCACATAAATGATGTCTAAGGAGTGTTTTTTGCATGAATGAGTGAAGGGTACTAATGGTCCATGTTCCCATTGGCAAAATAAGGCTTCCAGTTTAAAAATGAGACTGGAGGTCCACCTACAACAATCTGTTGTGCTTTCGGTTTTTACAGGCTGATTTCTATGCACACGGCATTATGCTGGGACTTGTGAGGAAAGCAAGGAAACTGAATACACAGAACTTGGACTTGAGAAGCTTCCAGTCTAATTGGGGAGACAAGATACATACAAGTGAAAACTTAACTCCTAATTCTAGAGAGAGAATAATGGCATGCCAAATGTATTTTTTTCATGTCAAATGTAACCACTGCGTGAGTTCAGAAGAAAAGAGGCTGTTCTGTACTGCAACCATTAAAGAAAGCTACCTAAATCAGGCAGGAATTGAGTTATACCTTTGAGGATAAAAGACAGCAGGGAAGGAAAGGAAATGTCTGTCCAGGAGGAGTGGGTAGAGAATACAGATGAGCAAAGTTATTAAGATAAGAATAGATTTTTTGGGACTTAAAATTTAGGAAGCAGTCTTTAGACTTTGAAAAATAAATATGATGGTAGAGACAAATATAACAAGGAAATAAATAAGCATGCACGTTTTGTATAGTAATCACTTCATACCTAAACTCCTTGGTGAAAAAAAATGTTGAAACTTAGACACATTCTCCATGTTGCAAACTCAGGGGAAGTGAGTGAAATGTCAGAGGGCATGGCAGCATTCCCAGAGGTTAGTGAGTATCAGGTAGGCTTTGCCAAGCATGAGGGAGGTGGTGATATTTGACTTCTGAGGGGATGAACAGGTAGGTGGGATCTGGGCAGATTTTCAGACAAAAAATTCTGTTGTGAAGTGGCTTTTGGTTTTAACATAGATGTGACTCTCCTAAAGTCTTAGGTGACCCGATGTACTTTTGAAACTATTCATTGATTGTACAAATTTCTATTTATTTTACATTTTTAAGGACACAGAAAGATCTAAACTGTGTGCATAACTATTCTACAAACCAAAATGAAGACCAAAATGAAATACATAAAGGAAAAGTTTGAAATTTTGTCTTTAAGATACAGGGAAAAAAAATCACACATCAGTAAAATCAAGAATAAATATCAGCCTGAAGGAGGAGCAATAATCAATAAACATTTAAAAACAACTGGGGGGCCAGGTGTGGTGGCTCACGCCTGTAATCCCAGCACTTTAGGAGGCCTAGGCAGGCAGATCATTTGAGATCAGGAGTTCTAGACCAGCCTGGTCGACATGGTGAAACCCTGTCTCTACTAAAATTACAAAAATTAGCTAGGTGTGGTGGTGCACACCTGTAATCCCACCTACATGGGAGGCTGAGGCAGGAGAATCGCTTGAACTGGAAAGATGGAGGCTGCAGGGAGCTGAGATCACACCACTGCACTCCAGTCTGGGTAACAAAGTGAGACTCCCTCTAAAAAAAAAAAAAAACAAATACCAAAAAACAAAAAACAACTGGGGTCTTTCTTTTCTAACCATATCTGGACATTGGTGAAAATAGTCCTTATTAAAGATAATCATAGCCATGGAGATAAATCATCCATGTATTGCATTAATGTGTGAGAGTATATATTTAGAACAAATTTAGCAAATAATTTTTAAAGTTTTCAATAAATACTTTAAGTTACTTATATGGACATTTTAAATTCGCATTCATTAATGGATTCTTGATTGAATAAAAAATTAACTTCTGAAAATATTTCCTAAATAAAGTACATCTATGCATGGATGCACTATGATGTTTCAACCAACATTAATTATATCCTTTTGATTTCTACTGTCTTGTTCAAAAACGCTAATAAGACCTGCACTACTTCATAGTTAATAGGAGTGTGGTGCTTGTTGCTTAGGCAACCGGAGGAATAAATGCAGGTCAGAATGTGCTTCAAGAAAAACAAAAGCTAGAATATGATACTGAGTGGAAACTAAGTAAGTCTAACAGATTTTTCACCACATTAAAGAAATATGTTTCTTACAGCAAGCCAATCATATTCATGTATTTAACTAAGTTTGCAATTACATAAATTAGATTATGTAGATCAATAAATAATTTTTATAAAGGTAGAAATTAATCGCTTATGATACTAGTAGCAAATAAATGGTGTATAACAGCATGTAAAGCACTAATTGATTATACCACTTCATGATTTGCTTCATTTTCATAATTAATGAACTCCTCTAAATGGCAATTCAAAGTTTTTTTAAAAGATAATTCTGTCTCATGAAGAAAGTATTTGATTGGTCCATCTAAATTAATAATATTTTCTTATTTTCTAGAAAATTATACCAAATACTTTGAATTAAACAAGTAAAGAATATAATCTATGATTAGCCCTTGGTTACATCACATATACCCAGGATTTTGCCTTCCATATAAATTTTGAAGGCTTATACATGATTCATTCATGAATAATTTTTACAATCTCTCTTTGAATGCTTATTTGAAACCTGTTTGATTAACCTTTAAGTTCGAGGCTTTCAAAAAGGTATTATATTTGCTCATAAGTGTTTAACATTCGGAGGAAAAATAAGCGGAATTAAAGTCTTTCAGCGTGGCCAAATGATCCAGGAAATCCAAAGACCTAACTTCTCATGGGACCAGAATAAATTTGGACAAGGATTTGAAGGGTGGGAATGAGAAACCCTTATTTCAAGTAGACATAGGGAGAAATAATTAAGATATTGAAATGTACAGTAAACATAAATAATAATAAAAAGACTTCAATTCTGTTTGATAGTTCCTCTAATTCTTAATGCCATCTGTTTAGTGTCTTAAGTCTGTCCTAAATCTGCTCAGTGTTCTAAGACTTTCATAG
The DNA here is from genome assembly GCF_001698545.2 of Rhinopithecus bieti. NCBI lineage: Eukaryota > Metazoa > Chordata > Mammalia > Primates > Cercopithecidae > Rhinopithecus > Rhinopithecus bieti. The sequence continues at coordinate 257,895 of NW_016811519.1, read as the reverse complement.
CAATTGAAGAACTTTCACTTTTTTCCATTTCAATACCCAAATATCTTGTCTATATAACCAGTGATAGTACTTGATAAACACAAGAAAAATAACAGTAGCTGCATATCTCAGTATAAAAAAACCAACAAATCACTCATAAAGCATTCTGTGCATATAATTACTTAGAGCTCATATATCTTACTATATTTATGTCTTTTATTTTTAAAAACTCTTGGGCATACATACTTTTGGAGAAGGAGCAGAAGTCAAATAATGTTAATAATCTTCCAATCTATAATACTCAAGTCAACCTCAGAGAAAAGTAGTCTAAGATAGAAATCAAAAAATCTAACCAGCTCTCACTATTGTGTTATCATTTCTGGTACTAGTAAGCTGCAGGTGTCAGCCCTATTATTTTATTTAGGCAGGGCTATTACTTAGTTCCACAAGTCATTTGTGTGCTACATGCCCGTGTTATGTAGGTCTCTCTAAATTTAGGGATCAGTGATATGTCAGATGGGTACTTAAAATAAAGGAAAGGTAATAGAGCTGTGACGTAGCTTAACAAGGGGAACTGATGAGCACCGGGGGAGGTATGGGAATGATTAGAAAGCTGAATTGTTGGTTTGCACGGTTCCCCATCCTCCTTCCTCACCTATATGCAAAACGGTGGAAACTTAGCACATGCCAGGTTTAGACTGCATGTAGAGCAGAATTCAGAAGTACATGACTATACTTAGTCCACCAACCTCTCTTTCTAAATATTGACAGCTAAATAACCAAAGTGTTTATTTTCCGTCTAAAGTAATAAACAATACTTCATCGTTCTTCAATCAGCATGTGGAAGTAAACGCTCTCCATAAATGACCATCTGAAGCAATTTGCTAATGATTTAAACTGCTTATTGAACAATTATCAGGAAAAGAAATGATCTTCACACCATAAACACAGCAAATTGTCTCATTAACCACTAAATGCTGATGCTCAAGTGAAATAATATAATAATCAAGAATTAGCTGAAGAGTGATATAATCCAAGTATTCTAAGATTACAAATTTATAAAAAAATCATACAAAGAATGACAGGGAGAATATCAGTATTAATCTTCTTTCACTGCCTATAAATAGTACTCTTACCAGTTCATTCATATAACATATATGTATATGGATACATATAGATCTCATTTTTTAGCAAGAGTCTATATGTACACAGTAAGTTCAGTCCTAAGGGCATCCAATTTTCCAATGCAGTTACATACATAAATCTGACCGATTTTGGTGCAAATCAGGCTGCCTCTGAGCCATGTAAGACACATAAGAAGCAAAGACAGACAAAAGGCAGCTCCGTGGACACAGAGAGCGTCTTACCATAAACTGCACATTGTCAAATCCATTAGCCATCAGGTGGTTCTCGTACTGAGGTAGCCCAATGCTTTCCAACCATTGTCCCACTGTTTGGACAGGGCATCTGGGTCCTGTAAGAGGATGAAGAGGGAAGCGTTTAAGCAGGGAGTAGCCGTCCACGGGGTAATAGCGGTAGTCCTGGGCTGAGAGGTGGCATTGCCACATCATGCCCCTGGGAAAGTTGCTATCAAAGGAGCCCGCCAGCTTGACAGATTAATGTTCTCAGCGAGAGAGCAAAGTCAGAAGTAAAACATAGTTTGTCAGGCAGGCTGTGGAGTATGACTTGATCCTAGCTCCACATTTCTTACATATTAATCTTTACTACCGACCAGTACGTCATACAGCCCCCAAAACCAGGCAGCAGAAGAAGGCATATCAAGCTGTCAGCTTGGGCTGGTCTGCGTTCTATGTGATTGTTGGAGTACTCCACAATGAGCAATGCACGGCCGGCAGCCAGAATTCTTTTTTATCAAGTACTCCTACACTCATCAGTATGCAGCTCCATGCTCCTTGCTCCCCCTCGCTCGCTCCCCTTCATTACCCAGCCCAGGCTACACCTCGCATTTTCAATAATAGCCATCAGATAAGGCAGATTTTTTTTGTCTGCAAGCTGTAAGCCTGCTGCTGCTGCTTCCTCCTACACACCCATCCAAGCGTCAATCTTGAATGATGAGAGCAGTCAAAACAAATGCAGAAAATAGCAAGATTCAAAAGCAAACCAAAGTGCTTAAATCTGAATTGAATCTTCATACTGGTTATACGTTACAGAGCTATTTGTTGTGGAATTTTACGTTTCAAAAGACACCAGGAAACGCGAAGCTTGAACTATAGCTTGTAACAGAGCTCACGACAGGTTCCCTTTTTCCTTTTCCTTTCTTTCCTGTCTTTTCTTCTTCTTTTTTAAATGCAGCACAGATAAAACGTTTCTGATCTGAAGCTTTGCAGTGTTTGGAGAATAATTATTCTGTTTCTTTACCATGCTATAGCAAAATAAGCCTCTCCGAGAGATATATTTTTTTCTTTTTTGAAATACTGCAAAACACAGAAACTGCATCGCAATCTTGAAGTCAAGATAATTTATTTCTTGTTTGCATGGTTTCTTCCAAACAAAAGTATTATTAGGCACAAGAAATCCTTTTTCCCCTTTGATATTTATAACCCAATCTACCAGGGTTACCATTCTAAATTAGCTATAAAGGTAACATTAACAGGGTATAATTTTTTTTTAATAAAGAAGATGAGCCCTAACCCAAAATAATTCAAGAATAACAGATGTAAATGTGTGAGTTTCACTGAATGGCAGATAGACTTGGTAATTTATTTAACAATTGGGAGAAACCAGGGATTAAGAATAGAACCCACAGGACTAGATCATCAGAAGAAACAGACTCTTAAGATTGGGAGAGAAGTTGCAGAAAGGTTAGTCTAACCCTTTTCCTAAAGGAGGCATCCCTGGCTAAAATGTTCCTAGAAGAATATCTTCCAGCTTCTACTTGAATACTGCCTATAACAGAGCTCTTACTACTTCTCACGAAGCCTCAATTTATTAGAAAGATATTTCACTTCCTACCTTGCTTCTACTCACTGCTCCAGCTCTGCCTTTGGAGAAGCACAGATTGAGAACGGTGCCTCTTCCACATAAAGAGCTTTAAAATTTAAAGACAACTCTCTCATCCCCCAAGAGCAGCTGCCTGGCACGTAGTAAGTGCCTAATACAAATTTATTGAATAAATAAAACATCACTTTTCTTTTTTCCTCAAACCTCATCTTTTTCTGTTTCTTTTCTCTTTTTAAAGGCATTGTCAACTTTCCTGGCACACAGACATTAAACCTTAAAACACCTTCTACTTCTCTTTCACTACTGAAATCAGTCCCCAAGTTCTATCACCCCTCTTCCCAGTGTGATCCATTCCCTTGATTCTATTTCCTGTTTTACGTTTATAGAACTGCCGCCTACATTGATTTTGTCCTCATAGTTCAGGCACACCTAGCCTAGCGGAACAATGACTTCTATATTGGTCTTTCTACCTCTAATATTGAAAAAAATTAATTTTATGCATGCTATCAGAATAATCCCTTCAAGACACAGTTTTGATTACTACTCCCTGTTTCAAAACCCTTCTGTGGTTTTCTGTTGTCTTCAAAATCAACTCCCAGCTCCTCTGATGACATTTTGGGGTCTTCATGATTGACTGCAGTTCATCTAACTTTATTTCCCCTTTTTCACTGCTCTAGCCAGTCAGGATTACTTGCCAGTCTCTAAAGGCACCCCATAATGTGCTTTGGTTGGTTTTATTATGTCCCCACATTTCTGTCCATTTGTTGGCTTTGAATCAGATGCTATTTCCATTATGAAACCTCTTCTAGTCTTCTACCAGGAATAAATCTCTTTCTTCTCTGTCTTAAATGGCATTTTTAGGCCCTCTATTGTAACAGGTATTTTCTGCCTTCAATTTTAGTTGTTTGTGTCTGACTTACTTCTTGAAAGCAGGCAATATGCTTTGCTAATATTGCACATAGTAAAGATTCAGTACATACCTGCTAAACAAAATAATGTAATTTCACAATCCAAAGTACAAAAAATTCTTCTATTGTCAAATTTAAAAAAAGTTTTAACTTTATCCCAAGTCTCTACATTATTTATTTAAAAGAAGATAACTTGTTTTTTAAATAGATTTTTTTCAGGTCTGTCTTTTAGCTCATCATCCTCATCCTCTTTTTGAATAAGCAGCCCTGGGTGGACTGCATCGTACTTGATTATGTTTTGTTGCTGATTGGTCCTGGATTTTTTAAGAAGATCAAAGAGTTTGTAGTAGTCTATGAATCAATCTTTATAGATTCTAGCTGCTCAACATTACCTGTAGGAGAAGCTAAAAACAAGATGCCATTTGTCCCTGGCCAGCTCTAAAGCTGTTACAAGGGGGAAAAAAAGGAAAGTCTCAATTATAGCTTCTCCTAGGATCACAGCCACAGTGCTCCTCCTGGTCATTTTAAATTATAAACAGTTGAGTATAGTACATAGAAATTGAGCAAACATGACAATAACATTTTGGCTTGGCAAGGCACATGCTGATTGGCCAACTCTTCAAACCTGTTTCATCTCTTAAAATGCAAACCAGGGGCCAAGTACCTGGCAGAGCACCATACACATCCTACTTATTAAATAAACTTTATTAAATAAATGCATGAGTAACTAAATGAATAAATGATATTGGAAATGGCTTTCTTGAGATTCTCACTTCTTAATATAGAGAGAGGTACAGAGGGAGAGGAGAGAAAGAATGTGTGTGTGCGCAGACATAGAGAGCGGACTAATAGATACCGCAGACTCAGAAAGGGGGAGAGTGGGAGAAGGGTGAGGGATGTGAGATTACATAATGGGTACAGTGTACACTATTTTGGTGGTGGGTACACTAAAAGCCCAGACCTCACCACTATGGATATATCCATGTAACAAATCTGTACTTGTACCCCTTAGATCAATAAAAATAAATAAAATTATATATTACAAAAGAGAGTATATTTGTGGTGGGGGTTATTTCAAGGTTCAGACTGCTATATAAGAACACAACTCAGAGAAAATACTGGTTATGAACTGCTTTACAAAGTTTATATAGACTGCCTGAATTTTATTCTTTTAGCTATTCAATCCTTCAATTTTATTCAATAATTTTATATGTTGACAAAATAATACATGGAGGATGAGCTGGGAGAGGATGGGGTAGAGGGAGGTATAAAAAAGAGGGAAGAAGGGAAAAAAAAAGACCCTGAGTCATGTTGTTTGTTTGTGGTTTTGTTAAAGTATTTTTCTCATCAGTCAAACCTCTAAAAGAATCTTGGTTCAGGTCTGAAGATCACTATGTAATAGTGTTTAAATATATTGCTCGCTTTACCTAAAATACTTTTATGGAGTCTTAAAATTCTTAAAGCATAACAACACACTAATTAGGCAGGAACCTTTATTCAACTAGAATGTCTTTAATTCCAAAAGCGAGACAAGAGGAGGGAAAGAAGAAACTGACCATTATTCCAGGCTACCATGTCCTAGGCAGTGTGGTGTGAATTATTATCCCCATTTACCATAGGGAAAGTGAAGCTCAGAGTATGTGGTGAAAACAGGAATTTTCGTTGTCACAGTCTTTTAAAAAATAATAATTCTAGGGGTTTTACTCCCATAATGGCAGTGTGAGGAGCTCCACAGGTCCAAGCCCCAGTCAAAAAACTTAACTGTTGAAAATTATAAACAAACAATAAAAAAACCCTCCACAAACAAAACCGAAAACAATGCCAACAAAACCAACCATCAAAATCTTTGCAAAGTGTCCTAAGAGCATATTATGTAAAATGTTTATTCCAAAACAGACACTAAAACTTGGTAAGAACAGAGATTCTGAGATTCTGTAGCACTTGAGCCATGGCTTCCTCTGGCCCCTCCTTCCCCTGCAACTCATCTCCATAGATGCTCCACTTTGGTTGAAAGTATTCAAGAGAAAGGGCTTCCCTTCTCCTCAAATCCCAACCAAGAGGCATGGGATCTCGTCAAAAGAGGCAGGCCGACATTTCCAATTTCCTCTAAATCTAAGTTGTAGAGGTTCAATTCCTGGTGAGTGTGGCTGAGAGGTCAGGGGCTCCCTTCTTCCACCCAGACCCCATTCATAGAGTGGAAAGTTCATCCCAGCTGGGTCAGGCCAAAAATATTGGGATCTTGACTGCCCTCGACTGCTTACATATAGGATAGAGGTTCCATGCCCAGAAAGGTAAACTAAGAAGACCAGAGGCTATCATTCCTGCCCCTTGCGTGGAAGATCGGCTCAAAGATTTTGCTTAAAGGGAGAGTCAGTTTATAAGAATAGAAAGCTCTAAAGCTTTCCCCCAAGAGGTTGACTTATTTGTTTGTTTTTAATTCTTATTTTGGATTTAGGAGTACATGTTCAGGTTTGCCACCTGGGTATGTTATGTGATGTTAAGGTTTGGGGCATGAATGATCCTGTCACCCAGATGCTCAGCATAGTACCCAATAGTTTTTCTTACCTTGTCCCCCTCCATCCTTCCCTACTCCAGTAGTGCCCAGTTTCTACTGATGTCTTCTTCATGTCCATGAATACCCAATATTTAGCTCCCACTTATAAGTGAGAACATACAGCATTTGGTTTTCTGTTCCTGCATTTATTTCCTTAGAATAATGGTCTCCGGCTGCATCTATGCTGCTGAAAACGATATAATTTTTTTTCTTTTTTAATGGATGCATAGTATTCAATGGAATATATGTACCATGTTTTCTTTATCCAGTCCACCATTGATGAGTACCCTGGTTGATGCCATGTCTTTGTTATTGTGAATAGTACTGCGATGAACATATTAGCACAGATATCTTTTTGGCAGAATGATTTATTTTCTTTTGGATATAGACCCAGTAATGGGACTGCTGGGTCAAATGGTAGTTTGTTTTAAGTTCTTTGAGAAATCTCCAAACTGCTTTCCACAGAGGCTGAACTAATTGACATTCTCACCAACAGTGCATAAGCATCCCTTTTTTCTGCAGCCTCGCCAGCAGCTATTATATCTCTTAGTAATAGCCATTCTGACTGGTGAGAAATGGTATCTCATTGTGTCTTTGATTTGCACTTCTCTGATGATCAGTGATGTTGAGCATTGTTTCGTATGTTTTTTGGCCACTTGTATGTCTTCTTTTGAGAAGTGTCTGTTCATGTCTTTTGCCCATTTTTAATGTGGTTATTTATTTTTATTTGTTCAATTAAGTTCCTTATAGATTCTGGATATTAGATATTTGTTGGAAGTATAGTTTGTAAATATTTTCTCCCATTCTGTACATTCTGTAGGTTGTCTTTTAATTCTGTTGATAGTTTCTTTTGCTGTACAGAAGCTCTTTAATTTAGTTAGGTCCCACTTATCAATTTTTGTTTTTGTTGCAATTGCTTTTGAGGATTTAGTCATAAATTCTTCCCCAAGGCCAATGTCCAGAATGGTGTTTTCTAGGTTTTCTTCTAAGATTCTTTCTTTTTTTTTGAGATGGAGTCTTGCTCTGTCACCCAGGCTGGAGTGCAGTGGTGCTATCTCGGCTCACTACAATCTCTGTCTCCTGGGTTCATGCCATTCTCCTGTCTCAGCCTCCTGAGTAGATGGGACTATAGGCACTCACCACCATGCTAGGCTATTTTTTTTTTTTTTTTTTGTATTTTTAGTAGAGACGGGGTTTCACCGTGTTAGCCAGGATGGTCTCGATCTCCTGACCTCGTGATTTGCCCACCTCGGCCTCCCAAAATGCTGGGATTACAGGCATGAGCCACCATGCCCGGCCTCTTCTAGGATTCTTATAGTTTGAGGTCTTATATTTAAATCTTGAATCCATCTTGAGGTAGTTCTTATATATGGTGAAAGGTAGGTGTCCAGTTTCATTCTTCTGCATATCGCTAGCCAGCTATCCCAGCACAATTTGTTGTATAGGGAGTCCTTTCCTCATTGCTTATTTTTGTTGATTTGTCAAATATCAGGTAGATGTAGGTATGTGGCTTTACAGCTGGGTTCTCTATTCTCTTCCATTGGTCTATGTGTCTGTGTTTGTACCAGTACGATGCCATTTTGTTTATTGTAGCCTTATAGTATAGTTTAAAGTCAGGCAATGCGATGCCTCTGGCTTTGTTCTTTTTGTTTAGGATTGCTTTGGCTATTCAGGCTCTTTTTGATTCAACATGAATTTCAGAAAAGTTTTTTCTAGTTCTGTGAAAACTGATGTTGGTAGTTTGATAGGAATAGCATTGAATCTGTAGATTGCTTTGGGAAGTATGGTCATTTTAACCATATCGATTCTTTCAATCCATGAGCACAGAATGTTTTTCCATTTGTTTATGAAACTGAGTTTATTTGACACAGAGTGTGAGGAAGTTTAAACCTAAACGTGTCATCAAAATCAATGGAGATTACACAGTGGCTCATTCCTGTAATCCCAGCAATTTGGTAGGCTGAGGTGAGAAGATCACTTGAATTTGAGACCAGTTTGGGCAACATAGCAAGCCCTCCATCTCCACTAACAATTAAAAAGTAGCCAGAGATGATGGCATGTACCTATCATCCCAGCTACTCAGGAGGTTGAGATGGGTGGACCCCAAGGCTGCAGTGAGCTATGATTTGCACCACTGCACTCCATCCTGGGTAACACAGCAAGACCCTATCTGTAAAAAAACAAAACAAACCAAAACAAAAAAAACCCCCCCCCCCCCAAAACCCAATGGAGATATTTTGGTGACAAACAATCAAAAAGTGACTAACAGCTAGAGTAGAGAAATAAGCTAAATGGTAGGTTAGCTAATTTTAGAGAAACAGAGAAAGACAGTTAAGAAGAGCCCTGTTGAGGTCAAAAGAAACTTCAAATACTAGCTTCAAAAATTCCTCCTTCCCAAATTTAATTGGAGCAGACTCTGGAGCAATTTATAGCTGATGGATTGTCAAAAACAATAGAACAATCAGCAGGCAATTACTGGAGTCTAATATCTGGATGTGATATCAAATGAGACAGACAACAGAAAGATTAGGAAAAGAGACAAAGAGAGCCCTGGTATAACCACTGCTATCCCAAAACTGTGCAGATGGCCAAGGCTACACCCTTGAGAAGATAAATACAATGTGATGCATCCATACAATTGAATATTACTTGACAATAAAAATAAATGAAGTGCTGATATATGCTGCAAATTTCACAAACCTTGAAAACATCATGCCAAGTGAAAAAAAAAAGCTAGTTATAAGAGACTATATATTGTATAATTCTGTTTAAATAAAAGGTCAAGAACAGACAAATCTATAGAGACAGAATGTAGATTAGGGGTTTCCTAGGGCTGGAGAAGGGAACTATGGAAAGTGACTATTAATGGATTTAGGGTTTCTTTTTAGAGTGATGAAAATGTTTTAAAATTGTGATGACAGTTGCACAACTCTGTGAATATACTAATAACAACTGAATTGTACCTTTTAAATCAGTTATTTATATATATATATTTTATATAGTGTATCAGTAGATTTAAAATTATTGAATGATGATATAAAATAACAATAAAACAAATCTTCAAATTTCTTTAAATTTACAAGAACAAAATGCACATACATAATTGTATATAAATATACATTGGGATTGTTTCATACATATTGCTAGTTTTAGTGCTCTGGGTTTTTTTTCTTCTCTAGTTTTCTTGGTTACTCCTTCCTCCATTCCTGTCCTGCAATCTGCATCATCCATCCTCCCTGCAAGGTTATTCATGTTAACAAACTGGTATATATATTCACATATATTTACCCATTTTCAAATAACACATACACAAAGGCAGATATGTTCGGATATATATGTATATGGGAGAGTATTTTTGGTACGGTTTCATCAAAATGAAATAATATCACTCACTTTTCTAAACCTTAGTTTGCTCATTTAACATCTTATAAAAATTCTACTGGCCGGGCGTGGTGGCTCACGCCTAATCTCAGCACTTTGGGAGGCCGAGGCAGGCGGATCACAAGGTCAGGATTCAAGACCAGCCTAGCCAATATGGTGAAACCTTGTCTCTACTAAAAATACAAAAATTAGCCAGGCATGGTGGCAAGCACCTGTAGTCCCAGCTGCTCTGGAGGCTGAGGGAGGAGAATCACTTGAACTCGGGAGGTGGAGTTGCAGTGAGCTGAGATCACACTACTGCACCCTAGCCTGGGTGACAGAGCAAGTCTGTCAAAAAAAAAAAAAATTCTACTAAGTAAATGAGTTTTAATTGATTATTTATTGGTTATTTCTAAAAAGTTAAAATAGTTATTTTAGTTATTTAAAACTTTTAAAATAACTACATAATAGTCCATAATGTGGATGAACCACTGTTTATTCAGTTCTTTGCCTGCTATCTCTAGGATATCTTTGCCTGATATCCGTCCTTTTATTTTCTTTTTTTTAAAGATTTTTATTTTGAAATAATTGTCAATTTGCATGAATTTATAAGAAATAATAGAGAGAGTGATTCTGCATAGATTTTATTCAGTTTTCTCCAGTTGTGACATCCTGTATGACTTTAGCACCGTATCACAATATCACAGCCAGGTCATTGGCATTGAAAAAAATCCACTGACCCTGTTTATATGTCCTGTGTTTTACACGCACTCTGTGTGTGTGTGTGTGTGTGTGTGTTTAGTTCTGTACAATTCTATCACATGAGTAGATCATGTGGCTGTCATCACAGTCGAGACACCGACAGCACCATTGTAAGAATCCCTCCTGGAACTTTTTTCTGACCATAGCCTTCTTCCTCCCTTTCCCATTTTTTGACCCCTGGCAACTACTAATCTGTGTCCATCTGTATCATTTTATCATTTCAAGAATGTTACATGAATAAAATCATATACTGTGTAACCTTTTGGAATTGGGATTTTTCATTCAGCAGAATTCCTCTGAAATCCATACAAATTATTCAGTGTGTCAGCAGCTTATTTTTTTGTTTCTGAGTAGTATTCCATGATATGGATGTCCACACCATTTACCCATTCTCTTCCAGAGTGGCTGTGCCATTTTACATTCCCATTAATAGCATACAAATGATCCAGTTTCTTTGCATCTTCACTAGCATTTGGTGTTGTCAATTTTTTTATGTAGTCATTCTGATAGGTATGTACTGATATTTCATTGTGGTTTTTAATTTGTATTTCCCTCATGGCTTATCATGTTGAACAAAATCTTATTGACTGTATCTTTTTGTTAAAACGTCTGTTCATGTCTTTTTTTTTTTGAGGCGGAGTCTCGCTCTGTCGCCCGGACTGGAGTGCAGTGGCCAGATCTCAGCTCACTGCAAGCTCCGCCTCCCGGGTTCCCGCCATTCTCCTGCCTCAGCCTCCCGAGTAGCTGGGACTACAGGCGCCCGCCACCTCGCCCGGCTAGTTTTGTATTTTAGTAGAGACGGGGTTTCACCGTGTTAGCCAGGATGGTCTCGATCTCCTGACCTCGTGATCCGCCCGTCTCGGCCTCCCAAAGTGCTGGGATTACAGGCTTGAGCCACCGCGCCCGGCCATCATGTCTTTTGCTCTTTTCTTCATTGGATTGTTTTTCTACTGTTGAGTTTTGAGAATTCTTTACATAGACCAGATACTAGGCATTTGTTGGATTTTTTATCAATTTTTTTATGGATCATGTTTTTGGTGTCTATTCCAATATTTTTAACTTTAAAAAATTAGCATTTAAAATGTGTCTCATAAATAGCCCGGAGCTGTAATTTTTTAATCTGGAGTTTTATCGGCTTACATTTTAATGGGCAAATACAATTTGGAGTAATGACAATCATGCTTGATTTTAACCATTCCATCTTATTTTATGTTAATATTTATTTACATTGTTGTTTCCTCATTTTCCTTTTCTTCATTTTGGTATTCTGGTGACATTCTTATTCACTCTATTTTTCCCTTTTTAACTTTGCGACTCTGAGATACTTCTCTATTCCTTTCAAGGTTACTTTATTTTTCCCTGCTGTAATGATCAGATATATACTTTTCTATGATTATTTGAAAATAAGTTACCAATTATTTCTCTCTCAAAAATGCTCTATATCCTTCATACTCTAGTAAAATTAGACCCTCAGAATGTTTTCCCTTCTTCGTTCTCTTTTTACTACAACCACATGTGATCTCTGGAGTGCTTTTCCTTTACCCATCTGCCTTATTCCCAACCAGTTCCTAGGTTTTACTGATAATCATTTAGTAAACATTTTCCTAGTTGATTACTAGAATTTCCTCATAGCGTATTCCTCCTATTTAAAGAGTCTTAGGCACACTCCCAGTTGGTTTATACATTTCATTTTAGATTTAATTATTGTAAAGATTCATTGGTCACCACTATTTCATATCCTTTAATCTTGAGGTTTCTGTTTCCATTTGTTTGTAGTTTAGTTAGAATAGTTTCCCATATATTCAGAAAATATTTTAAACTGATTAATCATGAAAACAGAGTGAATCAAAATTTGTGATATGCAGGTAAAATGGTACTTGAAGATAAACGTATAGTACTAAATGCCTGTATTAGACAGGCAGAAATACTCACCACTATACTAGTAAGGAACAATGCCTACCTTAGAAACGACAAGAATTTCAAATCATTTACCTCAGAATTCACTTTAAGAAATGAGAGTAAGATGAAAGCTAACTCCAACAAAAATAAGCAGAAGTAAGGAAATTAAAGATCAGAGGGGAAATAAAAGAAACAAAAGGTCAATAGAGAAAAATCAATGAAAACAAAAGCTGTTTTTTGAGTTGATTAGTCCAACTGGTAAATCTCTATTCAGGCTGACCAGGAAATAAAGGAGAATAAAGAAGTAATCAATACCAGGAATGAGAGAAGTGACAGCCTAAGAGATTTTATGGCTATAAAGAGGATAATAAAGAAATGTTATGAATAATTGTTAGTAAATTCAGCAATTTAGATGAAATGACAAATTCATTGAAAGAAGCAAGGTACCAAACCTCACTCAAGTAGAAAAATTCATAACTGACTAGCTCTCTACCTATTGAAGTAATTGTATTTGCAGTTAAAATCTTCATACAAAACAAAACAAAACTTCAGGCCTCAATGGCTCTAGTGTTAAATTCTACCGAATATATAATGAAGAAATAATAGCAATTCTTCCAGAAAGTTGAAGAGAGAGAATACTTGCCAACTTATTCTATGAAGCCAGCATTATTTTGGTACCAAAATCAGATCAAGACATTATGAGAAACGAAAACCATATATATCAGTGTCTGTCATAAACATAGATGTAAAAATTCTAACAAAATTTTGGCAAATAGTATCCAACAATATATATGAGGTAATACAATATGGCTAAGTGAGGTTTACCCCAATAATGCAAGGTCTCTTAAACATGGGAGAATCAATTAATGTGATTCATCAGATTAACTAATAAAGAAAAACCATATAATCATCTCAGCAGATGCAAGAAATCATTTGACAAAATCCAGCATCTACTTATCATAAAAACTCTCAGCAAAATAGAAAGAAATTTCTTAATCCTGATAAAAAGGCATTTATAAACAGCCTACAGTTATTACGATACTACGTTGTGAAAGACTCAATGCTTTTCTGTTAAGGTTAGAAACACAGCAAGGATGTCCACTTTCAACACTTCTACCCAACATTGTACTGGAGGTTCTAGTTAGTGCAGTAAGTTACAAAAAAGAAATAAAATGCATTCATACTGTAAAGGAAGCAGTAGAAGTGCTTCTTGCTTCTATTCACACATGGCATGGTTTTCTATGTATAAAATCCTATAAGACCTACATAAAAACTACAAGAAATAATAAGTGAGCTTAGCTAAGTTGCAGGACATAAGATCAATATACAAACATCAACTGTATTTCTCTACACTAACAATAAACAATTGGAATTTGAAATAAAAACCAACATAATTTACAACAGCACCAAAACTATGAAATTCTAAGGAATAAAACTGTCAAAAGATGTGTCAAACCCAATTAAATATTGCTCGGAAAAATCATACAGGACCTAAATAAATGGAAAGATACACTATGTTAATGAATTGGCACAGTCAACATTGTTAACATATCTGTTTTTCCCAAATACGTCTATAAATTCAATTTAATCCTAATCAAAATCCCAACAGAGGTGCTTTGCTTGGTAGAAATTGTCAAGCTTCTCCTAAATTTCACATGAAATGCAAATGCCCCAGAATAACCAAAACAACTTTGAAAGAAAGAACAAAGTTGACAAAGCTATATTACCTGACTTTAACACTTATTATAAAGACATTATCTACACAATAGGATATTGGGGTCAAGATAGACAAACAGATCAATGAAACAAAATACAGGGTTCAGGAATAGTGTGACACACAGAGGGTCAATTGACTTTTGACAAAGGTGAAAAATCAGATCTGTAAAGAAAGGAGAGACTTTCAATGAATTATGTTGGAAGAATAGAATACCTATACGCCAAAAAATTAATATGATCCATATCTTTCATCATATATAAAAATTATCTCAAACTGTATCATAGGCCTACACATACAATCTAAAACTACAAAATTTCTAGAAGAAAACTTAGGAAAAAATTTAGGGAAAGTCTTAACCTTATGTTAGGTACTAGACGTACAATTACAAAAGAAAAAAATGATAAACAACTAAAATTTTCACACTCTTCCCTTTGAAAGACAATATTAAGAGAATGAAAAACAAACCACTGATTAGAAGAGAACATTTGTGAATCATGTGATAACAAACGTATATCCAGAATGTATAAAGAACTCTCAAAACTCAGTAAAATAAGAAAATAAATCAATTTTTAAAAATGAGCAAAAGATTTGAACAGAATCAGAGAAGGTATATGGAAGGGAAATAAGCATTTGAAAAGATGCTCAACATCGCTAGTCATTAGGAAAATGCAAATGAAAATAACAATGAGATACTATTTGTTAGAATGTCTAAAACTAAAAAGGCGGACGATACCAAGTGGTGACAATGATGCTAATTAGGAGAAACTCATTCCCTGTTGGTGAGAATAGAAAATGTTACAACCACTTTGGAAAACAGTTTGATAGTTTCTTAAAAACCAAATATACACCCACTAGATGACCCAGCCATTTTACTGCTGAATATTTACCCAAAAGAAATAAAAACATATGCCATTCAGAGACTTGTATAGGCATGTTCACAGCAGCTTTATTTGTAATAGCCAACAACTAGAAACATCCTAAAAGTCCATCAACAGATGAATGGAAAAACAAATTGTGGCATATCTATACAATTGAATATTATTCAGCAATAAAAAGGAATAGATAGTTTATACACACAAGACATGGATGCATGTCAAAATCATTTTGCACAGTGAAAGAAACCAGACCAAAAGAATACTTTCTGTATGATTCCATTTATCTAAAGTTCTAGAGAGTACAAACTTAACTATAGTGACAGAAAACAGATCCATGGGGATAGGACAAGGTTGGTAGGATTACAAAATGGCAAAAGGAAACTTTTACGGGTGATGAATATATTCTTTTTCTTGATTGTGGTGATGGTTTCACAGGTGTGTAAACATTTCTCAAGTATCAAAAAGGGTACACTTTAAATATGTGCCATTTGTTGTAGGTTAATTATACCTCAATAAGCCTAGTTTAAAAAATTAAGCCGGGCGCAGTGGCTCACGCCTGTAATCCCAGCACTTTGGGAGGCTGAGGCGGGTGGATCGCCTGAGGTCAGGAGTATGAGATCAGCCTGGCCAACATAGTGAAACCCCATCTCTACTAAAAATACAAAAAAATTAGCCGGGCGTGGTGGCGGGAGCCTGTAATCCCAGCTACTCAGGAGGTTGAGGCAGAAGAATCGCTTGAACCCGGGAGGCGGAGGTTGCAGTGAGCTGAGATCGCACCACTGCACTCCAGCCTGGGCAACAAGAGCAAAATTCCATTAAAAAAAAAAAGAAGTTAAAAAAATTAAAAGTAGAAAAAGGAAATACGGAATGATGGGGAGGGAAGTAACTTATTTTAGACAGAATAATCAGAGACTGCTTCTCAGAATAATCAGAGAATGCCTCTCTGAAAAGGTAATATTTGAACACAGACTTGAAGGTATTGAGGGAACAAGCCATTTCGGCATCTAGGTAAAGCTCCAGGAAGCAGGAACAGTAAATTTGAAGACCAATGACCTGCTCTATATTGTAATGCCATGGTGATCCTGAGGGGGTGAAACTCTGTAGTACCTCAATTTTGGCATGTTCTTAATATCAGTCTTCTTGTATATTGCATAGCCATTGAAGTCCTAGGAGATTGGGATAAATGTGTTATTTCAGGACATTGTCTGAAAACTGTCATAACTGTATTAAAATAAACTCATAATATTAGTTTAGGTATCTAAAATTAATTTACTCTTTTAAAAGTAAAAGGCAGCTAATATTCTGATTAATTTCAGACATTTCTTAATTAGGTTCCAGTTAATTAGGGGAGAAATACTTCTTTTTATACTTTATTCATTTCTTCAGCATTCACTGATTTCTTCAATAAATATTTATATTCTAAGCATTTTGCCAGGTGGTAGGGAGATAGCTTTGAATATCCATATACTTGTGAAATTTATAGCCTCGTGGAGAAAACGAGTTCCTCATTTAGAGAAATGTCCTTTGAGATGAGAGAAATTAAAACTTAGAGACATGACTTCCTATTGTGACCACATAGAGAGGAGAAATACATTAGCGAAAACACTACCTGATTTAATAGGTGTTACTTGGTAAAACTCTGATGAAAGAGTTAAGGTGAGTAAAATGATTTGGCAGAGGCAGCAGTTAATTATGTTTGCTAAGTAGGCAAATGACATTTGGGAAGGATGAAGGAAAACTTCTGGACAAGAGTTTAAAAAAAAAGATGAAGAAACTGGCTGAACCCTCCAAAATGTAATAACTATCTGTTTATCCTAGCATCAAGGTGACTGACATAAGGCACATACTTTTCAAAGAATGTGAGTCTTTCCACAGTTACAAAAGCCATAGAAAATAGAAGGTAGCTAATATGTATTGAGCACCTACTATGTGTCTGGCCTTTTATATATGTTATCTTATTATGTAAAACAACGGCAAACATATATTGAGCATTTATTTACTGGAGGTCAGCTTCTATTCTAAATGTTCTACATGTATTGGCTACAGTAAACTAGTAGTACTGTCATTATCATCTCCTTTTACAGGGAATGAAAATAAGATACAGAGAAGTTATGAACTGTCTAAAGCTGCCCGGTTAAAACTTGAACCCTAAGTAGCCTGGCTCCAGAGCCTAACTTTGGGAAGCTCTGGAGCCTCCCAAACTTTTAGCCACTACTCTATGCTGCTTCTCTGTTCCAGGTGCACAGGATGGGAAATTTGCCCTTTTGCAGGAGTGAGAATGCTCATCCATACACATGCCAGCAAGTTTGTTTTAAAAGGGCTTCTTGGGGTTATTTTGTTGTTGTTTATTCTCCTTCCCCCCTTCACCTTACATTCATTATTCTTGGCTTCTAATGTGAAAAGCCATGAGAAAAGGCAGGAGGAAATAACAAGAGGTGGAAGAAGAGTAAAATCTAGCACTTGGATATTTTTATTTCATGTCAGCAAAGGGCTCTGTTGTGATTTTGAAATATTGCAGCTTCAGTGCTGTTTCCACATGGGTGCTCAGCTGGTCTGCAATGCATGGATGCCTGTGCTATGTGTCCAGAAGACAGCTGCCTTGATGAGATGGGGGACAGTGTGGAGGTCGGTAGCCCAGACTCTCGAGCCAGACTGCCTGGGTTTGAATCCTGGCTCTTTTCCATGATTTAAATATTTGCTGCTTCTATTTTTAATATAGAGCAATAGACTAGTTTCTGGGGGCTTAGTTGTTCTTTGGGAGAATGAGGGGGGACACCTCACCCCATCTATCTCATGGTTTCATTTGAAACTGAAATGAAATAGCACGTGAAAAAAGCACTGTAACTTAGAGTTATTTCAATCCTAGGGATATATTATTATCTTTATTGCCAGTAAAATATATACTTGTGTTGTTCATTCAGTCCCTCGACCAAGAGACTGGTCCTGAGCCATCAGTGCATTTCCTTGCCCAGTTCTCTTTGTTTCCAACAGACAAAAATGCATGGGGTGAGCAGTCCGGCCAAATAACAGGAAAGCTAATTTTACCATGAAGTGATCAGAATTCCCAAACCCTGATGTTGTTAGAGGCTTTGTCTTATCTAATATGCACCAATAGCCAGGTCTTCAGCACTAAGCAGCCTGGTCTTTGCAATTTATCTAAAAGTAAAAAGAGAAAAAACTACATGGGGCCAAGACTGGCAAAGAAAGGATGATTCTTATTTCTACTGTAATTAGCAAAAGGGATAATTAGTTATTTTAACAGATTTTAAATAAAGTTGGTTATTTTTGAAGGCACTGGTTTAAAAAAAGCACACAATTTTTTAAGAAGGCTATGCCCACATTGGAGAAAGAAACTGTATTCCACTAATAACTAAAGTGCTGGTGTCTATGTGAGCCTGCCTTCCCGTCTTTTACATCTTGTGATACAGGTGTAGAAGCTAGGAGTGAACAGTGTTCATTTCTGTAGGAAAGAATAAGAAAGATCTTGACTAACAAATCTATTTTTAACTAGTAAGTAGCAGTATCTCACTTTTCCAATCCTAGATGTCCTCTGAGCTGAGAATTATAAACTACATATCCTTCTTCCTTATGGAGAAAAACTGACAATAAGAATTAGCAGGAGGCAGGCAGATCACGAGCTCAGGAGATCGAGACCATCCTGGCTAACACAGTGAAACCCCGTCTCTACTAAAAAATACAAAAAATTAGCTGGGCGTGGTGGCGGGCGCCTGTAGTCCCAGGTACTCGGGAGGCCGAGGCAGGAGAATGACGTCAACCCGGGAGGTGGAGCTTGCAGTGAGCCGAGATGGCGCCACTGCACTCCAGCCTGGGCGACAGAGCGAGACTGTCTCAAAAAAAAAAAAAAAAAAAAAAAATTAGCAGGAAAAGAGACAACCCATAAGAACAATGCTTCCTCCTGATAAAAGGATAGCCGTTCTGAAATTCAAAAACAGAAATGCAAAGCAGAGGTAGCAGACAACAGAAAAATGAAAAAGATTCAGTCATTCCAAGAATTGGGGAATGCTGTGGGTCAACAAAGTTCTGGATCATAATGCCAAGATTTAAATAGGAAAATACTCCAAGATTATGGTCTGAGGTTTAAGTGCTAAGGGAAGTCAGGAGCTTGGATTCAATTTTCCCTAAGGCCCTGCATTTTATTTCTAACTAAAATTTCATGGAGCACTTAAGAAATACCAGCCTTTACAAAACAGATCTGACAACTTATGTGCTGGGGTATGGTCTAAAATAGGAAATGAAATTTAAGCCTAAAATGCTAAAATCTTTTGGCAGACAACAAAATTATATATATAGGCCATACCTGATTGGAAAAAAATAGTAATTCCGTTGATTTTGTTCTTGTTTTCCCTTCTTTAAGGTTTCTGGCAAATGTTTGAATCCTCATTGAGAAGAAGGTGATCAGAGAATTAAGTCATTGAGCCAGTCTGTGTGACAGCCTTTGTGTTAGGTCCAGGGAGGAAAGGGAACATGTCCCAGCCTCAAGGATTTTAGAGTTTAGTGAGGAGAAAATTACCATAAAGGATGATCAGTACTATATTAAAGATGTGTGCAAGATATATAAAATGTTGAAGGAAGGGGAGGATGCTTAACTTGGCTTGGATAGAGAGCTTATAGAGGAGACCATCTAATCTGTGCCTTGAAGATGTAGTAGGAGTTTTTGGGGCAAAAAGAAGGAAGATGGTGTTCCAGGCAGAGGGAACAGCATGTGCAAAGGTATGTTTGAGGAACTACAAATGATTCATTATTGCTATATTTCAAAGGTTATATGTGCATGTATAAGGAGGGAAATCTGCACAGAAATGGAGGCAGGATAAATAGGAAACAGACAATCAAGGGACTTGTGTGCCACGAAAAACAACTCTTTTCTTCCCTGAGAACAGAGAGATTTGATCAAATTTTTGTTGCACCAACATCCCCTGGAGGATGTGGGAGACAGACGAACGCAGGAAAGAAACTGGAAGTGGAAAAGTATAGAAAACCTGTAAGGCTCTTTCTCTTAAATAGCAAATAGACGAAATGACCGAACTAATTATTTTAGGAGACAGTCTTTAATGCAGAGGGGCCTCCAAATATTCTTAGTCTCCTAGAACAAAGTAAGCCCTGGTTCAACAGCTGATTGGACTTCCTGTGTAAGAAATTTAGTCTGCCATGCCTCAGCTGCAGAAGTCAGACATGAGAGGATTCTTCCCATAGAGAAGACTTGGTCTAATGTTGGTTCAAACTTAGCTTGATAGCCATGGCAAATGAATACTCTTCAATTGCTAGAAGAACAATGTTAAAATTTCAGGTGTTTTGTTTATTCTTTACAAAGTGATGAAAAATAAATTAATACACAATTTTTAAAAAAAGATGATAGCTGAGAGGATTAAAGATGTTGATAAATACAGAAAGTGCTTAGAACAGTACTTGCATATATGCACTTAATAAATATTAGTGAAAATAAATATTAGCTATAACAATATTGACTATATATTATCATAATTATTTACCTATAATAACCATAATACATGTAATAATATATTAATAATAATTGGCTCCCGAATCAAAAACAAATTTCAAATAATCACCTCTCTGAGTAAGTTAGGTACTATCTAAAATCCATTAAATCTGTGATTTTGAAAGAATTTATCAGGAAATTCTGGTTCAGTTTTAACATCCATCACTCTTCAGCAGATATATTAAGTATGAACACAGAAGAGGCACTGAATTTATTTTTTTCATCTTAGCCTGACTATTTTAACTGTTCTGAAATCTAATGATTAAATACCTTCTGTGATGGATGCTTATTTACCTTCTTGATAAAATCAACTGGTAAATCTGTAATTCTTATAAATCAGAAGCCAGAAAAATGTCTTGACCTCAAAGTTAATGCTTATTTCCATTTTCTACTAATATTCTGAAAATCCAGGGCTAAAAACTTGTTTCTGCTTCATTTTCCCAGCAATCATAAAATGTTTCTTTGGGTAAAGTGGGATAAATTTTCAGAGAATTTGACCCTCAATTCTGTGTGTATTTTTCACACTTAAGACAATCTCAGAAACTTCACATGCAGGAAATTTAATTTATTGCATATGAAGCATTGACTGAAAATTATAATATAAACCAAAATAAAGAATAGAGCTGGCTTAAAATGTTGAATTAACAGACTAAAATATCTTTATACCGTATTATAAACATATAATTAGGTACTTTAAACTAAGCATTGAGATTCATAATGACCCAAAGTCTGGGGGTAGAAAAAGAGCTTTCTTTTCTTGTGTTTTCTATACAACTCAGAGCCAACCTGGGAATCTGTCATGGACAGTTATATTCACCACCAAGCATGTGTCCTTCTCTTCTGATAATCACAATTTTCCTTGGGGGATTTACCCTCTCACTTACTCGTAGTTCCTGTGCTTGGGAGGAGTTTCTTTCCTATCATCTTCCGGGATAGGTATATGACCCAAATCTGGTGCTGTAGGTGGCTTCTGAGATGGTTGCATTAATTCTTAGTTCCTTCTACTGAAGGCTTTGTGCAATTCCCTCTCCCTTGAATAACTTTCTTTTAATTAATAGCATACCTCAACATTGGGAAGATGTCACTTCCACCATTAGATTACAAAATTCTGACTTTGATCTTACTAAGAGATCCTCTTCCTTGCTGGCTTACTAGGAGATCCTCTTCCTTGATGAAGCAAGATTCTATGTTGAGGCCCATGCCAAGGAATTGAAGAAAATCTATGACCAACAGCCATCTAGGAAATGAGGCCCTCAGCCCAACAGATCAAAAGGAACTGAATCCTATCAACGACCATGTAAGTGAACTTGGAAATGTATCTCAAGATAAGCCTTCAGATGAGCCCCCTACCCTGGCCTACTCATTGACTCAAGCTTTGTGAAAGGGCCTGAAGCAAGGACACAGTTAAGCCATGCCTAGATTACTGACCCACAGAAATTGTGAGATTAAAAAATGTATGTTGTTTTAAGCTGCTAAATTTTGTGGTGATTTGTTACACAACAACAGACAAGTAATGCATCTTGGTGCTTTTTACGCTCCCCTGGCCAAAATATTTCATTCAGAGTTGACCACATGATCCAACTCAGTACAATAAAAGTTAGGATCTCCCTCCCTCTGCTGTACACACAGGGCATAAGATTGCAAAGACTTAATCTTGGTGATATTGGCAGTCTTACTTGAACCATTTGGAATCCGAAAAGGAAGCCAACATAGAACATAAAGAGTAGAAAAATGGAAAGAGGCTGGTTCCTAATAACCTTTTTTGAGAACCGGGAATCAAGCTGCAACTGAAACTTGAATTTCCCTTGAATTTTTGGATATGCCCCTTTATATTTTATAAATATAAAAAAATCATATTTTCAAAGTATATGTTTTGCTTAAAACAATTTGAGTTATGAAATAATATACTACATCATGAAATAGTCATTGAATTCCTCTTCTTGCTTTTGGTCTTGTGAGTAATATTTTTTCTCTCTATAAAACAGTGATTAATTGTTAATAGAGTTAAGAAAACTGATGCTCACTGAAGGAATTCTTTACTTCAGTACCTGTGGAGTCTAAGATAAATTTTAAAATAAAGTGCTAAAATCAGCTCGGTAGCATTTACATAGCTAGCTGATGTTGGATATAAGAACATTGACATTGATTTGAATTGTATAGTCACAATGCATTTTGTTTTTTAAAATAACATAGAGACAAAATTTCTAACATGTTGCTTTCTACTGTGTCCACAGAACACTTTGTTCTATGTTGAATTCTACTCAAAGCCAAATAACATCTTTAAGTTTCCATGGACATTGAGCAAAGTTTCTCAGATTCTACTCTGGTTGTGTTACAAGTTGAATATTCCTTATCCAAATGCTTGAGACCAGAAGTGTTTCAAATTTTGGAATATTTGCATATATATAATAGGACATCTTGGGGAAGAGACCCAAGTCTAAACATGGAATTCATTTGTGTTTCATATACATCATGTACACATAGCCTGAAGGTAATTTAATACAATATTTTAAATAATTTTGTGCATTTAAATAAGTTTGTGTACCTTGAGCCATCAGAAAGCAAAGGTGTCACTATCTCAGCTGCCCATGTGGACAATCTGTGGTTGTTTGGCATCGTCACAATTCCTGATTCTGAAATTATATGCTACTGATAAGCAATCTTTTTTTATACTTACACACACACAAGTACTTAATAGTAAAAAGTAAGACATAACCATTAATACAGGAAAAAATAATGTGTTCGGGGTAGCAAAGCCACACAGTAGCATCACCAGAATACCTGCATCAGCTGTTGAAGAAGAGCAACAACAAATGGTTGCAGGCTTCCAGGCTCCACCTATGATGCTGTGTTTTGATTGAAAGGTTTCTGTATATTGTTTTATTTTTTATTTTACTTATTTACTTATTTTTATTTTTACTTTTGAGATCGAGTCCTGCTCTGTTGCTCAGGCTGGAGTGCAGTGGCATGATCTCCACTGACTGAAACTTCTGCCTCTGGGATTCAAGCGATTCTCCTGCCTCAGCCTCCCAAGTAGCTGGGATTACAGGTGCCCGCCACCATGCCTGGCTAATTTTTTTTGTATTTTCAGTAGAGATGGGGTTTCAACATGTTGGCCAGCCTGGTTTCAAACTCCTGAATTCAGGTGATCCAACTGCCTCGGCCTCCCTAAGTGCTAGGATTACAGGCGTGAGCCAGCACACCTGCCCTGTGTTTTATTTTTTTAGGTGGGAAGAAACATCAGACCAGGAACTGGGTCCTCCAGGGATCAGGAGGCATTCTACTGGTTGGCTTTTTGAAATGTTTCCTCCAGAGTTATTTGCCTCATTTACAATGTTTTTTGTCTTATAATGTTTTGATTTCATAAACTGACATGATTTCTTATTACGAATGCATGCTGCTCTAGACCTTCAACAAGTCCATTACACATTTTCACCATGTCATTACAGGCACTTTTTCCTCAGTATGAATGTCATCTTCATCATTACTATGATCATGATCACCTTGATTCAGAACCATTTCAGCCGCTTCAGGATTGGTCAGTGAATGAACAAATGGAACTTCAATGTTAAAAAACTTTGTCAATATGCACTTCTACCAGCTTACTGATTGATATAGTTTGAATGTCCCCTCAAAATCTCATCTTGAGATGTAATCCCCAGTGTTGGAGGTGTTTGGATCATGGGGGCAGATCCCTCATGAATGGCTTGAGCCATCCCCTTAGTGATAAGTGAGCTCTCATTCTCAGTTCACATGAGATCTGGTCATTTAAAAGTGTCTGGCACCTCCTCCTAATTCTCTCTCTCTCTCGATCCCATTTTCTCCATGTGAGATGCCTGCTGCTCCTTTGCCTTCCACCATCAATAAAGGCTCCCTGAGGACCCCCCCAGAAGCCAAGCAGATGCTAGCACCCTGCTTCCTGTACAGCCTGCAATAGAGCCATGTGCCAATAAGCCTCTTATCTTTATAAATTACATAGTCTCAGATGTTTCTTTATTGCAGTTCATGAACAGCCTAATATACTGATAGGCTCTGAATGCATATTTTCTGCATATGAGAGGAGGTCCAAATCATTTTTTTCATACTTGGCATATGGGAATCCTTCAAAGCACCAATTTGTTCATCATCATCACTGAACATAGCCACAGACAAGAGGTTGTACCAGGCATGCAAAACTGTGTCTTTAGTCACTATGTTCCAAGTCTCGACAACAGCATATACAGTATTCTTCATGTTAAACTCCTTTTCAAAAACGTCCACTCCCATACCTCTGTTCCCTGATGCTAGCATACTGTTTAATAAAGTGTTTTTATATTTCCTTTTCATTGACTTAAGGATACCCTAACCACATAGCTCAATGAATGAAGTCACATTTGAGGAAAAGTACATGACATAAACATTTTTTATGAGAATTTCAGCTGGAGGATGAGCAGAACAGTTGTTAAGGAATAACAAAATATTGCAGTTGTTATCCAGTACAGCTTCTGTGCAGTGAGCATGAGCTGCTGGTACAAAATGTTTGTGAAATCAATCAGGAAACATGACCCTGATGATCTATGGCTTTGTTAGCATAATAACAGAATGGTAGGAAATTCACTCCTTGAAAACAGCAAGGACACAAGCTTTTGCTTATCACTGCAAGTTTACACTTATGTATGCCTGCTGCATTAGCACATCCCAGCACAGGTATTATCCTTTGCCTCCTTAATTCCTGTCTGGGCTATCTCATCAGCTGTGGTTAGTGTCTTCCTAGGGCAATAATGGCAATAATGCCAAAACAGTGATGTTTCATCACATTATAGACTTGTTCTGGCATCAGATTTTCACAAATGATGACCTTGGCAAACTTGTTACTAAATTTTTTTTTCACTGCTTTGTAATCAGCAGATGCTTTACTACCACAATCTTTACAAGTCTAATGCTGTGTCTTTTCTTGAATATTCATGGTTAACTTCAATGTTCAGTTCATTGTGATAGATCTTTGTTTGTTTCATAATCAGAATACCATTAAGTGGCATGTGTTCACTGCAACACCAACAGATCCATTCCTTCCATACACAATTGAGATATTCCATTTTGGCTTTATGCAGTGTTTTTCTATTTTTCATTATCTTCTGCTCATCACTTTCAGTATAGAACTTCAACAGTTTATCCTGCTGTTTCGTCAGGTCATATCTGGGGTCATTCCAACACCATACTCTTCTGTAAGATGCTTCACACTTTCACCAATATCCAGTTTCTCCAACAGCTTGACTTTCTGTGCCACAGACAAACATAAATGCTTCCTCTTTTAAAAGTCATGATTACTCATACCCATAGGGGTATCTGTAGACCATTTGGACACTTTCAACAATATTTTTATACCACAAAGCAGAGAATAAGCAAAAAATCCACAACGGGCAATGCACATGTCTTGGCCGCACATGGGGCATCATGGGGCCTCATGGGGAACCCGCTGTTGGCACATCCAGTTCACACACATTCTTTCTTATTACCCTTGACTGGCAGTCTTGTTGGGGAAGAGGAATCTGGGCAGGCATGTAAATATGTTGCAATTCAAGAGGGCTGGGGGGCCTTTTTACCCTTGGGGATGCTGAATAAATTAAAATAATTTCAGGTACTATCAACTGTGTTGTTGTGTTTCTAATAACACAAGGAATGTTTCCCCAACCTTTTAAATGTTTGTTTCCTATTGTTACCATATTTTTCTGCTTTGTTCATTATTTATTTTATATCAAATATGGTTTCATTCAAAATAACTTTATATGCATAATTTGCCTAATAGATCATAAATAAGTAACTTAAGACCATTCATGTAATAAAATAACAAAAATAACAATATTTTTGTAGTTTTAGATATGCTTTAAATAAAATAGTAAGAACAAAAGTTCATAAAATGTTATCGAGGTCAAATGCTAGCCCAGTTATTGATCCAAAACCAGATATCTCTTCAACTCACCCTAATGAACTATCAATGACTAATTTTGTATTAGGATAATATACATAATGCTTTAGCATGATAAAGGAATACCAACTATAGAGACAATGTAGAAAAAAGGGTTAGCAATAATGTAATAAACCTTGGCTATAACATTCATTTCTATAAACTATAGTAATTCTCTATATCAAGTACGTATTATGGATTGACTAAGTGTGATGATAGAAAATGGGCTTAGAAAGGATATAAATTTAGTTGAGTTATCTATTTTAAGGAATAAACTCTGAAAAGACATGCATTGCGTCATTTACCTTAAGAAGTAGTTTACAAGATTGCCATGCATCTCTTTCCTCCCATCTTTCTTGACTTTAATAGCATTTTGTAAAAGATGATGGTTTAGGGCCATGTAACAGCTGGCCTAGTATATTAGCTCCAGAGATAAGAAACCTGAGGCTTACAGTGACTAAGTAATTCACCTAAGATCATACAGTTAGTAAGTGGCAGAGGAAATTCAGGTCTAACTTCTTTTATCCATTCATTCTTTCATGAAATAAATGTTCATTGAGGATACATTGTAAGCAATGCTTTGCACTAACTCTTGATGAACTTGGATAAATATAGTTCAAACCCCAAATCTTAACAACATACTATGCTATCTATAGGTGTTTTCTCCTAATAATATTTTGAAATAGACAAAACAGGCATTATTTTCCATAATCTATAGATAGACGAAATAGCTAAGGTCACATAGCAAGTGACTTTTAGAACTGGAATTGGAATCTAGATCTCTAACTCTAGGTCTAGGAGATGTTCCTAATATGAACTTGTAGCCCTAAGTCTTTTCTTTATTTTGTACATGTTCTATGCTTGAACCCAAATGGAGCTAAACTATACCTCCTATCAGTCGCCTAGGCCAAATTCAAATCTTGCATCCACCATGAAACCTTCTTCTCTCTCCTCTCTTGACCTCCACTTCTTTAATATTCTGTGGCTCAATAACTTATTGACCTTGACATATTTTTTGAACTATTTTGCCAAGGAAAGTACCTTTAGAACTTTGGGGAATTGCCATCTAAATGGGAAGATATATTGTATTACTATCTCTAAATGAGGGTTAAAGATTATGCTTATATCACAAGATTGCTCTGGTTAAATGGAAGTTGATGAAAAATTCCTAGCACAGTAGTTAGTATATACTTTTCATCACATATACATCCTATACATTGGATAATTAAAGATAATTCATCAAATATAAAGTACAGTGATCATGTTTATGATAAAAACTATCACATAGCAGAGAAGGAGAAGTGAATGTTCAATATGTAGTTGTGAGCTGACATTTTTGGTTCAAGAGCTGCATCATAACATGATGAGTGACACACAATATGCACCATAACATCACCAAGAATGTGAGTTTATAAAGAATCAGATCATTGACTGATTCTTCAGAAGGATCCTAGTTTACTATGCCATTTAAAAATAAGTATAAGAAAAGTGGAGCTCGAAAATTATGTATGAGAGGCTTTCCAGTGTATGTTGAGCCTCAAAGGAATAAAATAAACTGAAATTTAGATGTTTACTCACAATGATCGGTATAGCTCAGAGGTGATAATCTCTGGAAAGAGTATGGATAATGTTAATCATTTTATAGATTTGTAAATTGGTTTTTGTTCTATTGGGAACCAAAGAAAATGTCACGAAGGTGGCTGGCAAGATGTAGGACTAGGAATAGCTCCGGTCTGCAGCTCCCAGTAAGATCAACGCAGAAGGTGGGTGATTTCTGCATTTCTAACTGAGGTACCTGGCTTATCTCATTGGGACTGGTTAGACAGTGGGTGCAGCCCACGGAGGGCGAGTAGAAGCAGGATGGGGTGTCACCTCAGTGCCATGAGGAACTGTGCTGTGAGGAACGGTACATTCCGGCCCAGATACAACACTTTTCCCACAGTCTTTGCAACCCGCAGACCAGGAGATTCCCTCCAGTGCCTATGCCACCAGGACCCTGGGTTTCAAGCAGAAAACTGGGCAGCCATTTGGGCAGACACTGAGTTAGCTGCAGGAGTTTTCTATCATACCCCAGTGGCCCTGGAACACCAGTGAGAGAGAACCATTCACTCCCCTGGAAAGGGGGCTGAAGCCAGGGAGCCAAGTGGTCTAGTTCAGTGGATCCCATCCCCACGGAGCCCAGCAAGCTAAGATCCACTGGCTTGAAATTCTCGCTGCCAGCACAGCAGTCTGAAGTCAACCTGGGACGCTCCAGCTTGGTGGGGGAAGGGGCGTCCGCTATGACTGAGGCTTGAATAGGCGGTTTTCCCGTCACAGCAAAACAAAGCTGCGGGAAATTCCAACTGTGCACAGCCCACTGCAGACTGGCAAAGCTGCTGTAGCCACACTGCCTCTCTAGATTCCTCCTCTCTGGCAGGGCATCTCTGAAAGAAAGGCAGCAGCCCTAGTCAGGGGCTTATAGATAAAACTTCCATCTTCCTGGGACAGAGCACATGGGGGAAGGGGCAGCTGTGGGCTCAACTTCAGCAGACTTAAACATTCCTGCGTGCTAGCTCTGATGAGAGCAGCAAATCACCCAGCACATTGCTCGAGCTCTGCTAAGGGACAGACTGCCTCCGTAATTGGGTCCCTGAGCCCCATGCCTCCTGACTGAGAGATACCTGCCAGCAGGGGTCAACAGACACCTCATACAGGGGAGCTCTGACTGGCATCTGGAGGTGCCCCTCTGAGATGAAGCCTCCAGAGGAAGGATCAGGCAGCAATCTTTGCTGTTCTGCAGCCTCTACCACTGCTACCCAGGCAAACAGGGTCTGGAGTAGACCTCCAGCAAATGCCAGCAGACCTGCAGCAGAGGGGCCTGACTGTTAGAAGGAAAACTAACAAACAGAAAGGAATAGTATCAACATCAACAAAAAGGAAGTCCACACCAAAACCCTATCCAAAGTCCAAAGGTAGATAAATCCATGAAGATGGGGAGATACCAGAACAAAAGGCTGAAAATTCCAAAATCAGAATGTCTCTTTTCCTCCAAAGGATCACAACTCCTCACGAGCAAGGGAACAAAACTGGATGGAGAATGAGTTTGACGAATTGACAGAAGTAGGCTTCAGAAGATGGGTAATAACAAACTCCTCTGAGCTAAAGGAGCCTGTTCTAACCCAATGAAAGGAAGCTAAGAACCTTGAAAAAAGGTTAGATGAATTGCTAACTAGAATAACCAGTTTAGAGAAGCACATGAATGACCTGATGGAGCTGTAAAACACAGCACAAGAACTTCGTGAAGCATACACAAGTATCAATAGCCAAATTGATCAAGCAGAAGAAAGGATATCAGAGATTGAAGATAAACTTAATGAAATAAAGCGTGAAGACAAGATTAGAGAATAAATAATGGAAAGGAACGAATAAAACCTCCAAGAAATAAGGGACTATGGGAAAAGACCAAACCTACATTTGATTAGTGTACCTGGAAGTGACAGGGAGGATGGAACCAAGTTGGAAAACACTCTTCAGGCTATTATCCAGGAGAACTTCCCCAACCTAGCAAGACAGGCCAACATTCAAATTCAGGAAATACCGAAAACACCACGAAGATACTCCTTGAGAAGAGCAACCCCAAGATACATAATCGTCAGATTCACCAAGGTTGAAATGAAGGAAAAAATGTTAAGGGCAGCCAGAGAGAAAGGTTAGGTTACCCACAAAGGGAATCCCATAAGACTAACAACGTATCTCTCTGCAGAAACCCTACAAGCCAGAAGAGAGTGGGGGGCCAATATTCAACATTCTTAAAGAGAATAATTTTCAACCCAGAATTTCATATCCAGCCAAATTGAGCTTTATAAGTGAAGGAGAAATAAAATCCTTTACAGACAAGCAAATGCTGAGAGATTTTGTCACCACTAGTTCTGCCTTACAAGAGCTCCTGAAGGAAGCATTAAACATGGAAAGGAAGCCACTGCAGAAACATACCACATTGTAAAGACCATTGACACTATGAAGAAACTGCATCAACTAATGGGCAAAATAACCAGCTAGCATCATAATGACAGGATAAAATTCACACATAACAATATTAACCTTAAATGTAAATGGGCTAAATGACCCAATTAAAAGATACAGACGGACAAATTGGAAAAAGAGTCAAGACCCACTGTTGTGCTATATTCACGAGACCCATCTCATGTGCAAAGACATACATAGGCTCAAAATAAAGGGATGGGGGAATATTTACCAAGCAAATGGAAAGCAAAAAAAAGGCAGGGGTTGCAATCCTAGTCTCTGATAAAACAGACTCTAAACCAACAAAGATCAAAAGAGACATAGACGGTCATTACATAATGGTAAAAGGATCAATGCAACAAAAAGAGCTAACTATTCTAAATATATATGCACCCAATAGAAGAGCACCCAGATTCATAAAGCAAGTTCTTAGAGACCTACAAAGAGACTTAGACTCCCACACAATAATAGTGGGAGACTTTAACACCCCACTGTAATACCAGACAGATCAATGAGACAGAAAATTAACAATGATATTCGGGACTTGCACTCAGCTGTGGAACAAGCAGACCTAATAGACATCTACAAAACTGTGCACCCCAAATCAACAGAATATAAATTCTTCTCAGCACCACATCACACTTATTCTAAAATTGACCACATAATTGAAAGCAAACCACTCCTCAGCAAATGCAAAAGAAAGGAAATCATAACAAACAGTCTCTCAGACGACAGTGTAATCAAATTGGAACTCAGGATTAAGAAACTCACTCAAAACCGCACAACTACATGGAAACTGAAAAACCTGCTCCTGAATGACTACTGGATGAATAATGAAATGAAGGCAGAAATAAGTAAATTCTTTGAAACCATTGAGAATAAAGACACAATGTACCAGAATCTCTGGGACACAGCTAAAGCAGTGTTCAGAGGGAAATTTATAGCACTAAATGCCCATAGGAGAAAACAGGAAAGATCTAAAATTGACACCCTAACATCACAATTAAAAGAACTAGAGAAGGAAGAGCAAACAAATTCAAAAGCTAGCAGAGGACAAGAAGTAACTAAGATCAGAGCAGAACTGAAGGAGATAGAGACATGAAATACCCTTCAAAAAAATCAATGAATCCAGGAGCTGGATTTTTGAAAAGATCAACAAAATAGACCACTGGCCAGACTAAAAAAGAAGGAAAGAGAGAGGAATCAAATAGATGCAATAAAAAATGATAAAGGATATATCACCACTGATCCCAAGGAAATAAAAACTACCATCAGAGAATACTATAAACACCTCTACATAAATAAACTAGAAAATCTAGAAGAAATGGATAAATTCCTGGACACATACATCCTCCCAAGCCTAAACAAGGAAGAAGTTGAATTCCTGAATAGACCAATAACAAGTTCTGAAATTGAGGCAGGAATTAATAGCCTACCAACCAAAAAAAAATCCAGGACCAGACGGATTCACAGCCAAATTCTACCAGTGGTACAAAGAGGAGCTGGTACCATTCCTTCTGAAACTATTCCAAACAATAGAAAAATTCATTTTATGAGGTCAGCATCATCCTGATACCAAAATCTGGCAGAGACTCAACAAGAAACGAAAATTTCATGCCAATATCCCTGATGAACATTGATGCAAAAATCCTCAATAAAATACTGGCAAACCAAATCCAGCAGCACACCAAAAAGCTTATCTACCACAATCAAGTTGGCTTCATCCCTGGGATGCAAGGTTTATTCAACATACACAAATCAATAAATATAATCTATGACATAAACAGAACCAATGACAAAAAACCACATGATTATCTCAATAGATGCAGAAAAGGCCTTCGATAATATTCAACACCCCTTCATGCTAAAAACTCTCGATAAGCTAGGTATTGATGGAACTTATCTAAAAATAATAAGGGCTATTTATGACAAACCCACAGCCAATATCATACTGAATGGGCAAAAACTGGAAGCATTCCCTTAGAAAACGGGCACAAGACAAGGATGCCCTCTCTCACCACTCCTATTCAATGTAGTATTGGAAGTTCTGGCCAGGGCAGTCAGGCAAGAGAAAGAAATAAAGAGTATTCAAATAGGAAGAGAGGAAGTCAAATTGTCTCTGTTTGCAGATGATATGATTGTATATTTCGAAAACCCCATCGTCTCAGTTCAAAATCTTCTTAAGCTGATAAACAACTTCAGCAAAGTCTCAGGATACAAAATCAATGTGCGAAAATCACAAGCATTCCTATACACCAATAATAGACAAACAGAGAGCCAAATCATGACTGAACTCCCATTCACAATTGCTACAAAGAGAATAAAATATCTAGGAATCCAACTTACAAGGGATGTGAAGGACCTCTTCAAGGAGAACTACAAACCACTGCTCAAGGAAATAAGAGAGGACACAAACAAATGGAGAAACATTCCATGCTCATGGATAGGAAGAATCAATATAGTGAAAATGTCCATAATACCCAAAGTAATTTATAGATTCAATGCTATTCCCATCAAGATACCACTGACTTTCTTCACAGAATTAGAAAAACAGTGCTTTAAATTTCATATGGAACCAAAAAAGAGCCCACATATCCAAGACAATCCTAAGAAAAAAGATCAAAGCTGGGGGCATCATGCTACCTGACTTCAAACTATACTACAAGGCTACAGTAACCAAAACAGCATGATATTGTTACCAAAACAGATATATAGACCAATGTAACAGAACAGAGTCCTCAGAAATAACACCACACATCTACAACCATCTGATCTCTGACAAGCCTGACAAAAGCAAGCAATGGGGAAAGGATTCCCTATTTAATAAATGGTGTTGGGAAAACTGGCTAGCCATACACAGAAAACTGAAACTGGACCCCCTTCTTTACACCTTATACAAAAATTAACTCAAGATGGATTAAAAACGTAAATGTAAGACCTAAAACCATAAAAACACTAGAAGAAAACCTAGGCAATACCATTCAGGACACAGGCATGGGCAAAGACTTCATGACTAAAACATCAAAAGCAATGGCAACAAAAGCCAAAATTGACAAATGGGATCTAATTAAACAGAAGAGTTTCTGCACAGCAAAAGAAACTATTATCAGAGTGAACAGGCAACCTACAGAATGGGAGAAAATTTTTGCAATGTCTCCATCTGACAAAGAGCTAATATCCAGAATCTACAAAGAACACAAACAAATTTACAAGAAAAAAGACAATCTCATCAAAAAGTGGGTGAAGGATATGAACAGACACTTCCCAAAAGAAGACATTTATGCAGCCAACAAACATGAAAAAAAGCTAATAATCACTGGTCATTAGAGAAATGCAAATCAAAACCACAATGAGATATTATCTCATGCCAGTTAGAATGGTGATCGTTAAAATGTCAGGAAACAACAGATGCTGGAGAAGATGTGGAGAAATAGGAACGCTTTTACACTGTTGGTGGAAGTATAAATTAGTTCAACCATTGTGGAAGACAGTGTGGTGATTCCTCAAGGATCCAGAACCAGAAATACCATTTGACCCAGCAATTCCATTAGTAGGTATATACCCAAAGGAGTATAAATCATTCTACTATAAAGACACGTGCACATGTGTGTTTATTGCGGCACTGTTCACAATAGCAAAGACTTGGAACCAACCCAAAAGCCCATCAATGATAGACTGGATAAAGAAAATGTGGCACATATACACCATGGAATACTATGTAGCCATAAAAAGGATGAGTTCATGTCCTTTGCAGCGACATGGATGAAGCAGGAAACCATCATTCTCAGCAAAGTAACACAAGAACAGAAAACCAAATACCGTATACTCTCACTCATAAGTGGGAACTGAACCGTGAGAACACATGGACACAGGGAGGGGAACATCACACACTGGGGCCTGTTGGGGAATGGGGGGCTAGGGGAGGGATAGCATTAGGAGGAATACCTAATGTAGATGACGTGTTGATGGGTGTAGCAAACCATCATGGCACGTGTATACCTGTGTAACAAACCTGCATGTTCTGCACATGTATTTCAGAGCTTAAAGTATAATAAAAGAATTTGCTGGGTGCAGTGGCTCACGTCTGTAATCCCAGCACTTTGTGAGGCCAAGGTGGGCAGATGACGAGGTCAGGAGTTTGAGACCAGCCTGATCAACAAGGTGAAACCCTGTCTCTACTAAAAATACAAAAATTAGCTGGGTGTGGTGGCAGGCACTTGTAATCCCAGCTACTCAGGAGGCTAAGGCAGGAGAACCATTTGAACCTGGGAGGTGGAGGCTGCAGTGAGCCGAGGTTGCAGCACCACACTCCAGCCTGGGTGACAGAGCGAGACTCCATCTCAAAAATAAATAAATAAATAATAAAGAAATAAATAAGATGTCACATAACATGTGATCATAACAGAGGTAGGTGTTTGACCTGGTACTCTTATTCTGATGAGCATCCATTGGCTTTGATACAAATTGTATTGTTAAAAATGATTTGAAAATTGAAAATTGTCTTGCTTGATTTCCCTACTATCTTTGAAGTATTTTCAGTTCAATACTTTTAAGTATTTTGGGGTTCAACAAATCAATAAGACATATGGATTATCTAGGGAGAATCTACTTGTTTCTCTAGGCCATTAAGCTGTTGGAAGCACATTAATTATTCATGATTTCTTCTGATTAACAAATTTGTATTATCTGAAATATATGTTCAGTACTATTCAATACTTTGTTAAAAGTTATATTATTTACTCCTAAAAAACAGAGTTGGGTACACAATTATTTCTTTTGTTAGCATTTTAGAGATATAAAAGGGTCTTATTTTTAATAAGAAAAGATTAACCATTGCACAAGGCATTCTAGAAAGGAGTGCTCATAATATCACATTTTAAATAATTGAAAAATGTATTTAAATATATGTTGCCCAAAGTAAGACATGACATCAACCATCTGTTATAATATAACATTGCATTTTCTTACATACTCTAAGTAAATATTATAGGGACTATTATGTAAAAAAATTTCCAAATTATTCTAATAGTTCTGTTCTTAAAACCATTAAAAATGTTATCTCTGTTTTTAATATTCAATATAACAAATACAATTTGGGAGCAATAGTTTAAAAAGTTTTATTATATATTTATATATTTTATTGATAATAATAACTTATGCATACTTTACTGTCTAGTATTGCAAGCTAAAAACTTTTAATACCAAACGTTACTGGAAAGAAGCAAAAAAAAATGTTAAAATTAACACTTTAATATCTTCTGATCTTCCATCTCTTAGACAACCTTTTGTCAAATTCTAGCATTCTCTTCCCTACTATCTTCAGATTTTGACTTTTCTTTTGTTCATATTGCAATACCTTACACCTGGAATAAATTATAAATACCTTTAATATGCATATTCCTTGCTACATAACAGGCTATAGCTACTAATGGGCTCAGAACATGATACCCCGAAATGTGGCACTTTGGCACTAAGAAGACTGCAGAAGCAGGGAAGTTGCCTTTACTTTCTCCTGCCTTTTACACTCTAAAGAATGTTTCATAAAGAATTTCAGGACCTACCTCACCTGAATGTAGGTCATAAGAACCTTCATACCACAGAGGTCCACCCCTATACCCAGAAAATAAAAAAATCTGAACAAAGAGGTCCTGGTAAGTTCTTCCAGTTTATTACAAATAGTTCATATCTACTTTTTGTCCAATCATACATCTACACAAACCGTTCATTCTTCATTAAACTTAAGCATAAAAATTACAATTTTTTCTGGTTCTTTGGGTCTTCATTTCTGAAGGCTCCTGTGTCCTGCAAAATTTAGTTAAATACATTATGCCATTTTTCTTGTTATCATTGTCTTATGTTGTAGGAGTGTCAGTTGTGAACCTTGTATGGGTGGGGAAAAAGATACTTCTTTTTCTCTCCTACAATACTCTGGATACCATGTTATATGAATGAATTGCTCATCTGACTTTCTTCCTCGTCTCTCTACTCAGCCTGAATCTCTGGGGAACCTAGTGTAAGAAGACAGATTTTTCCAGTATTTCAGGCTTTTTTTTTTTTTTTTTTTTTTTTTTTTGAGATGGAGTCTTGCTTTGTCACCAGGGCTGGAGTAAAATGTGGTGCAATCTTGGCTCACTACAACCTCCGCCTCCCAGGTTCAAGCGATTCTCCTGCCTCAGCCTCCTGAGTAGGCTGGTACTACAGGCCACGCGCCACACCACCACCCAGCTAATTTTTATTTTTATAGAGATGGGGTTTCACCATGTTGGCCAGGATGGTTTCAATCTCTTTACCTTGTGATCCGCCCGCCTCAGCCTTCCAAAGTGCTGGGATTATACGCATGAGCCACCGCACCCGGCCATATTTCAGGCTTTAAATGAAATGGAATATGTTTTTTTAAAAGTAAGTTTAACCAGAATTACATTTATTCATGGGAATTTTTTTACTTACACCCATTTGAAGACTAAGCTACATTTGAAATTGACATCATATTACATAAACATATACATACATGTACTTGTCTAACATAAAGTCTTCAATAAATATTTAGTGAATGAATGAATGTTATACTCAACATAAATGAATTTAGGTCATTTCCTGATGACTTTCAGGGGTCACAGGTGTGCTGGGTGCTTTCCTTGACACAACTTACCCTTATCCCTTTAGTTTAAATCTATATATTTAATTATTTTAAAAATAGAGTTTCATATTTCGAGTTTTATTTAACAAAACAGATTATCAAACTCATAAATGAAGCTTGTAAAACATTTTGGAATGACTTCACACATTTTGAGGAATGAAACAAAAAAGAAATGGATATTAAAACTCTCAAAAGACCAATCGACCATTTGTGTTTTGACATTATTAGCACCCAATTCAAACACAGAAAGGTTAAAATATAAATTATAAAACAATGGGGGACATTTGGACATCAAGTGGGTCTTGGATAATATTAAGCAATTATTGTTTGATATCCCATTAGGTACTGTAATGGTATTTTGGTTATTTATTAAAGTCGTTATTTTTACATGCAATATATTAACAGATGAGATGATATTTCTTAGACTTTCTTCAAAACAATCCTGTGTGTATCTGGGGAGTGAACACTTGGTATAGAGGGAAATATGATTCTTTGTTGATAGGTTTTGAAGTTGGATGATGGGTACATGGATGTTCATAACACCATTTTCTTTACTTTTGTATATATTTGAATTTTCAAAATAAAAGGTTTTTTAAATCATGCTAATAAAACTATCAGAGGAACTTTGAAAACACTGGATTCTTGAGATAAAGTGGCTTTCCAGAAAAAAAGTGGTATGAGATAAAACGCTCTCATACTTTAACTGATGTACTTTATTTAAATATCTTTACTATATATTATTGATTTCCTAGTTAGCTATGCCAATATGTTAGATGGTGGAATCATGACCTATAGCTAGCTGAGCATTTTAAATGTTACTGACTTTATTGACTGCATACTCTTCATAGATACTAATTTAGTCAGACAAGTTACAGAACTCCAATAACATAATAAACATGTTAAGTTCCTAGTGTATTAAATCTCTTCTGAAAATCTACCTTTTTGAGGATTTTGAGCATGGATTTCTAATAACTAAATGCCATAGTGTCAAATGTTGATTTGGTCAAAGATGCTGTTTTTGACTGGATCAAGCAAAACACTTCCCCAAATGCAGCAGCAGCACAATCTGTCATATTGCAATGAGAAAAAAAAATTGGCAAGGACTATAAAAGTTACTTAAGAAAGAACTTCACAAGGAGATGAAGTACAAATGGAAATGCCTCAGAAAGTAGAATGTAGGGCAAATTTCTAAGGAGATCACAAAGAAATAGCAAAAGCTTGTAGGAGTTGGGTCAAAAAAGCTCAGCAGGAAACAGGATGCCACATCTAAGAAACATGAAAGGAGACAGAAAAAAGAATTCTTTTACTATTTCAGGAACAAAAGAAAGCTAAATGACACACTTTGCTCCTTCAGTGAAGTGAAAAGGAAATCTAATGGTTCATGATAGTAAAAATGCACATGCAATTGGTAATTTAAAAAAATCCTCCTTAAAAGAAAGATAAAGTAGAATTACTAGAGCATTTATTGAGTGGTACAAAATTTAAGGCACAAGAAAATATTTAAAAAAGTAATCTAACATAACTTAGCCATTATGATGTGATTTATATGCAAAGATACCTAAAGAATTCACCATCCACATATAATGGAGCATTATGCAGCCAATAAAAGTATTATTAATAATAATAAAAGAAATTGTTAATAATATGATATTAAGTAATAAATGCCAAATCATGTTGTTGTCTGGAAGAGAATAATCAAATTGTTAACAGTAGTTATTGCTGATGATATTACTGGTGATTTTTATTTTTGTCATCTATTTTTTCATTTGTTGGATATTCTGCAATGGGAATTACTTCTATAATCAGGTATAATAATAAAAATATTATTCAAAGTACCTACTGTAGTCTCTAACGTTCAATTCCAAGTAGTCGATTTAAAGGACTCTTGTTAAGTTACCAATAATCACTGCTTTGATAAATCAAATGGATACTTGCTCTTATTTCCTGGCTCTGTGAAGCATTTGACAATTTTTTAATATTCCATGCTAAAATTCTCTGCTCCCTTGGCTTGGTAGTTCTAATTTAACCACACATCAGCTGTCACCTGGAAGACTGTAATGGCTGGCTGTCTTTACTACAAGCCATTCTGTCAATTACCACCAAGGCAATCCTGACCACATTACTCCATCGCTTTCGCTCCTTCAAAGACTTATCTTACAGAACACAGGGTGAGTTGCTCTGGATGCTTTCTGTTTATTAGTGACTCAGTGAAAAGAAAAGGACCATTTTGGGTCCAGGGATTGTAAATTGTGTCCTCAAATCTCTATTTCTTGCTTCTGTTCTTTCTTAGGTAGTTGTATCTCATAAGCAAGAGAGCTTCCTCTTAGTAACAGGGATGAGAGGGCAGGGCCATAGATAATTCCAGGCTTATATTATCCCACCTAGCAACCCCAAAGCTAAGGGAGATACTCTCTCTCCCAGCCTCCATGTATGAAATCCAAGGGAAAGTCTCTGGTTGACTAACAATACCACACCTAATTGCTAAGGCCAAGAAAGTGGGCCTGGGTCATAGGTCCAATCTGAACACAGAGGTATTGTACTATGATTGGTAGCCTGATCAGAACTACAGCATTTGGAAGGCCCAAGGGTAAGTGCTTCAAAGGAAATCAGGGATAATTAGTAAGAGAAAAGAGTAAGGAATATTGGAAAGATGAAAAACCAAATATCCTTTATAACAAGTAATATTCAATCTCCTTAGCCCAGCACTCAGAATTTCTTGGATTGGCCTCTGCTCATGTTTCTTGCCTCATCTTTTGCCATGCCCTCCCAAGAACTCCAGTCTCTGACTGTGCTGAACACTTGAATCTTTTCTGAATAGGCAGTGCTAGGTAGAACAGTGGACCCCAAAGATGTTCATGCCTTAATCCTACGAGCCTATAAACATGTTAACTTGCAAGACAAAAGGTACACTGCAGATGTGATTAAGATTAAGGACTTTGAAATGGAAAGATTATCCTGGTTTACCTAGGTGGGCCCAATCTAATCACATGAGTTCTCAAAAGCAGATAATCTTTTCCAGATTCAGAGAACCAGAAATATGGCAGTGTGAAAAGAACTCAATCCACCATTGCTGGCTTTAAAAATGGAGGAAGAGGCTACAAATCAAGAAATGTGGGTGGCTTTTAGAAGCTGGAAAATAAAAGAAAATGGATTTTTTTCTGAGAGCCTACAGAAAGTAATGCAATCCTGTTGGTATTTTGATTTTAGCTCAATGAGACTTGTGTCTCACTTTGGATCTATTACAGAACTGAAAGATAATAAATTTTTATTGTTTAAGCTTCCAAGTCTATGGTAATTTGTCACAGCAATAAGAAAAATTATATAGGACATTCCATATCATGCTTTCTTGATTTTGTACTTTCTGGTCATTTCATGTAAAATATCCATCTTCCGCATTGATGCACCCTGCTCAATCCCAGCCCACTTGGTGAACTCCCTACCCTTATTCAAACTATAACTCAGGTTTCACTACCTCTCTAAAGCCTTCCTTAGCATCATTCCTAGGAATATGTTAAGTACTTTTTTCTTATGGTCACACAGCACTCTGCATTTTTCCACTATAGTATTTAAAATGCTGTATGAAATTTGTCTCAGACTGTAAATTTATTTTAGGCCAGGGACTATATCCTATTCCTCAATGTATATCACAGGTAAAGCAATGTTGAGCACATAGTAAATTTTAATAACTGCTTGTGTATGCATGAAAAATCATTGCACTGGTTACTCACTTTGAGATTTACATAGGAATGAGAAAGAGTTGAAAACTGAAAAAGGTCCAGCATATTTTAAAAGAGAACATGAATATAGCACTAGGGATTTAACTTCTACTGCCACAAAAATGTTGGAAATCAAGAAGTAGTAGGTCAATTTTCAAATACCTTGAGGATAGCAGGTACATTTTTATTATGAGCAAATCTTGTCTAAATTAGTTGTCTAGTCTAAACTCTTCCTCCTATGTCAGTAACTGAACTGATAAATTTGGGAGTAAGAAATTGGTTGTAATCAATCTTTCTTGATGTGACAAGGCTTTAGATTGAATTCTAAATATCAATGAACTTGGAAAATGTGGTCTCTTCTCTAACAGCATTAATTAATAACATCTAATATTATCAACTAGAATCTGGCCAATACATTTACACAGAATCAGCCTGCAAGAGGGTCCTCAAATGATTCTTGGCTTCTCATATTCACTCCCTTATGTAGTCCCTCCCAATACTGAATAGGGCTAACCTATGTGGCCAATGGGATTTTGAAAAAGTAACAATGTATGATTTCTGAAGATAGATCTTAAATGAATTGCTGGTTCCACCTTACTTTTTTGAATTGAATTGCTCCTTGTAGGGGATGATAGCTGCCATGTTGTGACAACACTCAGGGGCCCATTAGAGAAAAACTAAGGTCTTCCAGCAAAAGCTAGTACCAAATTGCCAGCTGTTTAAGTGAGCCACTTTCAAAGCAGATTCCCTAGCCCCAGTCAAACTTTCAGATGACTGCATCCCTGGCCAATTTTTTGACTACAACCTCATAAGAGACCTCAAAAATAATTACTTAGCTGATTCACTCTCAAATTCCTGACCTGCAGAAACTGTGAGAGATAAATAAAAGTCTGTTACTGTCTTAAGCCATGAAGTTTTAGATAATTAATTTTAGATAACATGCAGCATTAGATAACTAGTATTCTGCCTACAGAATAAAATAGACAAAAGTCACTATAAACTATTTCCTGTGTTGTTAGCTACGGGTTTTTTTTAAAAAAACAATTATTATCCTTTCACTTTCAGCCCTAGTCTTCCAAACCAATAAACTAGAGAGTCTTAGAAGGAAGATAACTTTAGGGCACATCTGCTCCTTTTAGATTTTATACTAAAAACAAAATAAAGAGCCAGTCTTATTACTCTACTGCCAATTCTTGGTAATAAGTGACATTTCCTCCTCCCTTGTGTCTGTATTTTTTTTCTACTATTGAGGCACCTGAAATTGGATGATGAGATTTCCAATGTGCCCTCAGAAAATGAGAAAGACATGACACACTGTAACTCTCCTCCTTATAAGGCTCAGGAAAGAAATATACCTTTTTGGGCCTCTCTATTTTCCTGACAGAAAAAGAGAGATAGAAGGTAGAAAAGCCACCTGCCATCTTTCAGCTATGATATTCCCGAGGCTTATCATATTTTTCCTATTTTAGAGAGTCTGTAGAGGGACACGTACTCAGTGTGTTATATTTGTTCCTTTATGTGTGACCATCACAGAACAAATGTCTTGATGTCATCTCATCAAAAGCATCAGAGTTGCTTGGAGCAGGGAGACTAGAGGGGGAAGGAGGAAGAGAGTGATGATGAAAAAGGGCAAAGGAAGAACAGGAGAGGGCCAATTGTGTGGAAGCAGCAAACAGCCTGACTTGTTCAGGCACAGGCCAGAACTGCCCCTAGGCTATTGAGTTAACACAGATACACTCTGGTTAATGCCCTTAAGAAGATGAATTAGCCGGGCGCGGTGGCTCAAGCCTGTAATCCCAGCACTTTGGGAGGCGAGACGGGCAGATCACGAGGTCAGGAGATCGAGACCATCCTGGCTAACACGGTGAAACCCTGTCTCTACTAAAATACAAAACTAGCCGGGCAAGGTGGTGGGCGCCTGTAGTCCCAGCTACTCGGGAGGCTGAGGCAGGAGAATGGCGTAAACCCAGGAGGCGGAGCTTGCAGTGAGCTGAGATCTGGCCACTGCACTCCAGTCCGGGCGACAGAGCGAGACTCCGCCTCAAAAAAAAAAAAAAAGAAAAAAAAAGAAGATGAATTAAATGAAACATTTCAGTTCTAATGAAAGTGGTTCCCGCAAAAGGAAAGATGGGGCACAACTAGAAGAAAAATGCTTGCATTCTAGTTTAATTCAGTCTCTTCAGAGAAGGTAACATATTACAGTTGAACTGCATCATAAGGTAAATTTCAAATCAGATAAAATATTTATGATTTTGAGAAAACATTTCACCTGAATCTATAAATCTATAAATACCTAGCTTAAGGCTTACTGCCACCATTGTTTACAAGTTAATTAGCGCATTTTGCAGCCTTGCCATAAATCTGCTTCCATTTAGATAGAATGGCTAGATGGTTGTCTTTAGCATCCTGAAATTTAATAGTAGAACAATGTAGCAGATTCTAGTCTTTCTAAGCAGGAATGACAAAATTGCTTCAAATTATTATTTTTTTGTCATCATATGACTGGTAACATGTCATTGACACTTAAATTTTATGAGTGTCTACTTATCAGGCTACAGAAATAATTGTGTTCTCCATTGCTTTATGCATAGGTGGGGAAGCTAGTGACCACTGCAGGGGTGGTTTCAGAAGTGAACGGGGTATAGCCAAAACCTGGTGTTATCTCCTTAGCTTGTCTAAATTCAGGAAAGTCACTGGATACTAAAAACGAACCAATTTTACTATAAGAGAGTGAAGATTCTAGGCAGTTCTTAGAAATAGGTAATAAATCTAAGCTCCACAAGGGCAGAAATCTTTGCTCTTTTTCTTTCCTATGCACTCGACAAGAATTTCTTGACTGTATGAAGGAGCCAGGGAATGCTCAGAAGAATCTGTGATTCATCAAAAGGTAAGAGGCACTGCTCAATAAGGAAATTGAGTGGTGACTGCCTCTCTATGGAGTGCCATTTGAGAAGACATCTGAAAGAAAGTGGAGCCACAGGGCTACCTGGAGGAAGCATGTCTCAGGCAGTGGGAACAGCAGGTTAATGGCCCTGGTGTGGCAGTGAGTTTGACATGTTCAAAGAGCAATAAGGAGGCCTTTGACATGCAACAGAGTAAGGGAAGAGAGAGTGGCAGGAAATAAGCAAGAGAGGCAGGTGGGGGCCCGATCATGCAGGATGTAGGAGATCATCATAAGAATGCAG
Source organism: Rhinopithecus bieti (assembly GCF_001698545.2). Taxonomy (NCBI): domain Eukaryota; kingdom Metazoa; phylum Chordata; class Mammalia; order Primates; family Cercopithecidae; genus Rhinopithecus; species Rhinopithecus bieti. The sequence goes on along the minus strand of NW_016811519.1, from coordinate 213,881 downwards.
GATTTTATTCTGAATGATAGGAAGGTGTCATTGATTAAAGAATGTGGTCAGGCCAGCAGAATAAGTATTAATAGTCCATGACAGTGACAGACTGTCTTTGAAAAACATTATTTCCTAAGTGGAAAAAAAAAAAAAAAAACAACCGTAGAAACTGAAGATACAGTCAAGTATCCTATCAGTACTGAATAAATACTCTTAACTAACTGGTAGGTGGATGTGTTTGAAAATGATTACTAAGGAACATACTGTGTTATTATTCAGGATATCATGATGGGTACAGATTTAGTTCTTTAAAGAAAGCTTCTTATATCTGAAGCAGTTGAATAAATTTATTATAATTTCCAGAGACCCAGTCCTTAAGCATGGAGTTATTTAAGTGTAATGCCAACACGCTCCTGTCTTGGTTTAGGTGATCTTTCAGGTGTGCAGGCAATTTGCATGATAAATTTTGCATGTATACATCTCCTCTCTCCTTTGCTGCAAAGGAAGCCAAGTAGTAAACAGTCTTTCTTAGTAAATGTTTTGCTGAAAGAAAACACATATTTATAAGTCAAATCACGTGAGATGTTTGATAAGGAGAGGATGATAGGAAGGTTTATTTTACAGTTTATGCTGAAAATTTTACTGGGAGGAAATAACTAGGCTAGTTATTTCCAGTTACACAATAAGCAGTTACTTTTTAAGAGCTACTGTGTAAAATAAACACTGCTAAGTGGTTGTAATATTTGACTTCATTCATTCATTCATTCATTCATTCATTTATATTAACATCAATTATATAAGTACCATGTACCAGGCACTCTGCTAGGAGCCAAAAATAAAAGAAAAATTTTAATTACAGCTACAAATAATCCACAGTCTAGTAAGAACTCAATAGAGTACACTGGCTTCTTCTATTTCCAAATAAAAATAGGGTCAGCATATGTCTTCACACTATGACAACTGGCAATAGACTGTTAAACTTCGGCTTCTCTTTATATTTCCTCTTCTCCCCTTCTGCTGTGACTTTGCTTGTAATCAATAGGACTATTAGCATAACTGGATATATCAGCTAATAATCCAACAGGATAAATGCATAATTCTTAGAATCAGTTTAGATGATTGCCCGCAGTTCCCTTCTATTTTTCCTCTGAAAATGCTGTAAAGTTCACTCCAGTGACCTGCTGTCCATAAACCCTTTGTGGCTGTTCAGATGTTTACACACGTTGGCTACTTCACAGAAAGTCCTATCTCTCCATTAAAAGAGAAAGTATATGTGGCTGAAATGATGGTTAGTTCTCATTGCAGTACTTGGAAGTCAAGCAGTTAGTTTACTGTTGCTTTTGTAACTTGGAGGCATTCCATTCTATACTGAACACTTCTTTGGAAGTTCTCATCTTTCTAACACATTGTTAGATTAAAATAGTAATGGAAAAGTAATAATCTCTCCAGCCTACAAACAGCTCTTATGCCACTACATGTCTATAGTATTGATATAACATTTTTATAACATTTCTGTTTCAGTTATCTATTGCTGTATAACAACCAACCTAAATCAACAAACACTTTATTTCCTCGTGATATTACAATATGGGCTAGGCTCAGCCAAGTGCTTCTTCTGTTAGTCTTGTCTGAGGTTACTGGTGTGGTTGTATACCACCAGTCATGCCACTGGGGGACACTAGGGCATCTGTATTTGTCCCTATTCCTGTAGTCTCAGGCTTCTCCCTCTCCAAGTGTCCTACACCCTCTCCACACTCTCTCTCTGCAACTTAGATGAGCCTCAGACCTCTCAAGAGATCCAGGACTTGTTAAAGCTTAGCCTCAGAATTAAAACACATTACTTCCACCACTTTCTATTGTGAAAGCAAGTCACGGAGCTAGCCTAGATTCAAGGTGAGGAAACCACACAGGAATGTGAATACTTACAGGCATGGTTCAGTGGAGGTCTCTAATGTAACAACTACACCTACCTTGACTCGAATAATCTGTAAATCTGCATTAGATCTTTAGGTTGATGAAGAGCTTCAGGAGGGTAGGGTGAGCTCCTTAGCAAGGGGAGGGGATACTAGTCCTCAATGATCAGAGTCCTACCTCTTTTGCATCGCATGGTTCCAACAACACTTCATTTCTAGAAGTCGCCTTACCCTTACTCATCCTGGCCCCTTTGTCTGGGACAGCTTTTCCACTTTCTGACACCTAATGAAGTCTTTCCTCTCAAAACTTCAAGCTCAGGCTTCATCTCCTGCCGGAAGCCTTTCCTGATGCTTTCAGGTTCTGTTAAGACCTGCTTCTGAGATTCTAAAATATATCCTGTGTTTATCTCTTTCACAGAACTTATTATATTGTAGTAAAATGTCTGGGAATTTGTTTTATGAGTTTGTTTCACCAGCTAGACTGTTTACAATCTGAAGTCAGAGCTGAGTCTTATTAATGTGATTTTGTCATTGTGTAATGTGCCCAATAATAATATGTTAAAATGGAACTGGAACAGGAGAAGTGTATGTTGTATAATCTGATGTCACCCAAATCCAGCATAATTCAATGCATATATTAGTGCTTAATAAATATTGGATGGTTGGTTGAATATATAAATCTATTTCTCTTAGTCACTACATAAGAGATATAAACTCTTATTTTAGCAACCTGGTAAATTTTCAGCAAGCTTCACAAACATTTCAATTCCTAGCTAGGAAAGAAGCACTATGCCTTGGGCATAACTTTTCAAGTAATATCAATGTTTAGTAGCATCAACCTTTCAGGCAGGCGTAAATATCTAAAAATAAAAATTCATATCCTTCTGAAATGCTGGCTAAAATTCTGAAGGAATGTATTCATGCTCTGAAACACAAAACTGTTCTCTTGCTTCTATAAAACAGAACAAAACCTGTGGGAAACCAAATTACTTTGCTAAGTGTGACAAATCCAAACTGTTACAGAGCAAGAGATAACATAAATTAATGGGTCTTGGAGGCAAACACCAGGAGTTATTTTGAGGTGAGTGAAATCCAGTCTCCATCCTAAAACCTCTCTGTGTTTCCATAGATCAAGTTTTAGTTTTATGCTTTTAGAAAATTATTTATGCGCAATAATTACAGCCACCTGAATGCCCTAAATAAATGTAGCCCAGTAAATGCAGGTGTGTGCCTCAGTGGTACCCTATTGCTTTCAAGTACTTTGTGGTGGGCTGCATGTCTGTATTTGGCAATTCCCCCCTAAAACCTAAAGGCAGAGATGCTGGAAGGGTTTGCATTACCAGGTGACACAGTACTTGACTTTGATAAGCCGTTGCTAAGGCAATGAAACTAAATAAACATACTCTACAATTACCATCTTTTTCCTTTTGTCAGAAGTGTTTCTAAGATGTATAGTGGCAAGAACTCCTGTTAGGAGGTAGAAGAGTTGGTTTCTACATATGGCTTTGCAACTCCTTAGCTGTGTGACTCTAGGCAAGTCACCTGACCCCTATGGATTTATAAGATTCCTCACTGATAAAATATCACTAGATAACAAATAGGGGTGTTAGAAAAAAAAAATCACTAGAGAGAGAAAATTTCCTTCTAGATCTCTGTTGTGTTTTTTTCCCTCTAAGACTACTTGATTTTCCACAGTTCGTAGCTCTAGTACCTTATTGAGCTGAGTGTCTTTAGAACTGTATTATTTTATACTATGCTTACAACCCTGGTTACTAGGAGTATCTGATAGATACCTTCGGCTAAACATTGCCCAGTCCCTCAGTCTTGGCTCCTGAAGTAACAGTGTATGAAAAGCTGGACTAAAAGTCAGGAGGTCACAGACTAATTGCTTAAATTATCTGGTTTTCAGTTTCCTCATCTATCAAATAAAGAAGTTGGGCTTGATCCAAAAGTCCTTCCGGCTGTAACAGTTTCTCATGTGAGTCTTAGGACCTATATCCCCTCATGTTATGAAGTGAGTAACTGAAGCCCTGAGAGACTATGTATGTGTGATTTGTCTGAGGCTTCACAGCTGGCTAGTGGGGAACCTTCTAATAGACACAAGAGAATCTCAAAATGTTAGATCCTATTAGTCTCGGGGGATCCATCAGCATCTTGGTCCCCCAGGATCAGCTGGGGCCCTCAGGACTTTCAAAGCTCAGTTAAGTAGTTGATATGTCTGTAATTCTAGTTTCTAGAATGCATTACTCTTATTTCTGGAAATCTATCCAACAACAATAACAGAATAAAACCACAACTGTGGATGCTAATTGAATACTTACTACCTGCCAGGCACTTTAAGTAAGTACATTACATACATTATTTTTTTGAATCCTCACATGAATCCTATGAAGTAGGATTGCTCTCCTCGTTTTATAGATGAAGACCAAAGAAATTAACTACTTTGCCAGGTTCACATCACTAGCAGCAGTGTTAGTGGCAAAGTTGTATTCAGTTCACTCTGACTATAAAGACTACCACATTGCCTCCTATGAGTTGTCAAAGGTTACAATTCTATCCCCTCCATATTCTTTCTCCTTCTATATTGAGTATCATCAAAGAGTGAAGTTTTGCTCCTTTGAGCTCCTAAAGCCTTATTGAGGGTAGCCTGTGCAAGTCTGTCACACTGTCTTATATAATTTTTATTTGGATTCAAGCCATTTTCCTAAATTAACCCTTGATTTTCTTGAGGGCAGTAAAGTTGTCTTAGGTTCTTTTCACACAGTAAGTGTTTAGAAATGTTTGTGGTTGAAACGAGTAACCCTTCTGGATTATGTTTACCCCAAAGGAGAGGTATTATTTTATTTTAATCAGTGTTAAAGATAATGTATAGGAGGCCATTGGATACCACTGAGCTCTTGTACCAGGCCCAAAAAAAAACAAACCAAAATGGAGTCACTCATGCTAAGGTTCCACATCACCAAGCAAAATCTAAGTTGTTTTTCTGACCTTCCAAGAAACCAAGAGAGTGTGAGATAATGGCCAAATCTCTAAACAAGCCAGTTTTAGCTGGCAGGATTAGGAATTCCCCTTTGCTTTATCCTTTTTAAGGAAAGTAACATTTAAACAATCAGTCTGCTTTTTGTTTTCTATTTCTGCTTTCCTCAGCCCTTTTCTGTCTATAAACCAATCTCCTCTTGCTCACCTCATCAGAATGGTCATTTTATTTTAGAGAATGAGGGGTTGCCTGATTCCAGAACTGCAAATAAAAGATTATTAAGATCTTTATACTATTTTTTTTTTTTCAATTTATCTTTTGACAGTTCTGGCAACCAACAAAGGGACCCATATGACACTGCTGATGAATCCCAAGATCCCTTGGAGAATGCAGGAGAGACGTTACTGAGCGCTTTTCAGGTCCCCTGTCTTCTTCATGGAGCCCCAAGTGTTCTAAGTCTGTTCCTCTCAGGTTGGACTCTGGTCTTTCTGCACTGAATCTCTGGAACTTATCAGCTTTCATTTGGGGGTTACTTTGTGCTGTAAGAGAGCATTTGACCTTGAGGTGCCAAGGGTTAGTCTGTGCTGTGAGAAGGTGCTTGACCTTTGGGTTTGTGCTGGCTGATGAGTCGCTGGCAGGAGTTGCAGTTTTAAAGGTGACTGACAACAATTGCAGTAAGTGGTTATTACCACAGGGAGCCAGAACTTCAGCTTTCAAAATTCGTAGGTATTTGGTTTCTATCTTCTTAACTGCTTTTTCTTGAGCACTTAGTTGAGGCATGCCTCAGGTGTCTGGCAGGGTCAGGCAGAAACTGGAAAAGTATTGGCTAAGTTGGTCAAAGGCATCTCAGTGCCAAAGCCACAATTTGATCACTGGGCATGGTTTGGGCACTTGAGAGCTATTAGAGCAACCCACCACCAAAAAATAAGACTACCATGAAAGGGTAAGCTGCATGTAAAATAGGATAGCACCTACCAGCCTCTAGAAAAATGTCCGTGCAACAAGGTACGCTGTGAAAGCATTACATAACCCAATCTTGTGGCGCTTCCCTCTTAGGCTTTGATTTAGACTGTGAGAGACTCAAGATTCAGTGTAAAGATAGTTATTAATTTATTAAAAAACCGAGCACTCCACCTGTCAGTCACACTTGCCTTTTAAACTTTATTAGGCCCCAGGAGCTGCAAATACTTACAAAAATGGCTAAATCTTACTAAAGATACTTTAGAATGACAATGGCCATTCTATAGAATGTTTCAGATGAACAACACTGCATTTAAGATGTGCATTTATAAATGAGGGTTCTCAAATTAGGCCAAACCCAAGAATACCTGTGGATGTGCAGAAGTTTCTACAAAGATTTCAAAAAAAAAATTTAATGGCCTCTTTTCAAAGATTGTTTTACAAAAATCAAGTGAAAAGTTTAATGACTAATTGATAAGAAAAACTAAATCTACTATCCTTTTCATTTAGTTACTCTTCCACCCTGAAGGTAAAAAGAAAGCTAAAGTGGTTTCTAAATGTTAGGATCTCAGGTCAAGCAGGTTTACTTCTTTTGTAGAGCTATCCATGCTGAGTCCAGGCACAGAGAATGTTTTTTTTGCCCCATTCTCTAATGGGCTCCACCCTGGGGTCAGTAACATAGTTAAGAAACAAGCTAAATTGAAAATATAGACTATTGAACTAGATCAGTCTCTGAAGTACAACCTTCTGGCATTTAGCTGGCTATTTTGAAACTTTTTGCAAAAAATTTACATCTATAAAGAAAAATCACTAGAAATTCTTAAAGTGGTGGTTCTTAAAGCCTGACCTTTGACCATTTTGTCTTAACTGGGCTTCCCACCTAAACCATTCTTTGTCTAGGATGAATGGACTCTTAGAAGAATGATGGTTATGACAAGGTCTGTCTGGGTTTGTAGATTTCCTCTCCTGTGATAAACGTTAATCTTCCTTGGTTGTTGGATCTGTCTTTAGGCAAATAAGGAAGAACATTCAGAAAACCCTGCCTTGCACTGTGCTATTCTTCAAGTGCCTTCAGTTCAAAGTAATCAATTTGCCAAAGTGACATATTTTGGGGTGCGATTTTCTGAACTACTTTAATGGCTGTGTAGTTTAAGAAGCAATTCGAGCATAAATGTTAAGAATGAGTAAATTTACATAAATGTAAATGGTATAAAAGTTTATAGCTGAACTTGTCATAGTTTAAAAAGTCTTTTTCAGTAACTTTAAATGTTAAAGTCATGTTAAATTAAGTAATAGATTATGAAATATCAAAGTCATTCTTAGCAAAACTAAAGTATTAAAATATTAATTGCTGAATATAAGTTTAAAATGTATACTCTTTGATATCTTGTTTTTATATAGTATAGAAGAGCTCAATATATTTAAGTCTGTTAGTAAACCTGAAAAAATTGTTCTATGAGGGACCACATGTTTCTAGAAATTATAAAATTTGTATTCATAAAATGTTTTTGACAGACAGCTCAAAATTGCTTGCTTCTTAAGATTCCACTGGAAGTTAAAGTTACTGAGGGTTAAAAATTCTAATTAGGCCGGGCGCGGTGGCTCAAGCCTGTAATCCCAGCACTTTGGGAGGCCGAGACGGGCGGATCACGAGGTCAGGAGATTGAGACCATCCTGGCGAACACGGTGAAACCCCGTCTCTACTAAAAAAATACAAAAAACTAGCCGGGCGAGGTGGTGGGCGCCTGTAGTCCCAGCTACTTGGGAGGCTGAGGCAGGAGAATGGCGTAAACCCGGGAGGCAGAGCTTGCAGTGAGCTGAGATCCGGCCACTGCGCTCCAGCCTGAGTGACAGAGCGAGACTCTGTCTCAAAAGAAAAAAAAAAAAAAATTCTAATTAATATGTGAAAGCTAAAACTAGAAATAATAAAGGAAATAACTCCAAATATGAGAAAATTAGTAATATTTTACTAAATGAAGCTATGAGGTATGAAAGATGTGTTTTGTTAAGGAAGAAAGAGAGTACTTTTCTCCTAAATAGAATGACTAGTTTTCCAAAATAGAAAAGTATTGAAAAAACAATGGAATGAGTAAGAAATTTGTAGACAGTTTGTTGAAGATGAATCTTGTGAAAGGAACTTTATAAGGGTGATCAAGCTAACTAAAATTAGAAAAAATATTATCTACATTTTTCTAAGAATTGAGTATTAATATCAAAAGTATACTGATATAAAACTATAATTTGGTCTCCTGTGTTAAAACCATGAGGTTTTCTTGAATTATTAATCTGTTCTTAATAGGAAATAGTAAAAAGTTTTTCTTTTTTTTTTTAGGTAACTGGTCTAGAAAGCAAAGAGTCTGTATTTTATCGACATGATTCTGTGTGCTTCTTATTGTCTTTATTAGGTCTTTGATGACTGAGAAAACCGAATCCTCTCTATTAAAGAGGTAAGATTTTTTCCTACAACTAGGTAACTTACTGTATTTGTCTTTAGAGTCTTTTAATTATTACTCTGGTTAAATTAACGACATTACTTCACAGTGATCTGTGATCCTATTTTGATCAAATGTTTTAAATTGTTTGACATTTCTTATAAACTTTCTAAAATAAACTAAATTAAGTCTTCTTGACCTTGAATTAACTTTGGGAAAACCTCAAAGGACGTGTCTCACACTTTTTAAAAGACAGATATTAAACTAGTTAGGCTTATTTCGTATGTTAAATTATATAGTGAGTGTTCCAACAGTTGTATGTAATTCCTAGAAATATATCAGTCCTAATTCTGGTTATTGTGCTAAAATGTTGTATGCTATGGGACGGTGAATATATAAGTTTGTGATAACTTTAAGGTCATACCATCGGACTGGGTGAGAATTTCCAGAACTCTGGTAAAGAAACTGGTGGCTTCATGAAACTGCCAACCAAGATCAAGTAGAGCAAGATTTACTTACACAAGACTGAAAAACTGATAAAGAAGAGTTATGGTTTTTTATGGCTTTTAATTTGAAACATTGCTCATTGTTTTAATGTTTTGTTTTACAGATTTAAGCAAAGCTTTTTTTTTTTTTTTTTTTTTTTTTTTTTTTTT
>NW_016811519.1:166104-204707 GCF_001698545.2 Rhinopithecus bieti | reverse complement strand
TATAAAAAAGATTTTTTTTTTTTTTTTTTTTTTTTTTTTTTTTTTAAAGCTCTCTATAGCTTTCAGCAATGTGGTAAAAGTATACTTTTGTGAACAAAAAAACATTTACTTTTTCCTCTCTACTTGATCTTTCCAGAATTCAGAAACTATTTGTGAGCATTCTTGTTTTTATGACAATATGGTTATTTGCATAAATTCAATAAGAATTACTCTCTATAACAGGATACAATTGGAAATATTGGTTGCACTACTAAAGCTTTGACTAGGATGTCATATTTGAGAATGCACATAGAATGAATCTGTAGTAAAGTCTGAAGTCTGCCTTGGTTTGGTTTCCTATCTCCCAGAGGTTTTCAAAAGTCCAATTTGAGATTCCTTATTAAAGCTTCCAGCAAAACAAAACTCAGAAAGAGCCCAAGTAGTCACTATTTTTTTCTGCATTTATGTAAATAATCAGGCCAAGTTTAATGAGATTAAACTTATTTTGCAAACAAATTAGTCTCACTCCAATTATTTTTTGTAACAATGAGGGTGACTATAGAGAGAAAATTGCTTTAGAAGAAAACTATAGTACTACTGTTACTAGACTGCAGCCTCTTTAACTATTTTTTAGTTTTTATTATCTGGACTGGATCCTGAATTTGTCTAGTTTCCTCCAATATCTGGCTACAACTCTCTCACTGAAAATAAGACCTGCTCTGTTTCTTAAGCCCTATAAGCTGAAGCTAGACAACTCAATGTAAATTTCAAGAAACAAGTCTCATGCTTGATATGTGGGCCATACAGCGAGTTCACCAAAATGCCCAATGTTGTAACCAGAGACATTCAAACTATAAACAAGGATGAGAACTTGATGATTTCATGTTGTGGACAGTGACAGAGCAGGAGCATCACCATCTTGGATAAACACTGTCATTTTAAAATTCACCTTTATCAAAAACTGCCTAAATCCAAAGGGCATTGGCCTAATGGCTAAGATCAGCATTACCATAAACCACAAATAACATCTCTGGCCAAAAACATTCCAAACCCCTTTCCAACAAGAGACATGCCAACTCCGAGATAATCTCCCCTCCAGCCAGAGAGATGTCAGCCCCAAGATAACCTCCCCTCTGACCAGAGACATTCCAACCGCACCATAAACTTCTCCCCCACACAAAAACATTCCAAGCCTGTGATAAAGCTCTCTCACCCTAAAACCAATAAATACTCTTAGTCCCTAAGAGAGAATGCTCCTGAACAAAAATGGCCAGAAGTCCCTCTCAGGTTTAGACTCCAAAATAAACCTTTGACTATTGAGCCACTTTTCATGTTTCTTTCCTCTTTATTTAACTCTTATATTTGGTGCCGAATCTGTAAGAGAGAATGCTCCTGACCAAAATTGGCCAGAAACCCCTCTCCAGTTTATTCTCCAGAATAAACCATCTTTAACAGTTGAGCCACTTTTCATGTTTCTTTCCTCTTTCTTTAACTCTGACAGACAGCCTGTGCCCAGATGTCAAAACAAGACTCTATATCATAATGAAAGTCTTGTCCCTCTTAATTTTTTTCTTATTTACGCCTACCATTTTTTGCTTAGCAGGGTAGACTTGTAGTAATTTTATAATCAGTAGCTTCTTCAAGTAACTTACAAAATTAAATCGGATAGGTCATGTCAAACGCAGATCTTTACATAACTTAAGGGATCCTTTAGTCTACCCAGTGGATAACTTTGGCAATATCCCTAATTCAATTGCTGTTCAAATTGTACTATTGGTCCCTTTTATAGGGTAAAACTTCTAGACTCACATGTTTTTACTCCCTGCCTTAATTTAACTCAGTCATGGGATGCTAGATTACCTACTAGCTAAAAAGAGAGAAGCCTGTGCAGTTGCTGACTCTTCTTGTTGCACATGTATAAATATAGACAGTATTGCAGAGACTCCATTGCAAAAAGTTAGCAAATTGGCTACTTGGTTAAAATGGGTAGATTCCTCATCTGGTTCATTCCTTGTTCTGTTCAATTTTAGTTGGTTTGGTTCATTGAGACCCTGGCTAAGGTGCATACTCCAAACTCTTAGCATTCCTAATATCCTTGGCATTATCTCCAAAATTCAGAAACTATTTGTGGGATAATAGTAGTCTCCCTGGTATACTGCATTCCGTCAAAAGTTTTAAATGTTTGCATGCAGCCATCTTTCAAACTTCAAATCGTCTCTATTCAGCTATTCAGTCAGTGCAACACTAATCACAGTTTTTGCCATTAAAAGCAATGGCAAAAATCACAATTACTTTTGGATCAACCTAATAGAATGACAAAAACTCAAAGAAATGCAAGATTATGAGGACACTGTAAGCTATGAATGGCATGTTGAGATCAGAAACCCAGAATGTTGGTAACTTAGGGCTAATGCCCCCAGGGGAGAATGACCCAAAGGGGAAAATTGTTAAAGAAAATGTATAGGAAGCCATTAGCTAGCACTGAGCTCCTGAACTAGGCCCAACAGACCAAACTAAAATGGAGTCAGTCATGCTAAAGTTCCACACCACCAAGCGGAAAGTAAGTTATTTATCTGACCTTCCAAGAAACCAGGAGAGTGAGAGATAATGGCCAAATTCCCAAACAAGCCAGTTTTAGCTGGCAGGATTAGGAAGTCCCCTTTGCTTTAACCTTTACAAGGAAAGTCACTTTAAAACAACCAGTCTGCTTTTTGTCTTCTATTTCTGCTTTCCTCAACCCTTTTCTGTCTATAAACCCATATCCTCTTGCTTAGCCCATGGGAACCTGATTCTACTTTATAAAATGTAGTGTTACCTCATCCTAGCATTGCAAACAAAAGCCAAGTACAATTTTTAAACTGAATTTGTTATAATTTTGTCTTTTGACACCAGGAAGGACCTGCCCAGTTCTGCCTACTACCTGATCATTCTCCTCTTTGGATTAAAGCTGTGTAAAACACAAGAATGATGTTGAACACATGACATCAAGTGGAGGGCAAGCCATGCTAATTTTTGTGGACTGGCCGATTGAAGTGGTAATAAGCTAGAATTATAGCCTGTGGCCAGAGGAGACCTAGAGCTCCTTTGCCTTGTTATTCTTCTTTTCCTGGGGGATTAGCAACCCAAGCAGACAGTTTCTTTCCTTCCAGGGAAACCCCAAACCTCACGGTGAAGTGACAAGAAATATTCACCTCAGTGCACATCTTCCTAAGAAGGCCCAAGGCAGAATGCTAGTTCTCTCAGTAGTTCCCAGGCAATTCAATCTGCCACAAAGTACAATGCAGAGCACTGTGCTACAGGGAAAAACAAGCAAACAGAAAAGGAAAAAAGTCTATTCTGCATACTGATTTTGTCTAATGTGGCATTTGCACACTTGGGCAGCTACAGTGCTTCAGTGCTGCTGCCAGATTAATTCTTCCCAAACACTGCTCGGATGATAACACTCCTTTGCCCCCAAACCTTCACTAGGGTTATCTCCTGAGAAAGGTAGCCTGGGAGTTAAATTTTGCCATGGTTTGGCTCAAACTTATATTTCCATGTGTCAGTCCTATTATTTCAAATTCCAACCAACAATCTTTTATAATTTTTTTAATACCTTTCCATGCCTTTACACGTGTAGAGACTTTTTTTTTCCACTTGTAAGTCAAAAGCCTAGCTAGACATCGAATTCCAGCAGCTGACTTCCCCCTATGCAAACATACTCTGACCTTGCCAGCTGGCAGAAATATTTCCCTCCCCTGAACTCTGCTAACACTGGCTTTCTCACAGCCTTATATTTTCTTTCTTGTCTGGCCATGTTTGTTCAATCTGCTGGACATAGTCCAGTGCCTAGTGTATTATGGGCACTCAATAAATGTTCATTGAATGAATAGTAATTTTTACTTAATGTGGTCTTTGCATTGATGGTTTCTTTGTAAACCAAATATAAAATTTACACTAACTCATTATTTTTGAGGGTCAAAGACAATTTCCAGGTTTCAAGAAATGAGGGCTCTGGGGTCTCTTCAACACTTGCAGGCCTACAGCTGGACTTGTATACTTTGAGACTTCCCTGCTATAGGCAGATGGCATTGAATAATATTAGTGTGCTCTATTTATAGAGTGCCTACGCTTGTGCTACATCACTTCACATTCATATCCCTAGTTCTCCTAGTGACATACTGATGATGCCCATCTCAGTTTTAGAGGGAACAAACAATATTCAAAGATGAAGGTCCTTTCCCAGAGTCAAATGTAAAGTGAGTACCAGCGTCAGGATTCACACCTAGGTCAGTCTGGCTCCAAATCTAGCTTTTTTCCTACCATCCCACGTTCCTTCTTTGAATTGCTTCAGTTTCTATGGAAGTTTCTGCTATTTCTCTCTCTTTGTCTCTGAGGTTCATTTCCACTCCTGCAGCTTCACAAAAGCCCAATTACGCCTGCCACTGACCTGCTTTGTCTAATAGGATTTTTGATGGCTGTAGTGCCATTTCAGCGTCCGCCCGGACTGCTTCTCTCTACCTAGAGCACAGGTCCCAGGAGGTGCTGGAAGCCTGGCAGCAGGTCATTTCAGCAGCTTGTTTTTACCACTTTCTCAGCCCAAACTGCTTTATTTCAAACTTCGCTGTGATTCATCACTCACCTACCTGCATTCCCCCTTCACCTTCCCTTAAGTCTGTCTCATATGCCTGTAAGTAGAAATTGTGGCAACTCCCAAAGTGTAGCAGCACTGGGGAAGAGTAGAAACCTTACTGTCAGACTTGCTAATTGAAAATTTGGGGAGAAGTCCACTCAGACGTGTCTAAAGCAGATTGCCTTTGAAGTACTTATGAAGAAAGGTTTTCTGAGCCTTGAGGTCCATAATGGGGATGTGTATATGGAGAGTGGGAAAGGAGCTCTTTAAACTCAGACAGCTGAACTATTTGCAGGTGCCAAGGCCTTCCCTTGAGTGTAGTTAATGAATCAAATAGAAATATTATTTCACCAGTTCTAACATGCCCACTTATTTTTCATCTTAACATTCTGTAATGGGAATGTGGCTTACATCGACAGTGGTACGACCATTATTTGCTAAATAGCAGTCGTCATAGTTGTTTCTGCCTTCACCTGAGTATCAAATACACCAGCAAAAACATTTGCAGAATAAGCAGGGGCAGGGGTAGGCTAGTTCTGTGTAATTACAAAGCTCACCTAATTTAGTTTTTCATCGGATTTTAGGGAATGCTTCACATCAAAGCTGTTGGTGGCACAGAGGACAACACTGTGTGGAAAAACCTGGGCCTCAGTGATGGAGTGAAAACTGAGTCTACTCAGAAGATTCAGATTTGGACCCAGAGGAAGTTTTAGAAAAATTTGAACCAATTTATATTACTTTTTTTTTATGTGTGCCCAAGAATGGTATACGATTAAAAAAAAAAAAACTGTCTAAATAAGTATGTTAGCATTCTTTCACTATATATGAAATAAAAATTCTAGCTTATGTCGTAGTTAAATTGATGTTTTCCTCTGATGCAGTTTATAAAAAGTTTAAGTGTACATGGGAAATAACTTATACTTTTACATCAGATTGGTTTGATTTTAATTCAGGTTTCACTTATTAGCCTTGTGATATGGTTTGGCTGTGTCCCCACCCAAATCTCATTGGAATTGTAGCTCCCCTAATCCCCATGTGTCATGGGAGGGACCTAGTAGGAGGTAACTGAATCATGGGGGCAGTTTTTCCCATGCTGTTCTCATGGTAGTGAATAAATCTCATGAGATCTGATGGTTTTATAAGGGGCAGTTCCCCTGCACATGCTTTCTTGCCTGCCATCATGTAAGACATGCCTTTGCTTCTCCTTCGCCTTCTGCCATGATTGTAAGGCCTCCCCAGCTGTGTGGAACTGTGAGTCCATTAAACCTCTTTTTCTTTATAAATTACCCAGTCTCAGGTATTTCTTCATAACAGTATGAAAATAGGCTAATACAGTAAACTGATACCAGTAGAGTGGGGTACCACTATTAAGACACCTAAAAATCTAGAAGAGACTTTGGAACTGGGTAACAGGCAGACGTTGGAACACTTTGGAGGGCTCAAAGACAGGAAGATGTGGTAAAATTTGGAGTTTCCTAGAGACTTGTTCAATGGTTTTGACCAAAAAGTCCAGGCTGAGGTGGTCTCAGATGGAGATGAAGAAGTTAGTGGGAACTGGAGCAAAGGTGAGCCTTGCTATGCTTTAGCAAAGAGACTAGTGGCATTTTGCCCCTCTCCTAGAGATCTATGGAACTTTGAACTTGAGAGAAATGATTAGGGTACCTGGTGGAAGAAATTTCTAAGCAGCAATCAAGAGTTGACTTTGGAGCTCTGGAAAGCATTCAGTTTTATCCATTCACAAAGCTATGGTTTGGAATTGGAACTTATGTTTAAAAGGGAAGCAGAAGATAAAAGTTGAGAAAATTTGCAGCCTGACAATGTGATAGGAAAAAAAAAAAAAAAAAAACATTTTCTGAGGAGAAATTCAAGCTGGCTGCAGAAATTTGCATAAGTAATAAGAAGCCAAAATTAATCTCCAAGACAATGGGGAAAATGTCTTCAGGGAATGTCAGAGGTCTCCATGACAGCCCCTCCCATCACAAGCCAAAAGGCCTGGGAGGAAAAATAAAATGTTTTCGTGGACTGGGCCCAGGGCTTTGCTGCTTTGCGCAGTTTTGGGACCTGGAGCCCTTTATGGCTAAAAGGGGCCAATGTACAGCTCAGGCTGTTGCTTCAGAGGGTGCGATCCCCAAGCCTTGGTGGTTTACATGTGGTGTTGGGCCTGCAGGTGCACAGAAGTCAAGAATTGAGGTTTGGGAACCTCCTTCTAGATTTCTGAGGATTTATGGAAACACTTGGATGTCCAGGCAGATGTGTGCTGCAGGAGCAAAGCCCTCATGGGAAACTTCTCCTAGGGCAGTCTGGAAGGGAAATGTGGGGTCAGATCCCTCACACAGAGTCCCCAATGGGGCAACGCCAAGTGGAGCTGTGAGAAGAAGGCCACCCTCCTCCAGACCTCAGAGAGGTAGAGCCACTGACAGCTTGTACCATGTGCCTAGAAAACCCACAGACATTCAACATCAGCCTATGAAAGCAGCTGGAAGCAGCATCATACCCTGCAAAGTCATAGGGCTGGAGCTGCCCAAGGTCATGGGAGCCCACCTCTTTGCATCAGTGTGCCCTGGATACGAGACATGGAGTCAAAGGAGATCATTTTTGAACTTTAAGGTTTAGTGACTGCCCTATTGGATTTTGGACTTGCATGGGGCCTGTAGCCCTTGTGTTTTGGCCAATTTCTCCAATTTGGAACAGGTGTATTTACCCAATGCCTGTACCCTCATTGTACCTAGGAAGTAACTAACTTGCTTTGATTTTACAGGCTCATAGGCAGAAGAGACTTGGTTTGTCTCAGATGAGACTTTGGACTGTGGGCTTTTGAGTTAATGCCAAAATGAGTTAAGACTTTGGGGAACTGTTGGGAAGGCATAATTGGTTTTGAAATGTGAGGACAAGAGATTTGGAAGGGGCCAGGGGTGGAATGAAATGGTTTGGGTGTGTCCTCATCTTAAATTGTAGCTCCCATAATCCCCATGTGTCAAGGGAGGGCCCTGGTGGGAGGTAATTGAATCATAGGGGCAGGATTTTCCCATGCTGTTCTCATGATAGTAAATAAGTCTCACGAGATCTGATGGTTTTATAAAGGGCAGTTTCCCTGCACATGCTCTCTTGCTTGCCACCATGTAAGATGTGCCTTTGCACCTCCTTTGCCTTCTGCCATGATTGTGAGGCCTCCCCAGCCATGTGGAACTGTGAGTCCATTAAACCTCTTTTTCTTTATAAATTGACCCAGTCTCAGGTATTTCTTCGTAGCAGTATGAAAATGGAGTCATACACCCTAGGACCCTGGGCATGTTACCAGGTCTTAATGAGAGAATAAAATTTGTAGCATGTGGCTAATAATTGCTATCCTGCAAGCTTTATTAAATCATTCCTTTTATTTGTTAAAACTTTATAAACATTTAGTTTTACTTTAGATTTTACTAGAAAGTTGTAAATATACATTTATTTATTTTTAAAAAAATCTATAATTTTCTTTTCTGGTTGATTTTTGAAGCTACAGTATATAAAGTAGCATGTATTTTACAAATGAGCTTTACTCTCACTTAACTGAGTAGGAGAAAACCAACAGTACAGGAAGTTTGATGGAGTCCAAAACCTTAGTAGAGATCTTAGTAGAGGTTCCCCTTAAACACTGGTGAAAATGTAGGATCTGACAAGGCCCTGTCTTGTCTCTTTTAAGAAGTCATAGTTTGACACAACATCATGCCTTCCAAGATTTCAAAACTGAACTTTTGTAGTAGAATTTTTGATGGGTATATGGCTGCCCAGCCAAAGACTACATCTCTTAGCTTCCTTTGCAGCTTGGTGTGGCCATGCGACTAAGTTCTGGCCAATGGTATGCGAGAAGGAATGAGCTGTGCAACTTTGGGTCATGCCCTGAAAATGAAGATGCAGTCCTCTTCCCCTGTCTATTGTTTGAAATGTGGAGAGATGGATATAGCTGAAGACATTTTATTGGGTCAAAGGTGGAAGCTATGTGTTAAAGGTGGCAGAACAGCAAGACAGAAATAACATGGGCCCTGATGATTTTGGAGCCAACATACCACCTTGGACCAATGACTCAGACTTCAATGTGAGAGAGAAGCAAATTTTTGCCTTGTTTAAGCCACTATTATTCAGGGCCTCTCTGTTACAGCACCATAAAATGTATGTTAACCTCTCCACTTTCACGATTCTGTCCCTTTCATTCACTCCTCCCCCTGAACAACATGACTTAACCCCACTCACATGTGTGCCAATCTCATAAAAAGGCTTCTTCTGAGTTCCTATTCTGAGAACCTGCTAAATTTTTTTGAAATCTGGTTGCCTTGAAGTTGCTAGTCCTCCTCCCTGGCGAATGGTGTCTTGCTCTAAAGCTAAGTCCCAATACACATGGAAATGTTTTCTCAAAATCTGGTTCCTGTTCATTCTGACTGCCTGGATGTTCCATTATGTTTCCTACCTCCTCTTAAGATCCTCAGCTTCCTTAAGTTGGACCCAATACTAACTATAACCTTATAATGGCTTTTCCTTTCCTTGCCCATGTGATCTTTTTTGTTTATCATATTCCACCAGCAAAGTCCAGAGGCAGCATTTTGAATAGACCTGGTCCCTTTTCTCAATCTCTTTCAGCTTTTTCTTTGGTGCCAGAAAATAGAACTGACCCCTTGTCTCCATCTCTTTGGCCTTTGAGCTGAAATAACTAGAAGAAGCTTGCCAAAGCATACTAATATATGTAAAAGTTGTTGAGTGACTACTCCGTAAGTTGTCCCGTTTTAGGGATTACCTCCAATCCTTATAACAAATCTAAAAAGAGGTTGTATTATTCCCCTTATACAGATGAAGAAACTGAGGCTCAGAGTGAATAAGTGTCTTGTTCAAGATGCCTCATCTAATAAGTAATGAATCTTCAATTAAAACCCAATCTATAATCTTCTCACTATATAGACTATTGTCTAAGCCCAATGTTAGGAGAAGGTCACAGAGATTAGGGCTCATGAAAAAGAAGAAAAAGAAATCTTTGTGAGAATGTCCTAGCATGGGTACCCAGATTCCAAGGATGTGAGAGGACTATCTAGCACCATACTCTAGAGGCCATATTAACACCAGGATGCTAAATGAAAGTTTCAAAGCTTCTTGGATGAAAAGATGCTCTCCTTCTAACTTCTGCTTTTGAATTTAAAAAAAGTCATTTTCTCACCTTTTCTCTCCTAGGATTCTTCTGTTTCCCTAACCTTGATTGACATTTCTCCCTAAGTCCTCTGAATTATTATGGAATTAAATGGCTTATTTTAATTTCCCTAGGTGTCTTTATTGAATTCTTTCACAGTGTTTTATGGAAAATATCTGATTACTAATTCATAGAACAGAATACTATGAGATTCTCTGCTAAGTGGCTGCCACAGTGGTATTCAGGTCCTGGAGCCTCTGCAATCTCTGTGTCTGCATACAGACTCAGAAACAAGGAGCAAGCTAAGTTCCAGCACCTTGCATTTGACTCTTTTATATCACCTCCTGAACAATTCCTAAACAGAAAATACTGTCCCCAACCCCCTGGAAAAATTCATGAAATATTAGAAAGCAAATCATGTTAACATAGAAGTTAAGATCTTGGGTTCTGGAATCAAACTGGGCTTGAATCTCACTGCTTCTGCTTAAATGACCTTGGATAAGTTTCCTAATCTCACTTCCCCACCATTTCATAGTCTGTAAAGTGGAAGTAACACCTACCTCACAGAGTATTCATGAGGATTACATGAACTAATAGTGCCGAGCTCATAATAAGTGCCAACTTAAAAGTTAGCTACTATATCTTTTATAATTAAGAAGTAGGAGAGTCTGTAGTCCCAGCTACTCGGGAGGCTGAGGCAGGAGAATGGTAGGAACCCGGGAGGCGGAGCTTGCAGTGAGCTGAGATGGCACCACTGCACTCCAGCCTGGGTGACAGAGCAAGACTCTGTCTCAAACAAACAAACAAACAAACAAAGCAGAAGAGTCTTGTTAAACGTAGTACAAAATACCATAGCATGTGAAAGATTCTGTATCTGTACCTCCTAACCATTTTCTGACATATATATGTATTATACATAAACTTGAAATCACATGAAACCATGCTATTTAGCAGAATTCCTCTAATTCAGCTTCATTGTCACAAAAAACCCACAATGTGGAGATGTCCTGAGAGATCAGATGATTCCTTCAGAGAAGAGGGTGAATTCTCCTTAGAGAACTGGTAGTTCCATTCTAAATGAGTCCCCAATGAACAGATTTGCTATGGGTTAATGTTCCACTCAGCTTGATTACATTTTAGGTAGGTTTCTTCTTGACTACAGGCTCCTGACCTCCCTTTTCTCAGAGCATTTACTTTACCAAACTTGCAATTATAAATTAGGTATCTGGCCCTTTGACATGTAAATCTTCTCCCAGTCTCTCACTGATTTTACATCCTAAAAATGCCCTTCCCAAGGACCTAGGAGCCATCCCTTTGAGCTATAATAATCAAAAAAGATAATGTCCTTATCTCCTCATCTCTGTGGAAGGATATGAGGCTGATTTGATAAGCACCAACAAAGAAATAAGATTTTCCTTCAAAGAAGTGGCCTTGTAGGGAGTGATAGACATGGCTCAGATTCAAGCAGATCATTTATAGTCATTACAGAGAAGTTAAATATTCCTCTCTTACCGGTTAGCTGGACTTTAAGCCCACTAGAACAAAGTCAAAAGTTAAAGGCTTTTGTGAAAAAGTACACAAAAAAAATGCCTTTCACAATGATAGTCAACTCAACTCTCCAAGCAATGCCTACTTTCTAGAAACTTCCAGATGAAGACCAGCCATTTCAGTCATTAAAGTCCCAGGGAGTGTGCTGGGATCCTCCAACTACTCAGAAAACCTCTTTCTAAGAATTCAGTCTTTGAGCATAGCTGTCAGCTAGAAAGAAAATTCCAGTTGATGTATGAGTCTATAGACCCAGTCATTCTCATGACCTCTAGGGATAAACTAGGCATCTCCAAACCCTGAAGAAACAGAGTGGTGGTGGGTGGTGTTCAAATATTTTTAAAGTTTTGGAGTACCAACATGGACATACTGGTTAGGAAAACATGAGCTCCCAAAATGGATATTAGACATATTATTATTATTATTGTTATTTTTTTGAGATGGAGTCTTGCTCTATCACCCAGGTTGGAGTGCAGTGGCGTGATCTCGGCTCACCACAACCTCCACCTCCCAGGTTCAAGCAATTCTCCTGTCTCAGTCTCCAGAGTAGCTGGGATTACAGATGCATACCACCACACCCGGCTAATTTTTGTATTTTGAGTAGTGATGGGGCTTCACCATGTTGGCCAGGCTGGTCTTGAACTCCTGACTTGCCTTGGCCTCCCAAAGTGTTGGGATTACAGGCGTGAGCCACCGCGCCTGACCTAGACACATTATAAAGGGTAAATAATTATAACCATGTGTTGTTGACACATGGTTAATATGAATAATACAGATACATAAGGGGAATGCAGTAGAAATTAAGTGAAAAACAAAATATAATTTGGCATCAAGCATACAATACAAGTGCCATTTCTAATCAGTGAGGATGACATGGACTATTAATTCATTCAATAATATAGGAGCCATTAAGTAGTCATCTAGTAAAAATAAAGTTTGATCCATACCTCATTCTTTATACAACAGCAAATTACATAGATCAAATATAGAAAAACTCAAACCATAAAAGTACTACAAGAAACTATAATAAGATTCTTATATAATCTGGGAGTGAGGGAGGCCTTTCTAATAAGAATATAACATTTTAAAACCATTCATTTAAAAAAGGCTTGATTAAATAAACTGCAAAGTAATTTAAAATTTGCATAGTAAAAATCACCATAAGTTAAGTTGCAAGTAAATTAAAAACTGAGGAAAGATAATTACAACTTGTATCCATTCATGGGGCTATATGGCTAATAAGAAAGAGCTCCTTTGCCCTTCACATCAATAGAAGTAGACCAACAGCAGTTTCCAGAATGGGCCAAGGCATTTTGAACAAGCAGTTCAGAAAAAAGGAAATACAAATGGAATTAAACATATGAAAAAAAACCCTCAATTTTATTCATAATACAAAAAATGGCACAAAGATACTGCCTTTCACCTACCAAGTACGTAAGTTCCAAAAATTTGATAATACGCTATATTGGTCAGGACATAACAAACTTTTCCTTATGTTGCTGCTGATGGTATAAATCATTGCAACTCCTAAGGAGGGCAATTTGGCAATGCTCATCAAAAGCACAAATGTCCCGGAGCCAGCAATTTAACTTTTGGGAGTGTATCCATCCCACATACGCCTTCATATGTGAAGTATAAATAAGGCTATTCGCTGCAGCACTGTTTATAATAAATAAAATATACAAACCATTGCTATTGATAGGGAGATAAAGAAATTAAGGTATATTAATAGGATTATTATTATTTTTTAAAATTTTGTGGGCACAAAAAACATTCATACAACTATATACCAGGAAGTGCTCTATGTTCTACTGTGGAAATATCTCTATTAAATTAAATTAATGGGTTAAAAAAAACAAGATAAGGAACAGAATGTAGGCTATGCTACCATTTGTTATATAGCTTAAAAAGGAGAGATAAAGAGAGGAAAAATACATGTCTATATTTGTACCTCAGTTAAATATCTCTGGAAGGATATACCTGACACTGTGTGGTTGCCTATTGGGAAGAGAAATGGGTATCTGAGGTAATAGGTATTATAGGGAGATTTTCTTCACTAAATATTGTATAAACTTTTATACTTTCTTACATTAAAACTCTCTTGGCCAGGAGTGGTGGCTCATGCCTGTAATCCCAGCACCTTGGAAAGCCAAGGCAGGTGGATCTCCTCGAGTTCAAAAGTTGAAGACCAGCCTAGACAATATGGCAAAACCCTGTCTCTACCAAAAATACAAAAAAATTAGCCAGGTATGGTGGCCCTGGCCTGTGATCCCAGTTACTTGGGAGGCTGAGGTAGGAGGATCCTTTGAGCTGGGGAGGAGGAGGTTGCAGTGAGCCATGATTGTGCCACTGCACTCCAGCCAGCGTGACAGAGCAAGACCCTGTCTCAAAAACAAACAAACAAACAAAAACTCTCTTATTTGACATCTCATACTTTGAAATGTTCAATTTAATCATTTTCCAAATCTAGAATATGGCTCATTTTTATTGAGATACGAATTATTGTTCAAATCTCATGCTTGATCTTCCCAAACAGAACAGAGGCTCTATATCTTTCTCTGAGATAACTTTGGTGATATTTTTAGCACTAAAAGTAGGTATGAACACTTCTAACATTGGAAATTCTAAGTCTGAAGCACTTACTCTTGGGACTTGGAAAAAATTTTTTAATTAATAATTCTTCATCAATGGTTACATTTTCTTTGCTTACAAGCATGTTTCTTCCTTCAAAGTGGACATGGGTGTGTGCACATACTCATCTGCACACACATACATACACATGTATATGTGAAAGGGATTGAAAATAAAATGTTTTCTTTTAAAGTATGTTTGCATTTTTCCTAGAATGGCCCTCACAGTTTCCATCAGACACTCAAAGCAGTGGGTGACATCAGAAAGGTTAAATATTACTAAATAGTGGACATTACCTTTCCTAGTTATTCCTTTCCCTTTTCCTATAGCTGCCATTTAAATCTAGGTTGGCAACTTCCCTTGGGTCTAAATCAGCAATCCTCAATCTTTTGGCATCAGGGACTGGTGTCATGGAAGACAATTTTTCCATGGGCAGGGCCCAAGGTGGAGAATAGTTTTGGGATGATTCAAACACATTACATTTTTTGTGTACTTTATTTCTATTATTATTACATTGTAACATCTAATGAAATAATTATACAACTCACCACAAGGTAGAATCAGTGGGAGCCCTGAGCTTGTTTTCCTGTAACTAGATGGTCCCTTCTGGGGGTAATGGGAGACAGTGATAGATCATCATGCATTAGATTCTCATAAGGAGCACACAGTCTATGTAGTTCACAAAAAGGTTCGCACTCCTCTGAGAATCTAATGTTGCTGCTGATCTGACAGGACGCAGAGCTCCAGTGGTAATGCTCACTCGCCTGCTGCTCACTTCCTGCTATGCAGCCAGATTTCTAACAGGCCATGGGCTGGTACTGGTCTGTGGTCTGGGGGTTGGAAATCTTTGGTCTAGATGACCTTAACAGCGGTATAGCTGTCCTGTCTGCCTTCAGGCTTTCCGCACTCCACATTATATGCCCAACCAGCCAGCTGTTAGCATAATCATTTTTAAAAGAATTTACTGCCTACTTTATCAAATTAGTTAGCATTTGACTGTATGTTGAACTATAGGCAAGTGTGCTGTATTTCTGCACTCATGAATGAGTACTTGGTTGTCATACTTCATTGTCCTGAAATTTCTCTGTTTCTGTTTTTATTAGCGGGGAAAACTCTGCCTTATTAATTTTGTTCACAGAATAAACAAATTTTTCTTTAATATACAAAAATAAACTAGAAAACATATTTTACTGGTCACTTTTCAGGAAGAAAAGCCTATACATATTAAAAAAAAATTTTTTTTTAGAAACCTTCCATAGGGTGAATGATGCATGTCTGAATATAAAGTAATGATTTTATTCATTTATACAGCTTATAAACTGTATTCAATTGCATGGAGAAAAAAAAAATACACTGACTTCTAATTTAAAAACAAAGAGTTTTCTGGAGAGGTAACAGAATAATAACTAATGGAGCATTACAGTTTATAAGTGCTTTCATATAAATGACCTCATTTGTCCCCACCCAAATCTCATGACAAATTGTAATCCCCAGTGTTGGAGGTAGGGTCGAGTGGGAGGTGATCGGATCATGGGGGGTGGTCCTTCATGAATGGTATAGCACCATCTCCTGGCGCTGTTCTCATGATAGTGAGTGAGTTCTCTTGAGATCTAGTTGTTTGAAAGCATGCAGCACCTCCCCCTTCTCTCTCTTGGTCCTGTTCCTGCCATGTAAGATGCCTACACTTCTGCTTTGCCTTCCGTCCTGAGTAAAAACTCCCTGAAGCCTCCCCAGAAGCAGATGCTGCTATACTTCCTATAAAGCCTGGAGAACCGTGAGCCAATTAAACCTATTTTCTTACAAAATTACCCAGTCTCAGGTATTTTGTTATAGAAGTGAGAGAACAGACTAATACATCATCACCGTTATTTTAAAGAATAAGGAAATGAAGACTCAGAAGGATGAAGCAATGACCAACCCAGGTCATATAGTAAGTAAGGGAAAAACCCAGGACTTTAACTTATGCTTTCTGACACTGTATCTCACACTCTTTCTCATATGGTGAGTGGCTCTCCCAACATTACTGTTACATAAAAATTCAGATTGTGTGTGTAATTTTATCAAGTATCCCTCAAATCCTTGGACTTAAGTAATCGATACACAGAACACGTTAAATAAAGAGAGCCTTTTTTGAAAGGGTGAGGAAAAACAACATTGATGTTTCAGAACTAATGTGTATTTATATCATGGAAAAGCTAGAAATCCCAGTCGAAAAGTTTTACGGAAGCACTACTTATCACTGTATACCTGGCTATATATAAATTGTAGGTAGTATACTCCCCCTTTCCCTGAATTCTAATGAAAGCATTGTTCCAAATCTATTATAGCTATACAGTTTTTATAAAATTACCCATGGGGAAAATTCTTTCTAGAGTTTAAAGCTGGAAAAGAGTTTCTTTCTCTACACACCTTGATAATATTGTTATCAATATAATATTATATAATATTGTAATGACAGTTCTATAGCCCACTTTTGTCTTGATTATCAAGAAGCTCAGAGTCAAGTTGTCGTCTTAGTTGTAGTCATTTTTCTTAATTTGGGTTTTCTAAAATGTGATTGTTAATACTGAATGTCAACTTGATTGGACTAAAGGATGCAAAGTATTGTTTCTGGGTGTCTCTGTGAGGGTGTTACCAAAGGAGAGTAACATTTGAGTCAGTGGGAGAGGCAGAACACCCTCAATCTGGGTGGGCATGATTTAATCAGCTGCCAGCGTGGCTACAAAAAAGCAGGCAGAAGAAAGTGGAATGGGCAGACTTGCTGAGTCTTCCGGCCTTCATCTGTCTCCTGTGCTGAATGCTTCCTGCTCTCATATATCAGACTCCAGATTCTTCAGCTTTTGAACTCTTGGACCTACACCAGTGATTTGCCAGGAGCGCTTGGGCCTTCGGCCACAGACTGAAGGCTGCACTGTCGGCTTCCGTACTTTTGAGGTTTTGGGGCTTTGGACTGGCTTCCTTGTGTCTCAGGTTGCAGATGGCATATTGTGGGACTTCACCTTGTGATCATGTGAGTTAATACTCCTTAATAAACTCCCCATCCATCCTATTAGTTCTGTCCCTCTAGAGACCCCTAATACATGGATTATTTTATTTGTTCTCCTTTATACATTTTTCTCTTTTATACTATCTAGTTCATACCTTTTACTACTGTTTCAATGGATTTTTATTTCACTGTAATTATATCTTTTTAAATAAGCCTCCTCAAATCTGTTTTGAAGATAGGCAGAGTATAAACATACAGAGTCCACTCTAAGGAACATGAAAGAACTAACAATAGTCCATTGAAAGAACTAACTGGTTTATTTTATTTAGCATAATGTGTTCAATGTTCATCTATGTTGTAGAATATAATAGAATTTCATTACCCTTTAAGGTTGAATAATATTCCATTATACGTGTATACCACATTTTATTGATCTGCTAATTTGTTGAGGATATTTGGGTTGTTTTTATCTTTTGGCTATTGTGAATAATACTTCTATGAACACTAGTGCTCAACACTTGGTAATATTTTACAGTTTTCCAATTGGTATTCACAACTGAGGTTGTTCTACAGTTTTATTTTTGTGACATCCTTATGAAACGCATGTATTTTTAAGAAGGTTCTTTATAAAACTGCATAAATCTAAAATAGTGTATTACACAAATTTATTTTCACAATGACTTACCTTAAAAAATGAAAATAAAAGTTACTCCTAATTTTTCTTAAAAAAAAAAAAAGAAAGGGAAGATTACAAAAATTTTATCCATAAAATTATTAATACATAAAAATTGAATGTGCACACAGACGGAGACTAGAAAATCACTAGGATATACGTACAATGAGAACATAAACAAAAGAAAATATTATCTTGACAAGAGGTCATTAAAATAAAATAAAACAAGTCCAATGACTCCCCTTTCTGAAACCACTGAAACACAGCTATTTTGACTCAAAACTGATAAAAAGATGTAATTACATATTCAGAAACAGTATTCACTTAGGAAATTTTACCTAATTTTCAGCATTCATACCTATAAAATTTTATGCTTCACATATAAATGTATATGTGTACATACATGTGTCCATATAAATATTTTATTTGCTTACCATTATATTTGTTTACTAAATTTGGATATACTTCTTTGTTTATTAAATAATTTAGACAATGAAAATAAAATTAATGTATACTCACCGTTACAAGTTTAGAAAACTTAGAAAAGAGAGAGCAGAAAATAAAAGCACTAATAATCCTGCCCAGAGATATCCACTGTTAAACTTTTTGCATATGTCCCTTCAGATTTTTTTGCATGTATGTGTATTCAAAAATGGGATAATATTTTACTTTATTATCTGCTTTTTTCATTTAGTAACATATTATGGCTATATTTCTACGGTAATACATATAGATACAAAGTCATTTTAAATGAGGTGTCTAACATTTTATCGTCAGGAATTACTGTAATTTATTTTTTAAATTTTCTATTAATGGTCATTTGATTTGATTCTATTTTTTAAATAACCATAAACAATGCTGAAATGAACATCTTTATGTGTGTATTTTTTGCTCTTGTTCAATAGCTTCCTTAGGATATATTCCTATATGTGATATTTAATTATAAAATATGTAATTTCTGAACTCCCTGGAAGTTTACACTTGAGTATCAAAAACACTAGTAGATGACAATTCTTTTGCTATTAGAACAGAAGACCATAGAATCAACCAATAACAGATACAAAGTTTTCTCATGGGTAAGTGACTTACATTGGTCACTTAATTCTTCATTATATTTTGGGAAAACAAATTGGTACCTAAAAACCATCTTTATGATGAGCTATGACTTATAAAAATCTACTATTTATCTTTCAAATTCCCTCTCATTACTTTTACTTCTTCTTTTGCCGGTATGAGGTCACTAATGGTAGATTTTATAAAACACACTAACAATTATATGGAAGTCATACAATTGATATTTTTAAAGTGCTTACAAAGAAGACTTTTGCAACTGTTTTATGGCTTTATTGTGAATGGGCAAGGGGTATAGTCTATCAAATAAGCATCATTCCTATCCTCAAGACACTTACATGTACTGGAAATAAGAAATCATTATCCATCGTTTGGAAAAATTTTTCTTTTAAGAAAATAATAGATGGAAAAGAAAAGAGAAGTCCAAGGCAAAAAAAAGTCATCTATTAAGATCTGCTGTGTACCAAGAATGTAGTTAACTACTTGCTCATTAATTAAAGCCTCCCAATAATATTGAAGAAAGTAGATATCATTTATTATAGTTGTTTTCCATATGAAGAAGTGAAATTCAGACTGATGAAATGATTTGCACAAGGTGACACTACCAATAATTGATATAGTGAGTATTCAAACCTAAGTGACATACTTTTGACTCAATAAGTTTTCAACAACTTGAGTGTCTCAGTGATAGAATGTATTATCTCTGGAAGCAGTGAGCTTATTATCATGGGAAGTATGCTAGCAGATGTTAGTTGATCATATATCAGAGACGTGAAAAATATTCCACTACTAATGGATGATTTCACTTGCTCATCTCTCTAGGCCTCTTCTAGAGGGCTAGATATTTTGTTGAATTGAAAAAAATGTACCATTTTTAAACCATGGATATGTTATCAGCAAATATTAGACCACAGAATAATACTCAACTATTTTACACTTAAGGGAAACCATATATCACATATGAACATTATCTCTAATTTTAGAATACTAGAGAATCTCAGCAGTATTTGAAAGATCAAAATTTATATTATGCACGTTATTTTTGCTTTCAAACACTAGTTAGAATGTATGGTGCTAAATACATTTTAGCGTCTGTGGTGCTAAGAACACAATCATTTGATTAAACACGATCTCTTGATAAAGATTAGTTAGCACATGCTAGCCTAACAATTACTGAAATTCACATTTTTACACAGGTATCCTATTATTAAGTGATTTCTTAGATTTAATGTATCTGAAAAAAAGTCAAATGTTATATAAAATAATAATAAAAATAAATGTTCTCTTGATTTAGATAAAATAGTGTGCTTGTGTGCTAACGTATTCTACTACCCACCTTCCCCAGTTGCTTCTATTAAAATAGTACTGTAAAAGAAATAAAATCAAAATATAATGTGCCTGTTGCAAAGCATTTCAGAGAAGCTTTTATGTGAAATTTAACACATAAATTTCTTTGTTCATGGAACAAAGAATATGACTGGAGGCAAGGAAAATTCTGCCTCTGAAAATAAGTGAAACCTAGGTCGTCATTAGAGTTTGTGCATTCACTTTTGGGACATAGGATATGTTCAGGGCTGTGACTCATTTACATACATGACTATGGGACCTGTATTTTGGGAGGGCTGTGGGGTGTTGGCTAAAGCCTTCCATGCTGGTAGTTAGGTTTTGCTAAGAGGAAGGTTGATTCTCTACTTACACCCCCTCAGATGGCTCTCTTTAGTGCATGTCTGTATGACTTGACCTAAGAGAAAGAAGAAATTGATTAGCTTCTGTTATTCTATGTCAGCAGCATATTTTATTGAAAGGAGTATGGACTTCAAGAAAAGAAAAATTAGGGTTTGAAGCAGCTGAGAAGTCAACAAGCTACTTATTTTTTCTGAGCTTTTCTTCGTCTATAAAATGGGCATAATAATACTTCACTGAGTTGTTTTGAGGATTAAATACAAAAAATGTTGACAGTAGTAAACTGCACATCATCTGATACACAGTTTAGAATGGAGTACATTTTAGCATCCTTTTTTTTTTTTTTTTTCAGTTCTCTAATAAGGAGATTGTAAATACATTAAAAAAAATGTTTCCCTAGAGTTTGGCAGGTGATATTCCCACTTAGGAGGATAGCTATCAGATGCACTGGTGACAAAGCAGCTCCTGATGCAGACCCAGAGCTATGTGAACAAA
The DNA here is from genome assembly GCF_001698545.2 of Rhinopithecus bieti. Lineage (NCBI taxonomy): Eukaryota > Metazoa > Chordata > Mammalia > Primates > Cercopithecidae > Rhinopithecus > Rhinopithecus bieti. The sequence continues at coordinate 183,883 of NW_016811519.1, read as the reverse complement.
TATGAGGGGCTTGGAAGCAACCCAGGCATTAGGCAGGAGCAGTTTCCAGGGCTGTGAAGATGTTTGCTCTCCTCTACTCAGAAAGAGGTCCTTTTAGGAGAAAGGGACACATGAGCTCTCCCTGTTTCCACAGACCCAGAGAAAGAGGATCTTGGATCAGGAAACCAGAGAACATTTACTCTGCCTTAGTGAATTCCTAAAGTCCTAGAAACTCTCTGTGGGTGGGTCTCTACTGCTATGAGGGACTCTGACCTGGCCCTCAGATCTCAGGAGGAAGAGAAACAAAAGCTTAGAAAGCAGGGCTGTAGGATGAGTGTTAGCCACTGATTTCAGAGATATGTATTTTCCAGCAAATGGTCTAAGAACTATGCTTTATCTATCCAATATAGACAATGTACTCTATAATAGAATTCCTTATGAGTTAATTTTAATAGCTTTCATTTATAATTAAAATCTAGATGGCATTTATATATTGACAAATGAATACAAGTTAACCTTAAGTATAAGAAGAAAATGACAGCCTTATAAAATACATTTTAACTACATATTATTTTTATATGAATGCACTTGAGATTAATCTAATATAGTCCATATATCTTGCAGTCTGTTCAATGTAACACACGATTATTAAAACTGATTTAGAAATAGGAGGGTGTTTATAAGATTATCTGTCACCATTGTATTGTGAAGCCTGAGCACTTGATTACTCTGCATGTTTGCAGTTGTGTAACGACAAGCACATCCCGTGGAGCTAATTACTGCCTCCACTTTACTTAAGTGATCCTCCATCCCATCAAGAAGATCTTCAACCTGATTCTTTGAAAAATGTGAGAATTTGAAGTAGTTCCAATGAAGGTGGTAAATTTCCTAACTTGAAAGCACTTTCTTATGATTACAATGATAATGGTTAAAGAAATAAAACTTCAAAAACGATTCCACATGAAAGCAACTTAGAATATGAGTAATTATACCTTAATTACAATCCTCAGTGATCAAAAAGATAAACAAGGTTTCCCAAACATCTTTCTGTGGGGCATGCACTCTAATGAGAAAGAGAAGCCGTGCATACTCTGATAAAAAGGCAAGAAAATTATATTTTTGAATTGCTGGCTATGTTTCAGGCTATAAAGTTGAGCATTCCCAACCTGCAAATCTGAAATCCGAAAAGCTCCCAAATCTGAATTTTTTGAACACCCACATGACACCACAAGTAGAAAATTTGGACTGTATTTTGACAGGTCACAGTCAAAATATAGTCAAAATTTTGTTTATGCACAAAATTATTAAAAATGTATAAAATTACATTCATGTTTTGTATAGAAGGTGTATATAAATAACAAATGAATTCCACGTTTAGATTTGGGTCCCAACTCCAAGATATTTCATTATATATATGCAAACATTCCAAATCCAAAAAAATCTGAAATCTGAAACACTTCTGGTCACGAGCATTTCAGATAAGGGATACCTAAACTGTAGCAGTGCAGTGTATAATTTAATCTTGCTACGGTCTTATAGGGTGGTTATTAAAAATCTTAGTTTCTAGGTGAGGAAGTTGACATCAGAGAGGTCAGAAATTGCAAAGCTGGGACTTGAGACCAGGTTCATCTAACTTCAAAACCTGTTATCTGAAAGGATGCTAAAAATGCAAACCTGAGAGTGTGTGATGATGTAGAATATATTATCACATCACATATCCAGCTTTGCTGAAGAACAGGGTGTTCTACACAATATGAGGCATTGAATATAATTGAATCCTACGCCAATACTGATTTGTTTGGCATTTGAGTCTGATTTCAAGTGGGAAAATAGATGTGCTGTTTGTAAAACTTATGAATTAATAAGTTCTGAGAATCAAAAGGACTGACCTCAAACAAATTCAGGAAATTATATTTACTCTTATTTCTGTCTTAGTCCTGGAGAGTTGATGTTGTTGGGTAAGTTTCAAACTACTATATAACTGCTGAGAAAATTGGGGTGGGAGGAAAAAGAGGAAAGTGATTTCTATTAGTAAAACTAGTTGATGACCCATAGAGACTACTCAAACTTCGAGTGGGTTCATATTTAGAGGAATAAAGATGAGAGACCTCCAAATCTTTTCCTGATCCAATACATATTTTGTTTATAATACATCTGACATTAGAAATGTGGAGGGGTGGGGAGAGCAAACAAAAATGCTGAGACAAAATGGGCAAGAGCATACAAAATGTAATGCTGACCTTTGATCTCCATTGCTTAAGATTTTATTCTCCTAATTGTCTTATGAGGTTTTAAGTAACAAACATAAATGTTCAAAAAACTACACAGCTCTGTTAAAGCCAGGCATAGCACTTGACTCAGTAGCCTTCCAAAGCAAAATTTTGCAGAAAGACAACATATACTATGTAAAACGGTGTTTTCTCTTGCTCATTTTAAATTTACCTCCCTTTAATTTCATTGCCTCTCCCTTCCCAATTGTCAAACAAAAGCAGTATGATCAGATTTCATCAAAATAACTTAGACCACTTAAATCAATGTGTATTAGACTTTTCTTCTTTCTTTGCCCTGGAATTTTATACTCTCTTTTAGTAACTACTCTTCTCTGGTACCAATTGACTGGTGCGTTTGTTACGACCTGTATTCCAACTGACACACCACAACAATTCCAGGGAATACAGTGAATTTAACATTAAGTTTGTAAGATTAGCTGACATTCTAAGATTCTTAAAGAAAGGGCTTATGTGTATTTATCCTGGTATGACAACAGCGGCAAACATAATGTCTGTATCACAATGGGACAACGTGAGAGCTAAAATTTCATATATATCTACATATGTTAGACTTTTATGTACATGCCATCACGTGTCTCTACAATCACTCTCTATTAGTGTTCTCATTTCTGTCAATGGGGAAACTGAGTAAGTTGCTTAAGATCAAGCAGCTGGTAAATAACAGAGCCAAGATTTGAATTCATGTCTGTCTGACTTTTTTTTTTTACCATGTGATTTGCCAACCACACTCAGTACCCAAAATATTATTTGTGGAGTGCCATTTTCATAGGGTTGTTTATCACACCTCTAATTAAACCTATCCTTGAGAGGGAAAAAAATGCAACTCAGCAAAACTGTAATTCACAACTAGCCTAATGGCCAAGTGGAATGCTACATGCCATGGTCAATCACTTGGCAAATAAGTAGTGTGTGATGAAGAGGTAAAAACTGAGGCACACACAGAGCCAGCTCTGTTAATAATAATGCTTCTTTGGGGACTGAGTCTCCACTTTCATTTTAACTATCATTGTAGAAAAATGATAAATAAATGCAGTAGGTGGGATGGCAATATGATAGGTAGAAAGAGAATTAAGAAAAAATAATTTGTGAATTTGTTTACCACTAAAATACACTTAAAAGGCAGCTTTGTCCGAGTGGCACTTTTAACATTTACTTTTACTTTTAATAATCATGTTTGCCATATTTTTATGGTTCAATGGCACTATATGCTTGAAGAATTTTAGAACATTAATGTCCAATGTTACCTAAGTCTAGCTGTGGACTTCATGCATGAGATACCATTCCAGCAGAGAAGCACTTCTAGCTTGAACATCCTCAGTATTGAGGAACTTACTATCACACTGGGCAGCCACTCTATCTTTGAATAAAGATAGAATGAGTAAAATTAATAAGAAAAGAAATTCTTACCTTCACATTAATCAAATATCTGTATTCTTACAATTTCCCTGAAATTATTCTGTAAGCAGGCCTGAAAGAATTATGTGGCAACATATGTTGCTAGGCTGGTTCCTTGGGTTTTGGCAAAGTCCTCAGTGTTCGTCAGCATTTCTATGTGAGAGAACTGGCTATATAGTCTATCTTGGAGCTAATATCATACTTGTGTCACTAAACATATGTATGGGATTTTGAGAATTGTTTCTTAATTTTTCAGTTTTAAAATCTAATGCAAACCTGTATTTCAGAAAAAAAAGTATTGTTTGACCTTTTTAAAAACTATAGCTTAATTAACATGGGGCCTAGCCAAGTTAGAATAAAATAACTTCTCACTTGTTCCAACATAAGAGAAACAAGCAAGGTGTTCCTACTAAGGTCTCACTTAGACCCGCATATTCTTTTTAGTGATTGCAATGTTACTTCTTAGCCACCCAGGCCAATCCACCATAAAACAATCATTCTCCAACTTTCCTGGTCTTAAGAATCACTTGGGGTGCTTGTTTAAAAGGCATATTTGTTGAGGTCTGCCTCCAGAAATACTGATTTAGTAGCATGGAGCCGAGGAATCTTCATTTTTCACCAGTGCTGGAAGTGAATCTGATGCAAGTGATTTGTAGACCGCATTTTGAGAAAAATTCCCTAAAGTTAGCAGTTGTAATGATGCAGGTAGTTCATTCGGTTTTGTTTCAATACAAAACTGCAAGGATAATACTATTGGGTTTTCTAGATATAGGATCATGCCATCTGCAAACAGAGATAGTTTGACTTCCTCTCTTCCTATTTGGATGCTGTATTCGTCCGTTTTTCACACTGCTGTAAAGATACTACCTGAGACTGGGTTATTTATAAAGAAAAGAGGTTTAATTGACTCACAGTTCCACATGGCTGAGGAAGCCTCAGGAAACTTACAATCATGGTGGAAGGCAAAGGGGAATCAAGGCACATCTTACATGGCAGCAGGAGAGAGAGAGAGTAAAAGGGGAAGTACCACACTTTAAGACCATCAGGTCTCATGAGAACTCACCCACAATCACGAGAACAGCATGCAGGGAACCAACCCCATGATCCAATCACCTCCCATTAGGTCCCTCCCTTGACATGTCAGGATTACAATTCAAGATGAGATTTGGTTGGGAACACAGCCAAACCATAGCAGATGTCCTTTATTTCTTTCTCTTGCCTGATTGCACCGGCCAGAACTTCTGATACTATGTTGAATAGGAGTAGGGAAGGCATGCTTGTCTTGTGCTGATTTTCAAGGAGAATGCTTCCAGCTTTGCCCATTAAAAAGAATGAGATTATATCCTTTGCAGGGACATGGATGGAGCTGGAGACCATTATTCTTAGCAAACTAACACAGGAACAGGAAACCAAATTCTGCATGTTCTTACTTATAAGTGGGAGCTAAATGACAAGAACACATGGACACACAGAAGGGAACAACACACACTGGGGCCTTTTGGAGGATGGAGGGTGGGAGGAGGGAGAGAGTCAGGAAAAATAATGGCTACTAGGCTTCATGCCTAGCTAATGAAATAATCTGGACAACAAACCTCCATGACACAAGTTTACCTATGCAGCAAGCATACTTGTATCCCTGAACATAAAATAAAAGTTAAAAAAAAAAAAAGAAAATTGCAAGGATGGTAAGATTTGGGGCCCTTTCACAACTTTTCAAATATGTCAACTGAGAATATCAAAATGAATCACCAGGCTTTTTTGTTTGGGGTGTATGCCTGTGTGTTCGTCACAAAATACACATACTTTTCAACTGTGCCTGCCTTACACTAAGATAGTCACTATATGCAGCTGTATAGGCCCAGCTATATACATATATAGGTATATGTGTGTGTGTGTGTGGCGGGGGGCTCCACACAAGTTTGGTGTCAATACTGAAGTAAGGCAAACATCTCTGTATCTGCTATAAAACACACACAAGAAAAATGAATAGATTTGGATCTGATATGGCCTTCCACTTCTGCTCTGAACTTTAGTTATAGGGAAGAAAATAATACTTAGTAAGAGTAATACATCAAATAGTGATTGGAAAACCAACTATTTGTGAAATAGTCTGGTAAGTATTATGGGATACATAGAGATGATTAACACACAGTTCTTGCCAAATTGGAGCCTACAACTTAGCAAAAATTGTTAATCACTTTGGTCGGTGAATGTTTCACTGAATAAGAAATATGAGTGTATTAAGTCATCAGATTCTTTAATGCTTTGAAGTGCTTCATACTGAGCTCTACATAAAGTAGAAACTTCGTGTGTGTGTGTGTGTATGTGTGTGTGTGTGTGTGTGTGTGTGTGTCTATATATATATTTGAAGACAGGGTCTTACTATCTTGCCAAGGCTGGTCTCAAACACCTATGCTCTAGCAATCCTCTGGCCTCAGCCTCCTGAGTAGCTGGGACTACAGGCACATGCCTGGTGTATAGAAAAACTTCACTGGCATCCAAGATGGCTGAATAGGAAGAGCTCCGGTCTGCAGCCGCAGTGAGATTGATGCAGAAGATGGGTGATTTCTGCATTTCCAACTGAGGTACCTGGTTCATCTCATTGAGACTGGTTGTACAGTAGGTGCAGCCCACAGAGGGTGAGCTCAAGCAAGGCAGAACATTGCCTAACCCAGGAAGCACAAGGGGTTGGGGGATTTCCCTTTCCTAGGCAAGGGAAGATGTGACAGATTGTACCTGGATAAATGGTACACTCCTGACCAAATACTGCACTTTTCCCATGGTCTTTAGCAACTGGCAGACCAGGAGATAACCTTCCATGCCTGGCTTGGTGGGTCCCACACCCACGGAGCCTTGCTCACTGCTAGCGCAGCAGTGTGAGATCAACCTGCAATGCTGCAGCTTGATGCAGGGAGGGGCATCCATCATTGCTGAGACTTGAGTAGCTCACAGTGTAAACAAAGCGGCTGGGAAGCTCCAACTTGGTGCACCCCACCGCAGCTCAGCCTCTCTAGATTCCACCTCTGGGGGAAGGCCACAGCAGAATAAAAGGCAGCAGACAGCTTCTGCAGACTCAAAAGTCCCTGTCTGACAGCTCTGAAGAGAGCAGTGGTTCTCTCAGCCCAGCGTTCACGCTCTGAGAACAGACAGACTTCCTCCTCAAGCAGGTCCCTGACTTCTGCGTAGCCTGACTGGGAGACACCTCCCAGTAGGGTCAACAGTCACCTCAAACAGGTGGTTGCCCCTCTGGGACAAAGCTTCCAGAAAAAGGATCAGGCAGCAATATTTGCTGTTCTGCAGCCTCTGCTAGTGATACCCAGGCAAACAGGGTCTGGAGTGGGCCTCCAGCTAACTCCAACAGACCTGCAGCTGAGGGGCTTGACTATTAGAAGGAAAACTAACAAACAGAAAGGAATAGCATCTACACCAACAAAAAGGACATCAACACCAAAACCCCATCTGTATCAGTCACCAACATCAAAGACCAAAGGTAGATAAAACCACAAAAATGGGTAGAAACCAGAGCAGAAAAGTGGAAAATTCCAAAAAACCATAATTTCTCCTCTCCTCCAAAGGATCATGGCTCCTTGCCACAAGGGAACAAAACTGGACAGAGAATGAGTGTGATGAGGTCGGTAATAATAAACTCCTCTGAGCTAAATGAGCATGTTCTAACCCATCTCAAGGAAGCTAAAAACCTTGAAAAAAGATTAGATGAATGGCTAACTAGAATAAACGGTGTAGAGAAGACCTTAAATAACCTGATGCAGCTGAAAACCAAAGCATGAGAACTTCATGATGCATGCACAAGCATTAATCGCAGATTTGAGCAAGTAGAAAAAAGGATATCAGTGATCAAAGATCAAATTAATGAAATAAAGCAAGAAGACAAGATTAGAGAAAAAAAAAAGTGAAAAGAAGTGAACAAAGCCTCCAAAAAATATGGGACTATGTGAAAAGACAAAACATATGTTTCATTGGTGTACCGGAAAGTTATGGGGAAAATGGAACCAAATTAGAAAACACTCTTCAGGATATTATCCAGAACTTCCCTAACCTAGCAAGGCAGGCCAACATTCAAATTCAGGAAATACAGAGAACACCACAAAGATACTCCTCGAGAAGAGCAACCTCAAGACACATAATCATCAGATTCACCAAGGTTGAAATGAAGGAAAAAATGTTAAGGGCAGCCAGAGAGAAAGGTCAGGTTACCCACAAAGGGAAGTCCATTAGGCTAAGCAGATCTCTTGGCAGAAACACTACAAACAAGAAGACAGTGGGGGCCAATATTCAACATTTTTAAAGAAAAGAATTTTCAACCCAGAATCTCATATCCAGCCAAACTATGCTTCATAAATGAAGAAGAAATAAAATCCTTTACAGACAAGCAAATGTTGAGAGATTTTGTCACCACCAGGCCTGCCTTACAAGAGCTTGTGAAGGAAGCACTAACCATGGAAAGGAACAACTGGTACCAGCCGCTGCAAAAACATACCAAATTGTAAAGACTATCAATGCTATGAAGAAACTGCACAATTAATGAGCAAAATAACCAGCTAATATCACAATGACAGGATCAAATTCAAAGATAACAATATTAACCTTAAATGTAAATAGGCTAAATGCCCCTATGAAAAGACACAGACTGGCAAATTGGATAAAGAGCCAAGACCCATCGGTGCGCTGTATTCAGGAGACCCACCTCATGTGCAAAGATGCACATAAGGCTCAAAATAAAGGGATAGAGGAAGATCTACTAAAGAAATGGAAAGCAAAAAAAAAAAGCAGGGTTGCAATCCTAGTCTCTGATAAAACAGACTTTAAACCAACAAAGATCAAAAGAGACAAAGAAGGCCACTACATAACGGTAAAGGGATCAATTCAACAAGAAGAGATAACTATCCTAAATATATATGCACCCAATACAGGAGCACCCAGATTCATAAAGCAAGTCCTTAGAGACCTACAAAGAGACTTAGACTCCCACACAACAATAATGATAGAGTTTAACACCCCACTGTCAGTATTAGACAGATCAACGAGACAGAAAGTTAACAAGAATATGCAGGACTTGAACTTAGTTCTGGACAAAGTGGACATAATAGACATCTACAGAACTTTCCACCTCAAATCAACCGAGTAGACATTCTTCTGAGCACCACATTGCACTCATTCTAAAATTGACCACATAATTGGAAGCAAACCACTCCTCAGCAAATGTAAAGGAACAGAAATCATAACAAACTGTCTTTCAGACCACAGTGCAATCAAATTAGAACTCAGGATTAAGAAACTCACTCAAAACTACACAACTACATGGAAACTGAACAACCTGCTCCTGACTAACTACTGAGTAAATAACAAAATGAAGGCAGAAATAAAGATGTTCTTCGAAACCAATGAGAACAAAGACAAAATGTACCAGAATCTCTGGGATACATTTAAAACAGTGTGTAGAGGGAAACTCAAAGCACTAAATGCTCACAAGAGAAAGGAGGAAAGATCTAAAATCGACACCCTAACATCACAACTAAAAAAACTAAAGAAGCAAGAGCAAACAAATTCAAAAGCTAGCAGAAGACAAGAAATAACTAAGATCAGAGCAGAACTGAAGGCGATAGAGACACAAAAAACCCTTCAAAAAAAATCAATGAAGCCAGGAGCTGGTTTTTTGAAAAGATCAATAAAATAGACTGCTAGCAAGACTAATAAAGAAGAAAAGAGAGAAGAATGAAATAGATGCAATAAAAAATGATAAAGGGGATATCACCAGCAATCCCACAGAAATACAAACTACTATCAGAGAATACTATAAACACCTCTATGCCAATAAACCAGAAAATCTAGAAGAAATGGATAATGTTCCTGGACACATACACCATCCGAAGACTAAACCAGGAAGAAGCTGAATCTCTGAATAGACTAAAAACAGGTTCTGAAATTGAGGCAATAATAGCCTGCCAAGTAAAAAAAGCCTAGGACCAGACAGATTCACAGTCAAGTTCTACCAGAGGTGCAAAGAGGAACTGGTACCATTCCTTCGGAAACTTTTCCAATTGATAGAAAAAGAGGGAATCTTCTCTAACTCATTTTATGAGGCCAGCATCATCCTGATACCAAAGCCTGGCAGAGACACAACAAAAGAGAATTTTATGCCAATATCCCTGATGAACACTGATGCAAAAATCCTCAATAAAATACTAGCAAACTGAATCCAGCAGCACATCAAAAAGCTTATCCGGTTGGCTTCCTCCCTGGGATGCAAGGTTGGTTCAACATATGCAAATCAATAAATGTAATCCATCACATAAACAGAACCAACAACAAAAATCACATTATTTCAGTAGATGCAGAAAAGGCCTTTGACAAAATTCAACAGCCCTTCATGCTAAAAACTTTCAATAAACTAGGTATTGATGGAATGTATCTCAAAATAATAAGAGCTATTTATGACAAACCCACAGCTAATATCATACTGAATGGGCAAAAACTGGAAAAATTCCCTTTGAAAACTGGTACAAGACAGGGATGTCCTCTCTCACCACTCCTATTCAACATAGTGTTGGAAGTTCTGGCTAGGGCAGTCAGGCAAGAGAATGAAATAAAGGGTATTCAATTAGGAAGAGAGGAAGTCCAATTGTCTCTGTTTGCAGATGACATGATTGTATATTTAGAAAACCCCATCATCTCAGCCCAAAATCTCCTTAAGCTGATAAACAACTTCAGCAAAGTCTTGGGATACAAAATCAATGTGCAAAAACCACTAGCATTCCTATACACCAATATTAGACAAACAGAGAGCCAAATCATGAGTGAACTCCCATTCACAATTACTACAAAGAGAATAAAATACCTAGGAATCCAATTTACTAGGGATGTGAAGGACCTCTTTAACCAGAACTACAAACCACTGCTGAATGAAATAAAGAGGACACAAACAAATGGAAGAATATTCTACGCTCATGGATAGGAAGAATCAATATCATGAAAATCGCCACACCACCCAAAATAATTTATAGATTTAATGCTATTCTCACCAAGTTACTGCTGACTTTCTTCACAGAATTGGAAAAAACTACTTTAAAATTCATATGGAACCAAAAAAGAGCCCGCACAGCCAAGACAATCCTAAGCAAAAAGAACAAACCTGGAGGCATCACGCTACCTAACTTCAAATTATACTACAAGGCTACTTAACCAAAACAGCATGTACTGGTACCAAAACAGAGATATAGACCAATGGAACAGAACAGAGGCCTCAGAAATAACACCACACATCTACAACCATCTGATCTTTGACAAATCTGACAAAAACAAGCAATGGGGAAAGGATTCCCTATATAATAAATGGAGCTGGAAAACTGGCTAGCCATATGTAGAAAGCTGAAACTGGATCCCTTCCTTATACCATATACAAAAATTAACTCAAGATGGATTAATGACTCAAATGTAAGACCTAACACCACAAAAACCCTAGAAGAAAACCTAGGCGATACCATTTAGGACACAGGCATGGGCAAAGACTTCATGACTAAAACACCAAAAGCAATGGCAACAAAAGCCAGAATAGACACATGGGATCTAATTAAACTAAACACAACAAAAGAAACTATCATCAGAGTGAAGAGGCAACCTACAGAATGGGAGAAAATCTTTGCAATCTACCCATCAGACAAAGGGCCAATATCCAAAATCTACAAAGAACTTAAACAAATTTACAAGAAAAAAACAAATAATCCCATCAAAAAGTGGGCAAAGGTTATGAACAGACACTTCTCAAAAGATGACACTTAATGCAGCCAACAGACATATGAAAAAATGCTCATCATCACTGGTCATCAGAGAAATGCAAATCAAAACCACAATGAGATACCATATCACACCAGTTAGAATGGCAATCATTAAAAAGTTAAGAAACAACAGATACTGGAGAGGATGTGGAGAAATAGGAACACTTTTACACTATTGGTGGGAGTGTAAATTAGTTCAACCATTGTGGAAGACAGTGTGTGGCGATTCCTCAAGGATCTAGAACTAGAAATGCCATGTGACCCAGAGATCCCATTACTGGGTATATACCTAAAGGATTATAAATCATGCCACAATAAAGACACATGCACACGTATGTTTATTGTGGCACTATGCATAATAGAAAAGACTTGGAACCAACCAAATGTCCATCAATGATAGACTGGATTAAGAAAATGTGGCACATATACACCATGGAATACTATGCAGCCATAGAAAAGGATGAGTTCATGTCCTTTGCAGGGACATGGATGAAGCAGGAAACCATCAATCTCAGCAAACTGTCACAAGGACAGAAAACCAAACACCACCTGTTCTCACTCATAAGTGAACAATGAGAACACATGGACATAGGGCAGGGAACGTCACATGCAGGGTCCTGTTGGGGGTGGGGGGCTGGGTGAGGGATAGCATTAGGAGAAATACCTAATGTAAATGATGAGTTGACGGGTGCAGCAAATCAACATGGCACATGTATACCTATGTAACAAATCAGAGCGTTGTGCACATGTACCCTAGAACTTAAAGTATAATAATAATAAAACAGACTTACAACCAACAGAGAGTTTGAAGTACATTTAAATTAAAAGTATTATTAAAAAATTCTAAAAGAAAGGAAAAACTTCACTGGCATAGTAAAATAGCACATGGGAAAAAAACCCCTCTCTATTTGCTAAGTCAATATTCTTACAACTGATGTTGCTTATATGTCATTGTTGTTAGATCTGAGAGTGGAAGGAAATAATTTGCAGTTATTGTCATAATGAAAAAAATGCAATTATCTAAAGATTCCTACCATTTTCTCACTACTCCTTAAGCACATTTATTCATTATAATGTAAAGGAAGGTGTCCTTACTTGTGGTCTCACCATTCATCTCTTTAAGTTCATTGTTGATTCCAACATCTATGGAACTCATTATTTTGTCAATCTGTAAGAAACAAAAACCATTTAAATGGATTGTTACATTCACTTTTAACATTGCATTTGAAAATAACTTTCAAATGAAGGGAGCAAATATTTTTGATGTTATTACCACAGTGTTCCCCAGTTAAGAGACGGATAGAGAAAGATTTAAAGGGAAGCAAATATCTTTGGAATTGTTTTATTACAATGTAAAGTATGTTCCCCTTTCTTAAACTTTCAAAATCAGCTTGCCTTTTCTTTGTGTTTCTTGAAATAAACTTTGTACTTGGATAGACTGGTCATTTAGGAACTGTGTACTCTTCAAACTCAGAAGGGCTATAGATAAATTCATGTGACAAAGTCTTTGCTCTCTGGCATCCTTCTTCTTCTGCCTAAGAACATGCATCCCATCTAACTGGTAAAGGAGCGGGTTTCAGGGTGTGGAGAGCATGGCCACAGGAGCAAAGTTTTTTGTTTTTTGTTTTGACGGAATCTCACTGTGTTGCCTAGGCTACAGTGCAGTGGCACCATCTCAGCTCACTGCAATCTCCGCCTCCCAGGTCCAAGTGAGTCTCGTGTCTCAGCCTCCCAAGTAGCTGCGATTACAGGTGTGTGCCACCACACCTGGGTAATTTTTGTGTTTTTAGTAGAGATGGGGTTTTGCCTTGTTAACCAGGATGTTTTTGAACTGCTGGCCTCAAGTGATCTACCTGCCTCGGTGTCCCAAAGTGCTGGGATTATAGGCATGAGCCACCATGCCTGGCCTGGAGCTAAGTTCTAACCAAATGGTTTGACCAGCCACAAGCTGATTAGTGCATCCAATCACCAGCATGTAGGCACGAAAACAACTTAATTATAAGATCTAAGCTAAATGTTAATTAATCTTGCCTCTACAAAAGGATTTCAGATGTTATTCACTAAATTAATAAATAAAAGAAATGGCTATACTTGAAAAACTAACCATCTACAAGTATGGAATTTAAAGGAAGACATGACTGTCTAAGCTATAGCAATTTGGGGCTTAATGCCTCTCTTGATGTTAGCAACCTGAATAAGACAGCAGGTTTCAAAAAGGACAATGGGCATGACTTAAATGTCCCAGTTTATTCACCCTGAAACAGATGCAGAGATATTAAGTGATTTTCTCAAACAGCTCAATTCAGAATATCACTATCAGATCATATCCATTTCTAGTTCTCCAAATACTATAATGATCTATTGTGCTTCTAAACCTAATCTAACTGGCACAGTCTTTTCAGAGACAATATGTGATGTGTTAGAATGAAATACCAAGAAAGACTGTATGAAATTAAAGACTTTGTCTTTAAGTAGAACTTAAATTGGTGATATTTGAACCTCAAGCATTTTTTTCCTTATTTCCCTGATAGCTGCAAAAGGGAAATATCAAATGATGTGTGTTTATTGTGTGGTGGTTGGAGAAGAGCTGGGACACTTTATTTACCATGAAGATTCTAAGGAGCTCTTCTGAAAATATAAGATACTTTAAAGAAGGGAGACAAGCTAACAAAGAGTTTGGCAAGTAGCAAAACAACACAGAGAAAAATACCAAGCTTTTTCTCTATTTGTCAGCTGCAGTGCTTGGTAGGACAAGATGTGAATATTCTCTTGTACCTCATAGCTAGTTATTACTTCTGCTTGATACCAATTTCTATAGAAACAATAGATTAACCCACATGTGTGGAACTGTGTTTGTTTTTATACTTGCTGTGAAATTACCATGCATTACCCACAGAACCATTTCATTCCAGTTGGAGCTGTATGGGTTTTTTTTTTTTTGTTTGCTTTTGAAAGACCTAAAAGCTGAAAATCCTTCCCCAAACCTCCCTCGACTCCAAAGCCTTATAGGATGAACAGCAAGAAGAACAAAGCTTACTTCTTCCCACTCCGATGTGAAGGATGGTGTTCTTTCAGAATTCCCTTTAGAACTGTGTTCAGCAGCGGAAGATTCACTCCAGTTAACTCGTGATGTTTTCTCATTGGAAGGATAGGCAATGAGATCAGAATCAGATTTAGAGACATTTTTTGACAAATGCATGTCGATCAAGGCTTTAGGCAATGATCTTATTCTCCCCAGAGTACAGGCTCTCTCCACAAATCCCCCTGTGTTCATAACCCACTGGTCCCCATTCCGAGATCCACTCCTGGTTGATCTTGTGCCAACAATGGTATGGTTTTCAAGTTGGTTGCTTTTTTTGTGAAAAATTGTTCTACTGACCACTTTGGGTTTAATTTTCTTTACCAAAGGTTCTGAGTTATTTTCTATTGGAGACCGCTTGAAAGGCAAAGGACTGTTTGCCAAACTGACTTCATCTTGTCCTTTTTCACATTGTTCTCTTTTCCCATAGAGGTGAAATGGATTTTCAGGGGACTCACAGGCTGGAGAGGATCCATGGAGCAGGCCTGCAAATTGCCCAGGATCATATTCTTTTGGGGGATCTCTGTCATCCTGTTGGGAGAGGTCATCTGCAAAAGGAAGGAAGGGATATTAGGGTTTATAAAGGGTTCTGGAAGTCACGATATAATAGCAGTGCCCTTATGAACATGTGGGCATCCAGACATTTGATTTACTGCTACATAGCAATACCTTCACTTTTGAAATACCCATGACCCCACAGTGCCATGTATAGAATGAATGTATGAGTGTGTGTGCGTGTGTGTGCATGTGTGTGTGAATCATTCTTTCTGATATACCTTAGAGTTCATTTCAAAAGTATGAATTGTGTATTAATTGAGTGACTTCATTCACTTCTCCCTTGAACCCAGGGTGTATGTTTTATAGTCAATGAACAAAATTGGATTTTCTTAAAGTAGAACACACACATCTAAACCCTCACAGTAAGTGAATCATCATGCAGTAGGACATTAGGCAGGTAAGTCAAGGTCATATATAATGACAACCCTCTGCTCTCCTCCCAGCAAATAAATTCAAAAACCAAATTTTGAAAAAAGGTATTATTAAAAGTAATTTAAGTTTACTAATCCTGATCATATTAACTTAAGTATAAATTAAAAATAATTCTATGCAGATTACATAATTTACACAAAAAAATTTGTTCAGACTTGACATAGGCAAACAATGCAATCCATAATATCAGAAAAAGAGAGACTCCGATACAAGAAACTAACGTTGAGCTATGAGCACAAAGGTAGCTTTTTCTTTCTTCTCTGAAATAGCATTAGCTATTTTCTAATTTCTTCAGACCTTTGAAGATGTAATGCAGAAAAGAAACTGATGATGAATGATAATTTTTATTCCTTTGGATTTTTTTTTCTAAGATAAAACACACATTTTCTCTGAGATTTAAAATACACCATGCTTTTGCAATTTAATTTGTCTTTTAAAGACATACTGTGTAAAACCTGGCCAAAGAATTTAGCAAAGAAAGTAAGTGTACTTTTTTTCAGTGTTCATTTTAATTCAGATCAATAGCTAAATGTTGCCAAGATCAAAATTTAAATTACCTGATAAGCCCATAACTCACTGTTGCAAAGAACTAAAGTATAGCAAATGTGGTACATAATGACAACAAATCCAAAGTTGATTTGCTGATTCATACTTTCAATAAGCTAGTTATTACCATAAACCCCAAACACTAACATTTTTATAAATTAACAAGTAACATTTAATGGGTAAGTGCTATTTACGAGGCACTGAATGAGGAATTATATTTATATCATCTCACTTGACACCCATAACAATCCTATAAAGTGATTATTAATAATAATTACGATTTTGTGATGGAAAGACATGGCCAAAATATCAAATTATCATATTTTTAAGAAATTGGCCACCATAATAAATCTCATTAGACATTGGCTCAGAAGATGCTACAGACACGTCTGCTCTTTATAGTGAAGATTGGCCCCAGGTCTCTATACTGCTGTCTGCCTGGGAACTGATAAAAGCAGGTATATTCCTAGCTATGTATCTCTAGACTTCACCCTGGTTCCTGCTTGATTTTTCCAAAGAGAAGATGTTTGCCTGCCCAGCTATCATACCAGCATCCTGAGATTGAAGAAAGAAGAGTGACAGGAAGAGATCCAAGAAACATGAATCTACAAAAGCAACAATCTGCACCCATCTACTACTATTATACTCAATTGTCTTCTCACAAAAACAAAACAAAATAATAAAACCTCATCCCTTTCTAAAATAGCCACACTGTCTTGATAACTCTCTATTTTGTTTTCCTTTCACAACAGAGACCATTCTAGGGGTAGAATAGTGAGTGAATAGGGGGATAAGGCAGCTTTGAATTCTCTCTACAGACTAGAGTTTATCACTGAGTATGTGCAGTTTTAAGAAGTCAAAATTAACACTTAGACAACTTAAGACACTGATATTTCTCCACCTAGTAAGCGATTAAGCTGAGATTCAAATTAAGGTCTATCAGATTCTGACATCCATTGGACTTGCAAATATATTGCTATTAAAGATAAGCTTTAAAAAAATCTAGGGTTAGTTTATCCGTAGGACAAGCAAATAGGCTCTTTGTAAAAAGGGACATGCTTCTGCTGTTCATGATTATATCTGGAATTTGGGAAAAGTGGACTAAAAACATTAGAGCTTTTTCTTTGTTTTGTTTTGTTTTCTTCTTGGAGATAAGCTAATACTAAGAAGAAAATAAGACCTGGCATCTTGTTGCAATGCATTTTTTTCCCTAGGCTACTTGGATCTCACATAGCGCTTTACAACATAAGCAGGTTGGTATGGGTGACAATAATGGTGATTAAGGTGGTAGGAAGGAGGAATTCTGAAATAAGGAAGTTTTAGAATTTAATTTTGAAAGTTGCTGAAGAAGGATAAAGGGTCTGAATTTGAAAGGCAAATCGAGCCCGGCACGGTGGATCACGCCTCTAATCCCAGCCCTTTGGGAGGCCGAGGAGGACGGATCACGAGGTCAGGAAATCGAGACCATACTGGCTAACACGGTGAAACCCCGTCTCTACTAAAAATAGAAAAAAAAAAAAAAAAAAAAATCAGCCGGGTGTGGTGTCAGGTGTGGTCCCAGCTACTCCGGAGGCTGAGGCAGAAGAATGGCATGAACTCGGGAGGCGGAGCTTGCGGTGAGCCGAGATCTCGCCACTGCACTTCAGCCTGGGCGAAGAGAGAAACTTCGTCTCAAAAGAAAAAAAAAAAAAAAAAAAGGATGGAAA
>NW_016811519.1:138199-165905 GCF_001698545.2 Rhinopithecus bieti | reverse complement strand
AAAAAAAAAGGATGGATCGAAAAGAGCTTGCCAATTGTGGGAAAAGGTTCTGTAAATCTCAACAAAAGAATTTCTGACGATGTTCATTATCTAGAAAAATGAGAATTTTAGGGGCGTAATATTGTTTAAAGTTTTCTGCAAATATTATTATTGGGTTACCATCCCCTCTGTAGTTCGACCACAATGACTATAATTACCACCCACAATGCTTTACACTGTCCAAGTCCTCTAGTCACAAGCAGTCACTTCTCAAAGTAAAAGATAATTTCGTTGTTAGCTTATAAAGCTTAGTTTTCTGAATAGCAGTTCTTAGCATTGTGATGGTAACATTTCTGCCAAGAATGGTGAAAAGACAAATACTACTCGCTTTTTCCAGTGGCCAAATTCTAAAGATTATTCAAGTCAAAGAAAATGAGAAGTTGATATGAAGCCTCCTGGAAAGCCTGTGTGGTGGATTGATTGCAGTTATGGCCCCAGCCTGCGCACAGCTCCCTGCAGACACAGCCCTCCCCATATCCAGCCCTCCCATGCTGACTCCCTCACATCGTGGCCCTGTGCCTTGAACTGCTCAATCAGACTGCAGCAAATGTGATATAAGCAGAGACCTGAAAAGCATGTGTGCATTAGACTTGTTCCCTTGTTTCTCTTGGAACCCTGACACCATGTGAACAAGCCAGGCTGGCCTGCTGGATGCTGAGGTGACATATTACCCAGCTGTTTCAAAATGTAGGTTTTATTATTTTTCAGGTATGTTGAAACCAACAGATCAGGAGACAATTGCCATTGAAAGACAGACGCCATACTCATTGATCTGAGAGGCATGCCACATTATAGGGGCCACACAGGGAAATACCAGGGTCCCTCAGGAAGAGGCTGACAAAGTGAGGGGAGATTGTGGGCAAGAGCCTTTATTATGGTTTCCATGAAAAGAAACACACAAAGCAGGTATAAGAAGGTTTACGAATGGCTAGTTTGAATAGTTTTAGCAGACTGTGGGGCATAGGAACTGTACCTAGTTGTCTGGTCATTAGAGCAGGTGAATGAATAGTGGCCTAGAGAGTAAGAGCCAGATAAAGGAGGTAACTGGGGGTATGGGCTCTGCAATTGTTAGTTTGCATAAGAAAAGCATGCTCAAGGGTGAGCTGTTTACTATCTCTAGGAATTAGTTAGCTCTAGGAGGGACAGTCCCTCCACAGCAAGAGCCCAAGAGACCGAAGCATAAAAATAAAAATACGCAAATAAAATAGAAAATAAAAAGACATGGTTAATATATCAGTCAGTCCTGTTACCCCAACCAAAAGCCAGCCAACTTCCACTTATGAGAGTGGACCTACCAAACTCAGGCCATTCTGTCAATACCACTGATGCATCAGCAAGCACAGCCAAGAGGAGCTGAGGCTTTCCCAGGCCAGAAGAAGACACCCACCAGGATCATGAGCAATATTAATGGCCATTAAGTTTGGGATGGTTTGATATATGACAATAGATAACTAATTCAATCTATATCCCAAGTTTTAAAGAATTAATATATTCTTCAAAATAAATTCTGGCAATGTTTACATTTCCACATCTGGAAAATGATGATAGTAATAGAATATACCTAAAAGTGTTGTGAATGTTGAATGAAATCATAGAATAATAAATGTGCTAGTCCATTTGGGCTGATATAACAAAATTTCATAAACCAGGTATCTTACAAACAACAGATGTTTATTTATCACAGGCCTAGAGGCTGAGGAGTCCAAGATCAAGACACCAGCAGATTTGGTGTCAGGAGAGGGTTCATTTTCTGGTTCATAGAGGGTACCATCTTGTCTGGGTCTTCACATGGTGGAGGGAACAAAGGAGCTCTCTGGAGTCTCTCTTATTACCTCTCAAAAGGCCCACCTCCTATTACCATCATCTTGGGGGTTGGGATTTCAACATATGAATTTTGGTAGAACACAAATATTTGGGCCATGGCAAGAAGTAAAGCAGTTAGAACAACATATGCTGCATAGAACGCTAAGAATATGTTTATATTATAACAATAATAATTTTTAATCTATAGGGTTTCATTTTTACAAACAAATACAGTAGTAACTGTATTAGACACTCAATAAAGATTATTTTGACATAATAATCATGTGGGATTTACTCCTTTGTTTCTGTATATTTCAAAAAGTATACTTTGGAAAGAATTTTTTGTGCTTTCTTTAGACAAAATGGAGGCAAAATACATAGATTAAACTGTTGTCATAACTTGTCTCATTTAATTTTACACTTCTCTTTTGATAAGTGGATATTTCATGCCAAGTACAGAACTAAATACATGTGAATTCCAATCTGATAGTTAATCAAGGCATCATTAGCATTTCAAAGAAATGTCAGAGTAAATATCCAATAGGAAGCAGTTCAATCTTTTTTTATCCATCTTTGCTTTGATTTTTATCACCTATATATCACCTGAATAAGAATAAAATTCGAAATTTCATGCTATGGAAAAATTATAGAAAACAAGTGACTTTTTTCTATTATAGAGTATAACTTTTGTCTATTGAGTCATTGCATCTGCTTTAGACAATAAAATTTTCCTATTTTAAGGATACCGGGGCTGATGTTGATATTAGTAGAAACTGTGAATTTATTTCACAAATACATATAAAACATTCCCTGTATATCAGGTGGCAAAGTTTCAGTACTGTCAAAGGCAAAGTCCTGCCTTCATGGTGCCTACATTCTAGCAGAAAAGACGACTACAGGCAAATCAAGAAATACTATAATATCTGATGATGGTATGTGCTGTGAAAAAAATAAAGTAATGAGATAGAAATGAAAGGAAGATGCTATAAGGCAATTGGGAAATGTCTTTCTCAGGAGCTGACATTGAGCAGACACAGAAATGACTGTGAAAATAAAAATCATTCAAAGTTTTGGGGGAGGATTATTTCAAGGCATAGGAAAGAAGATATGAAAAGTCGCTAAGGCTAGCTAGTAAGAACAGTAAGAAGGCCCGAGTGGCTATAATAGAGTGGTGGGGGATTAGTAGAATGGTTGGTGATCAAATCAGAGATGCAGGTAGGATCTCTGATATGACTTATACTTTTAGAAGATAATTGGTATTTCTGAACATGACAACAGCATAGTGTTCTTTTTAAATTGTTCACCTCAATTCTCATAAAAACAAGACATGGGGATAGTAAAAGAATAAAATGAGCAAATAATAGCAAAATAAAGGAAAAACACTACAGGTGGTATCTCCAGTAAAGCTTAAGAACCATTAAGAAATCCCCATGGCCCTGAAAAACAGAGGGGTGTAGCCAAATCACATGACAGCAGCAGGATCCAGAACTGAATCAGCAGTGGTGCAGCAATAGTGGTTAAGAGAAAGGGAAATTCAATGGCACCTACAAGCCATGGAATTGCCATCAGATACTGATTTATTGTGCTAAGCAGGAGAGTGTGCAGTAAAATTTGAGAATAACTAGCAGAACTTGTAAACACCTTGTAAATAGACCACAGGAAGTAGCTTACTCCTTCGAGAATATCAGAAATCTCCAATAAATGCATGCCTGTAGTAGGCTACAGATCCACTCTGAAGAAAAACTTTTGGGAGAAGAATACAAATTGAGCAGGGTGAAAACACCAAAGATGTGAGGGAGAAAAACATTTCACATAATGGGGAAGTAGGGGCCAGATGCAGTGGCTCACACCTGTAACCCCAACAGTTTGGGAGGCTAAGGCGGATCACTTAAGCCCAAGAGTTTGAGACCAGCCTGGGCAACATAGCAAGACCTCATATGTGCAAAATGTTTTTAAAAATATTTAAGCATGGTAATGAGTGCCTGTGGGTTCCAGCCACTCAGGAGACTGAGATGGGAGGATTGCTTGAGCCCAGGAGTTCAAGTCTGCAGTGAGCTTTGATCATGCCACTGCACTCAGTCTGGGCAACAGAGTGAGACCTTCTCTAGAGAAAAAAAGGCAGTGGGGGTGGCATCAGGTAGATGTTCAGTGGAGGGAGGTTTTGAATGTAATAGAATAGCAAAGCACAGCGTTCAGATGTGAGAGCACCACTTTGGAAGGCAGGCGCATGGAACTCAAGAACACTGAGGTAGTAGCAGGAACCCTTCCTGAATCAAGCAGAGAAAAACCTGTATTTCTTAATACTTCATCGTAACTGCAAAGGAGAAGGCCCTTGAGATATGAAGGGCTCATGGCTACTGTGGCTCATCCCTGCTCCCAAACAGGAACCTCTTCCTAATCCAAGACATCCCTTCTCATTAAACATGGGAAACAAAAAAGGATTCAGATAGGGGGCAATTTTAGGAACAAAATAAATAATGACAGTAATAGATTATAACCCATTGAATAAGATAGAAAAATATGAGCCCATAAATAAATAAATGATTTAAAAGTTTGACTAGGAATGGGAATCTTAAATATTTCAAATTGCCTCCCCACAAAATACTTATTAATTAGAAAGAGGAAAAAGAAACACTCCACAGTGAAGAAATCTGGGAGGCCCTGTCTTAATCAAATGATCAAAGTGAAAAATATCAGTAATGGAACAAATCAAAATCATATCCAGTGTGGTAACGATGCAATGAGAAAAATGCAGAATCACTTTTGGATTTTCCTGCCAAAGATGTGTAACTTAAATCTAATTATATAGTAATATCAGAAATATCAGAGAAATCCAATTCATGGGCCATTCTACAAAATAATAGGCCTGTAATCTTCAAATGTGTCAAGGTCATGAAAGTCAAAGAAAGTCTAAGGAACCCTTCCAGGTTGAATAAGACTAAAGAGACATTACAACTAAATGCAATGTATGATCCTGAACTAGATCCATTGATCATAAAAAATATTATTGGGAAAACCAGTAAATCTTGAATGGGGTCTGAGGAATAGATAATAGTGATGTATTAACTTTCTGATTTGGTTGCACTGTGGTTGTGTAAGAATGTACTTACCTGTAGGAAATATACACTAAATTAGCAGTTATCAAAGTGTAGTCCAGGGATGCTTGGGGTCTCCAAGACTATTTCAGAAGTTTCATGAGGTCAAAATAATTTTCAGACTAATACTAAGACATTATTTGCCCATTTCACTTTCATTATCTCATGAGTGTATAGTAGAGTTGTTCAGAGGCTACATGATGTGTCTTTTCACAGTGGAAATATGTAATGCTTCTTTCTATCTCAGCTGTAGGAACTGACATGCTGCTACTTCTTGACGGAAGAAAGTCATATGTCTAAACCTAAGTAAATGGAGTGAGGATGTAAATGGCCACCTATGCTACTGCACTGCAATGTACCATGGCAGAAGAGAGAGTAAAGAACTGAGAACAGTAATCTCATCTTAAAAAATAATGTTTTCTCTAAGTTTTAGGTAGATGCCATTTATTAAGTTAAATGTCTTATCTTCTAAGGTTGCTGAGAATTTTAATTGTGACTAGATACTGAGTTTATAAAAAATGTTTTTCTGCATCTGTTCAGTTATGTAATTTTTCTCCTTTACTCTGTTAGTGTGAATGACATTTGTACATTCTCTAATATTAAATATTAGATATTAATGGGGTACCAATAGGATAAACTCAGGGTGGTCATAATGAACTTTCTTTTTGGCATCCTGCTAGATTTGGTTTGTTAGTACTTTGGGCTTTGCATCTATGTTCATGAAAGAAATAGGCTTTTTAGTTTTACCTTTTTTATTCTGTCTAGTTTTGACATGATTACTCACCTCATAGAAATAGTTGGGGAAAATTTCCAGTTCTCTAGAAGAGTTTATATAAGATTGCAATGATATGTTTCTTGAAAGCCTTTATATTTACTTTATCTTTAAAATCATCCAGACTCAACGTATTCTTTGTGGAAAGATTTCAAATTTTTCATTAAATTTATTTAGTATAGAACTGTTTGGAGTCTCTATACCTTTCTGAAGTTTTTAAAGTTATAATTATCTAGAATTTGTCTAATTTCTCTCAGTATTAAAATTCATTGGTACAAAATTATTCATTCTTCTTTCTTAACCTTTGAATGGTTTTTTGTATCTGTAGATTTACCCCCTTTTCTTTCCTAATAGGTGTATTTGTACCTTTTTATCTTGATCATTTTGACTGGAAAGTGCATCCATTTTTTTATTGTCATCAATGATTGCATTTCTGGCTTTGTGAATTAATATTACATATTTTTTTCTATTTCATTAATTTCTGTCCTTTACTATTTTCTTTCTATGCCTTTTCTGGATTTATTCTGTCTTATAAAATTTCTTAAGTTGGCATTTACCTCATTAGTCTTCAGCATTTCTTCTAATATAAGCGTTTAAAATTTCTAAGTTGTTGCATTCATCACATTTGATATTTAGCATTTATATTTCTGTTTAACTTTAAAGGTTTTTAAGTTAGTATTATGGCATCCCCTACCTTATTTCTCATGACTTATTTAGAAATGTGTATTTAAATTCATAAATCTATGGGGATATAGATGGGAATTTTTTTTTTTTTTTTTTTTGAGACGGAGTCTCGCTCTGTCGCCCAGGCTGGAGTGCAGTGGCGGGATCTCGGCTCACTGCAAGCTCCGCCTCCCGGGTTCATGCCATTCTCCCGCCTCAGCCTCCCAAGTAGCTGGGACTACAGGCGCCCGCCACCTTGCCCAGCTAATTTTTTTGTATTTTTAGTAGAGACGGGGTTTCACCGTGTTCGCCAGGATGGTCTAGATCTCCTGACCTCGTGATCCACCCGCCTCGGCCTCCCAAAGTGCTGGGATTACAGGCGTGAGCCACGGCGCCCGGCCTATGGGAATCTTAATTTAACTTAATTGAATTATTTTTAGAAAATATAGTGTGTATGATATGAGTCTTTGACATGTTGAAACTTGCTCATAGTCAAGATCACTTTTTGTGACTGTTTCATGAGAATCATATGTATTCTCCAACTGTTGAATACAAAGCTCTTTGCATTATATCAGATTAAATTTATTAATTGAATTAATTGAACTCTTAAACTCTTCCATTGAGTGAGGTGTGTCGAAATCTAATTTTAGCAGACTTATGTTTTTTCCTACGAAATATATGTATATTTTATCTGGCCAACATGGTGAAACCCTGTCTTTACTAAAAATACAAAAATTAGCTGCATGTGGTGGTGCGTGCCTATGATCCCAGCTACTCAAGACGCTGAGGCAGGAGAATTGCTTGAATCAGGGAGTTGGAGGTTGCAGTGAGCCGAGTTCGCATCACTGCACTCCAGCTTGGGTGACAGTGAGACTCCATCTCAAAAATAAAAAAGTTTACAGTTAAATAATACCTTATCCACTTCCTTCCTAAACAATTTAAAAACTTTAGAGCGTTTTACATTCAATTACTTCTTCTATAATAAATATGGTTGTCAGTGTTTTAATTATTTTTTTAGCTTTACAAATCAGGTGTTATTATTTTATTCAGAACATGTTAAAATTTCAGTTGGTTTACATGTTTGCCATTTCATTTACTCACCATTCCTTCCTCAGAATGGCCTGAGATCATTTTCCTTCTTAAAGTTATTCTTTAGATTTTCCTTTTATACAGGCCTCTGGTGGTCAATGCTCTAGTTTTCAACTGTGAATATCTTTCTATTTTACTCTCATTTATTTAAAATTTTTTTAGTTCGTAATTTTAGGTTGATAGTTATTCTCTCTTACACTTTGAAGAAATTATTCCACTTTTTTGTGGCTTTCATTGTTTCCTTGATAATTCTGCTATCATGATACCTGTCTTTCTTGTGGGTGATCCATCCTTTCTCTACACCTGGTTTGAAAATCTCTGTATTTTTCAATTTCACAATAATATGTCTCACTATGGATTTCTTTTTATTTATCCTGCTTGGAACACAGTATGTTTCCTGGACCTGTGAATCTATATTTTTATCATTTTGGAAAAAAGTCAGTCATTATCCATAAAAAAATTTCCTATCCTACATTTTTTAAAAAAATTATTTAATCGTGAGTCTCTGATTCAAAGTTAACCTTTTCATTCCATACTTCATATCTGCCTTCCAGGTTTTCTGCCTCTTTGCCCCTCTGTGATACATTTTAGGGAATTTTTTCAAATGTATCCTTCAGTTCATCAATTCTCTCTTCATCTGTGCATAATCTGCTATTTAGCCTATTCCTTTAGGATTTTAAAAGTAATCTCAAGTATTCAATTTTTCATATCTGAAAATGCCATTTATTTTTCAAATTTTCCTGCTATTTACTTATAGTAATCATTTTTTACTCATTTTAATGACAGGGCATATTATTTATTTAAATATTTTGTTTATATATAGTGGTTCTATTTCTTATTTCCTATTTCCAGTAATAATATCTATAGTCATTGAGGACTAAATATGTCTGTGTTGTTTTTGTTGATATCTACTTATAGTGGTTTGCTTTTCAAGGTAATTAGAAATAATTTATTATTAACCTTATTATTTGATTTTAATCTATGGAAGCTTGTTAATCTCATCAGGGAAGGTTTTCTGCAGAGAGAAACCCTTGTGCTTCCCTGAGCTGTGTTGACTCAGCCTTCCAGCCTTCCAGCTGAGCCAGGGAACAGTGTCCCAAATAGCAACACTATTATTCCCATCTGCACTCAGAACAACATCAGCTTTCCTCTCTTCTATCAGACGTTTCTAGAGAGCAAGAGTCATTGGAGCAGGCAATGCCTCAAGAACATGTCCTATTCAGAATATATTCGTTCTGCTGCAGAAAGATCTCTCAGAGTACCTAGGCTGACATAATTCTTTGAAGCAAAATATTTTTATTTAAAAATGTATATTTAAAAAAAAAAAAAAAAAAAAAAAAAAACCAAAACACAGTTTATTAGGACCATTAGGACTCAAAAGTTTTAATGTGACTCTTTAAATGATTTGTACCCTACTACATAGATAGGGTTAATAGTAAATTGCCTTGCCCTGCATGTTTGTGCCTTGTAATGTATGATGTAATATATAATCAATAAACTATCCTGAGAATTGTATAAATGAAGAACAAGCTTATTTTAATTAATTATGACCTCAAATAAAGCAAATCCTTTTAAAATAAGATCCCCCTAAAGAGTATATTTATAAAGAACACAAAAGAAACTAATGGAGGTTTGGTATTTTTAAAGAATTCCAAGTAGTCTATGACCTTCATTTAAAAAATAATCATGCAAAATAATCATAGAGTGTGTTTTGTACATAAATCCTAGATCAACTTGATTTGACCAAAGATAGCAAGGAGCTAAACTTTAATAATATATACTGTTAACTTGTCTCAACAAGCTTTTAAAGGAGTGCTGGGTTTTAGAAATATTAGGGAGAAATATTATCCACTTGTTTATTTTTACTTATAATGCAAACTTATGTGATGAGCTAGTACACTCATTTTTTCCAAATATTGAGAAAATATTTTCCAGCTCACTTTCGAGGTCACTTTCACATTGAGATAGAAGTGTGAGTCAAGCAAGTAACAATGAGCCACAGAGGAAAGAAACTATATAGAACTGACATTCCCTTAATTCCCCAATGTAAAAAAATCAATTATAGTTTCCAAAGACACATAAAATTAATTTAAGCAAACTCCAATTTTCTGGAAAGGAATTTATTTCAAAAATTACAAAGACCAAGATTCCATACTAGGTAAGGGGAACCACCAATAAGGATTGTGTGCCTTCTATGTTCAAGGTCATTCTATCTCATTTAATCCTCACAAAAGCCTCTGAATTGGTATTATGGCATTTGCACTGATGAGGAATCACATAGCTAGTGAACAGAGGAGCCAGCATGAGATATAAATCTGGCTAATGCAAAGTCTGTTTTTTTCCAATACATCAGGATGTTTTGTGTCGGATTACTCCAGAACTTCCTATGGCATCAGCACAATGCACCATCCACTGGAGTGTCCTATCCAAGTATCACTGGAGCTTGAAAACCACCCACTGGGCCTCTTTCCAGGTATCAGTAATGATCTTTGGGTATTTATTCTGATTGCACAATTAGCCCAAAGATCGCTGGTATGCTTAGATGCTGAATGGTGTTACAAAGAGCATGTAATAAAATTCCCTCTTCTAAACAACTTAAGACAGGCAGCTGCCTTTCTGAAAAGCCACCCAGGTAAGCTCTGTTGTTTCCTGTTCTATTAGCCCTACACTCTGCCAAACTCAGCATTTAATGCGGAAGCCAGAGAATGCTGACATTCTGACAGCTCTTGGACAACAGACCATGCTGTTTGGCTCTGATTTCAAACATTTATAATCTTTTCTCTTGCTCCCTTTGCTCAATACAGGAGAGAGGCTATCAGCCAATTTCCCCACCGTTTATAGCAAATCCCAAGGCTCTCTTATTTCCAGCTGCTAAGCTGCCTGAGCAGACCGTATTACTAAATTATTGTATCTTTTTTGGTAGAGTGCCTGATCTGTCTTGGCATGCGCTTTGCATTGAAAGAAGCTCCTGTTGTAAGCAAAGGAAGCCAGTGACATTCACCCTTCCCGCACGTCTTTCCTCTGTTACCCTCAACCACTAACTTCTTTGTTTCCCATGTATAAGCCAAGTTCATAGGGGCAGTTTCTCAGCTATCTCTGCCTCCCTAGGGAGTTAAGGATTTCAAAGGGAGTTCTGTGCTAGGAGTAATTCCCATAGCCTAGAGCCAGACGAATAAATGGCGTCTAGTGAATAACTACATCAGAACCAAGAGGTTTTGTTTCTCTTACCAAAATGTATTTCTTTGTAATACCGCAGTCACTGTAACCATGTATTTTCCTCAACAGAAGAGACTGTATTCGGTGAAGAGAGGAAATAGCCTCTTTAACTCAAGTCTGTTGTTTTCAAGAGTGTTGGTCCTTTGGTGTAACTTATTTTAATAACTTTCCATTTATAGACTATCCCAATGGATTATGAATGTGAAAAAAGAGCTATTCTGAAGAAATAAAACAAAAAAGATCTATGATCTTTAAATAAAAGTGATTTTGTAATATAAAAGGGACAGAAACTATTTTTAATTACTCTAAAATGGATAACCACTCTGATTAAATTTTCAAAAGTTATACCTTGAATTTGAACTCAAAGTCACTCAAATATCCTCACTAAAAACTCTGAGAATGTAATGCATTCAAATGTATCCTGTGAGTTTTCTATTCCTGTAAACAATGAACAGCCTAGATTTTTCTCACACGTATCTCAAGAGATACTTCATTTCAAAAGAGCAGGAGAGTTATCAAAAGTGTAATACTATTAACAAGATACACCATAGAAAATATACAGAAATGTTAAAGATAAATTATATCTAGGGAGTTATGTTTTAAATCAACTTTGCTGTTGCTATGGTAAGAGACATCCAATATAAAACAAAAATCCTCTAGAAGGCTTTGGTGCTATAGCCATGGCAACAATGATGTCAACTCGGCGAATGTTTCCATCTGATTCAGAGAGAACAAAATATGCTTTAATCGTATGTAAAATGGCTTAGAAAATCGATCATTTATGGGCTATCTTTCACATGACCCTTCAACCAATTAAAGAAGACATTGTAAAGATAGCAGCCAGAGGGCCTAAACAAAAGGCCCATAGATTTGCTTGCGTTTTTCATGATCACAGAAGCTGGAAAATCCACTTTAGCTGAGGTGTTGCTAAATGACATATTCACTTAGCAACTATCTCACAGAAATTTTCAGATTGGGGGCCTCATGTAATTTTCCATGCATAGGAAAACACTAAATGCAATCAAATGACAATTTCTACTTCTTTAACACAGGAAGAGAAATATCAACCTAAAGTAAGAAAATACGGAAAGTAGTGTTCTAGTTCTGAAGAAGAGAAGTCTCTTAAATGCTAGTCTCTTAAATCTACTCCAAATAGGCTTTTGTTCCACTTACCTCCACAGAATAGCCTTTATCAATATCAGCAAAATCTCTACCTTGCTGAAATGAACATTTATAACTCTCATCTTACTTGACCTACCAGCTATACAATTGATACAGATTATCACCTCTCTTGGATGAAACACTTGAATTAACTCCCAAGATACCACACCCTTCTGGTTTTCATCCTACCTCCTAGGCTGTTCCTTCTCATTCTCTGCTCCTTCCTTCTGTTTTCAAATGTGTAAGCATTCAAGTGTTCCAGGGCCTGGCACACTTGGACCTCTTTCCTGTTTACATTTTCTGTTTACATTAATTCCTTTGCTGGCCTTAGGGTTTAACATATTACTGAAACAACTGCAACACTCAAGTTTCTATTTTCAACCTAACTTATCCCCCAAACTCCAAAATTGCATATCCTACTGTCTTAGTTATCCTTATGCCTCCTTTTCTCTCACACCCCACACCCAATCACACAGCGAATCCTGGTGGCTCTACCTTTAAAATATAACTGCAACTTGCCTATGCCTCACTCATCCTTTTCTCCCTGGATTATTGTAGCAGCCTCCCAACCATCCCCTAGCTTTCATTTTTGCACCTCACAGGCAATTCTCAACATAGAAGTCAGAGTTATCTTAGTAAAACCAAGGCAAATCATGTCACTCCTCTGCTCAAAACTCTTCAATGGCACCTTGATCCACTCTGAGTAAAAGCTAGGATCCTTACAATAACCTGTGAGGCCATACATGATCTCAGACCTGTGGATACTCTGCCCCAATTCTCTTAAATAACATAAGCTCCTACTACACTCATTTTCCCTTAACTGACATCTAGCTATATTGCCTCTTGCTATTACTCCAATGCATTAGGCATTCTTCTGGGTCATGACCTTTGTACTTGTTTTTTCTGCCTGAGATTCTCTTCCCTTAGGAAGTAGCCTCCTCTAACACCTTCTTCAAATATCTATCCTAATGAAACCTTACTTCATAATTTTTTCAATAAGGCCTCCATGGATCACACTATTTTAAATGGCAACCACTAATTCTTATTCCCTTCCCTGCTTTATAGTTTCTCCATGACACTTATAAATATAAAAAACACATATTTTACTTATTTATGCTATCCTAGGAGGAGAGACATTTTTGTGCCTATCATTTCATTGATATATCCAGAAATTAGAACAAAGCCTGGAATATAGTGGATAATCAATAAACATTCTTTGACTGATGGGGTGAAATAAATATATAGATATTTGCATGTGAAGAAAAATTCAAGAGTGATATCAACACAGCTAAATGTTAACAGCGATTAACAGTAAGTGACTTTAAAATAAAATAACCTTTTATTCTGTTTATAAAATAATATATATTCATTCTAGTTATTAGTAAAAGTAAAGAGAGAAGAAAAAGACACTCATAATGCCAACACCTAATGACAGTTACTATGAACATTTTCATATTTTTTCTTTTGTATTTTATGGATATATATTTTCCCTCAATGAAAATAAGATCACTCTGTTTATGTAATTTAAAAAAATTTAAATCTCACCTAAAAATTTGAGACATGTTTATTTTGTTCGCTGTATCATATCAATTCTTGAAATATTCAAATAACTGATACGTTTGATTTTGTTTCTCTCTTTTTATAAAGTACATTTGGTCTTTCATAGTGACTAGGGAATGTGTGTGTGTGTGAGTTTTTGTTACTCATTACTTTTATGTTACCAAAATCACCTTCGGATCTGTTTTCTCTGTTTTCATGAGTAAATTTTTGTTTCTCTCTTTATAAGTTAATAGCTAATATTACTGAGTGCTTATAGGTGTTAAGTACTTCAGATGCATTATCTGGTTTCATTCCCACACAATGTTCCCACACAGAATACCCCATAATACTCTGGGGTATTATGGTATTCTCATTTCGTAGGTGAGGGGTTGAATGCTTAGATGTTAAGTAACCAGCCAGGGTTACAGGGTTACTAAGTAGTGGAGCAGCACATGAACAAGGTTCTCATGCTCCTGACTGTTAAATCATTTACACTTCTAAAATGACGGAATTAGCAGACTTGTTATCTCTGTTCCCCTGACTCCACACTCATGCCCATGCCCCATTTTCCAATTTATATTAAAATAAGGTGGGGTGTAAAGTGCTGATACTATATTACTGTATATTTTATATCTTCTCTTTTCAATTTCTTTTAGATTTATCGTGTTACAACAATATTGAGAACAATTATTTGAAAACATTTTATATCTTACAAGTTTTATTTTACACTCTAGAATCCTTTACATTACTATTTTCCTTGCCCATTCTTAAGAATTTAATTATTTATCCCTTGATCAACTGAAGTATATCTTTGAGCAATTACTTCAAAGAGATAGATTGTTTTCTAAATTACTGATATGGTTTGGCTCTGTGTCTACCCAAATCTCATCTCAAATTGTAATCCCCACTTGATTCCAACAAGGGGTGGTTTCCCTCATGCTGTTTTCATGACAGTGAGTGAGTTCTCATGAGATATGATGGTTTTATAAGTGCTTGACAGTTCCTCCTACACACACACTCGCTCTCTCTTGCCTGCCGCCATGTAAGACATGCTTGCTTCCCCTTCTGTTATGATTATTAAGTTTGCTGAGGCCTCCCTAGTCATGTGAAACTGTGAGTCAACTAAACCTCTTTTCTTTATAAATTACGCAGTCTTGGGTAGTATCTTTATAGTAGTGTGAGAATGACTAATACAATTACATATCTGAAAATGACTTACTATGATCTTGCACACCTTGGCTGGGCATATAATTCTTGAATCTTAAGTTCAAATCCATTTTCCTAAAAATTCTATATACAATTCCCCATTGTCTTCTGTAAGTAACCTGTTTTATTATGTTAATACCTCTCTAGATTCTTATACGACTTTTTCCTTATCCTTGAAATTATAAAAATTTAAAATTTCCTTATAAAATTATTTATTTCATAAATTTTGCTAAATTCAGTAAATCTGTAATTTATTTTTCTAGGCGTTCTTTAGCTCATAAACAAACAATGAGAGTTTTCTTTTATTGATGCTTTACTTCACTGCTATGCTTCTCTTTCTAAAATTCCTATCACATGCATATTGGATCTCATGGATCTTTCCCCTGTGTTTTATCTTTTCTCTTGTAATTTTTATTTATACATTTCTTCTGTCTATTAAATGTCTTCATATTCTACTTTACTGACTTGGGTTTCCCATGATCCAGTGTATTTTTTACCTTCTTTACAGTTTTGAATTTGATGTGAATATTATTCAACCACATGAAACCTTTATGATCTTACAGTTTTAACCCTTCATGACTGCTTAGTCTGGTTTCATGCAGCGTTAGTCTACTGAATATCGTTGAGATCCATTTGATGTTAGCATTTTGGAAAACTCTCTTTTCTTAAGAAAAATTTTATGTCAAAGGATGGCATTGTTTTCATTCCTCAGAACAAGCCTTCTCTTTTTAGGTATCATTTAATGTGTCCAGCTGTTTCTCTATTTGCTCACTGTTGGAAAGGGTGGTCTTAGCTTGTCTGTTTTGGGGACCTGGGATGAATTCTGTCAGGGATTTAGGAAATTCTCCTTTTCACCTTTAGGATTCAAAACAGAGAAGAAAGGAAAAGCTTAGGTTAACTGCCAGTTCCGCCATATTGCACAACTCTAGGGTCCTTCATTCACATATACAAATGTGCCTCCTGCAGTTGTGGCTGGTGGTGGCCATGTTCACTGCAGTTTTACTTCGTTAGTCTAGTGTAGGGCTGTTTAGTAGAATTTTCTGTGATGAGGGAAATGTTCTATATCTGTGCTGGCCAATATGGTAACCACTAACCACACATGATTATTGTGCACTTGACATGTAGCTGGTGCAAATCAAGAATTTAATTTTAAATTCATTTAATTATATTAACTTAGATTTTACTTGAAATAGTCACATGTAGTAGTGGCTATTGTAAAGGACAGCACAGGTCTACAGCAGTGGTTCTCATAGTGCGGTCCTCAGAACAGCAGCATTAGCATCTCTTGGACACTTACTAGAAATGAAAATTCTTGGGCCTTGCTCTAGAATATCTGGGGGTGGGCCCCAGAAACCTATATTTTTATGAACTGTCCATTTGATTCTTACTAGAAATGCATATTCTTAGGCCTCACTTTAGAATATCTGGGGATGGGCCCAGCAATCTATAATTTTACAAACTCTCCACTTGATTCTTACTATTAATGCACATTCTTAGGTCCTGCTCCAGAACATCTTGGGGTGGACCCAGCAATCTCTGTTTTAGCAAATCCTCCACGTGATTCTGATGCACATTGAGAGATGAGAACCACTGTTCTACTGATCATGAGTTAGGAGAGGATGAGAACTAACAGCAGTCACAAGAGGGACTTTTTTCTCTGTTCCAGTGTTTCTTTTCTATATTTGAGGTGAGTTGCTAGGAGTTAACTGGGGCAGTGTCCTCATTCTTTGCTTCTCACAGTTGTCCTCATTAAGAATCAATTGTGACAATGTTTCCCTCAATGTAAGTGAGGAGTAAGCAAGTCATGATCCTTGCTTTCCAGTGGGGCTGACAGGATCCAATGGTACCTCCTCACCGACCCCATGTATTCCTTTACTTCCTGCTTTAACCTTCTGAAGTCTTCTTCAGTTACTACCATGGAGAGTTCTTCACATATGGGGAATTATATATCTTCAGTCCATTTCAGTCTTCAATCCAGTTCACTTTGCCTTCTATCTTGCAGGAACTCTTAAAATAATCAGCCTGTAGATGTCACCCATTATTAACTTCCCATACTAATACAGATGTTTTTCTTCCTTACTTTTATATCTATTGGTCATTTCCAAGGTAATACAGAAAGGAGTGAACTAGAAAAATGCACTCAGTCTTCTGTTTTCCGAGAAATCTTCTATATTTCTCTTAATGCCTTACCTTATATGAAATATTAAAAGTTTTTCATATAATTATATAGTGCTTTTCTATGTATCATTTCATTTAATCACCAAAACATTCCAGTGATATAGGTTTTATTATTCTCATTTTACAGACAAGGAAACTGAGGCTTACATGGTTTAAGTGAGCTACATAAGAGGAATGCGTAGAGTATCTGCTTTGTAAGGGTCTCTGATATGCAGAAAATGATGGCTAACATTTATTGGATCTTTATTATGGACCAAGCATTGTGTTAAGTGTTTTTTATCCATTATCTTATTTAAGGCTTATAAAAATTTCCATTTTACAGATAATGAGCAACACTAGAAAGGCTAAATAACTTGTCTAATTACACAACCGGTTAGTAAAACTGCCCATTTCCATGCCCCAGTCTGTCTGACTCTAGAGGCTGTGCTCTTACTGGCTACGCTGTATTGGTTTCTTGGCCTGAAAAGTAATCAAATGGCATGGGCAGAGTAAAGAGTATAACATTTCAGAGGGTTTCCTTACAACTCATCATTTATCACACAGTGGGTTATTTATTTTCCACACCACTACCAAGTCTACAGTCACGGGTTTAAGAGTTAATAGAAACCCATTAATCTCTCGTAATTTTAATCTTTTGCTTATTTTTTCTTATTCTGAATGGAATTCCTAAAACCATATGAGTCCTAATTTTTATCTCCATTCATTCTAAATGTTTATTGCACAACTATTGCATGCCAGACACTAAGCAAGGTGCTGTGTTTTTGATGTTTGCTAGGTAGCAGAGCAATAGTCCCTGTCAAAATGTTTGGTGAATTGTCTGGTTACTGTTAAACTCTCCTCCTGGTCTGCTTTTGTTATGAATATGATTATGGATTCACTGAAAACTTCACTTGAACTTTAAGTATCATAAGAGTATTGGGAACAAATAGGCACCTTGATTGCAACTCCAAGGAGTTCTTTGGCTTCATTGCTGCAAATTTAAAACACAGAGCTCCATCTCCAAATAAGTGACATTCAGACATGTGCATCCCTATAAAGGACAAGGATCAACTCAACATCCAGACCAGTTTGACAGGAACAATTCAGAGATGAAAGAGCTGCTTTCAATTGCTCAAGCAATGAATTTTCCATACAATGCATCTTTCCAAACTCATGATCAAAGAATCCTTGGTGAAGCCTGACTCATAACACAGGGAAATAATTTTATGCCTAATTTTTTTCTCTCCCGACTCTCTCTCTTTCTTGCTACATATATGTCAGTAATAATTTAGTTCCTCTTATAAAATAGAATTAAAATATATTACATTTTTGGAGCCTGTTATTGTTTATAAAAGATATACATTTCCAATGTATAATTAAATATAATAGGATAATCTGTGAGGCAGGTACTATTTCCCCAGTTTATCAATAAGAAAATAAAGATTATTTGGCTGTACATGCATGCATTCATTCATTCATTCAATCTTTCAACAAACATACGTATCATACTGAGGCACTAGAGTGACAAAAATTAATCAAACAAGGTCCATTATCTTGAACAGCTTATAAAACATGAAACCAGACACATTATAACATATGTTTTTAAAGAAGTTTTGTGAGCTTTAGAAGAAGACAAAATAAAATCTTTCTGGAAAAAAATGGAGCCTTGGAGGACAAGGCAGGACTTAGATGTGTAGAAATGAGTGACGGGCGTTCCAAGCAGAGGAAGCATGCACAAGCAAAGATACGGAGCTCGGAAAGTACAGACGGCACAAGAAAACTGAGTCGTTTTGTATGTATGATTGCTGAAAGAAGACATGAAGGGAGAATGGTGAAAAATAAGGTTGCAAAGGTAGGTTATAATGTTCGAGGGATATAAGTAATCTAACCAAAGTAATCAGCAGAAGTGGGACTCAAACCCAAATTTTACTCTGGGGTTGGAACTCTTACCTCGCTGGTGCTACATTCCAAACTTCTTAACACAGTATATGGCTCAGTCAACTTGAAAAAATAGGTATACGACTATCAAGAGAACTCAACTTGTTTTTGAGAGCCATCTATAGCACTCTTTCATTTAAGAATTGGGAGAGGTATATTTTACGGCAACTGATGCAGAAACTCTATAGACAGCGATCTCAATATTTGTCATATTAAATGTAACTTTGTTTTTCTGAACACTACTAGAATTCAGAGCAGAAACATAAGTCCCCTTGAAAAAGGGGACAGGAAGTCCTAAGTTGTTAAGCAGTTGCTTATACCTGGATAGATCTTGTTCACTTTATTGTAAATGGAAGTGGGAATCTTGGCTGAGTGAAAATCAGACTGGCTAAGTTCTCAGTTCCATCAATGTTTAAGGCATGCAATTGGTTTGGCTGTTATGTTTGTGTCACCTTGGCCTCTTCTATGAGGGCCATGACATAGAGTTCACCCCTTGTAGTTTTTGTCCTCAGTGGGTATTCACTGCCTGACTCAGAACTTTGAAAACTTGGAGACAAAGATAATGGGCATAAAATGACCCCCAACTCCAAAACACACACATGCTGGTAGTGATATAAAGAAATGTAATAGGAAAGCACAATTCCCTTTTTTATTCTAAATTAAAAAAAAATCACTTTCCTGTTTTATGCTATAGCTGACACAAGTAGCAGAAAAATTTGGAAGCACAAACTGCAACAATATGACAGTCAAGGGCATGGACTCACTGATGATAAAAAGAAAGGAGGGTTTAAATTTCCAAATATTCTCCACTTCCATTATCTTTTCATTAGGGAACGCCATTTGAGACAATGAGTTCTGTCTTTGGAATAAAATCTAACTTGGAAAGCAAAATGAAATTTATACTCCTTATTAATTCATTGAGCATAAAATCAGGTGTCGTTGGTTGTATTATGTAACGGCTTGCTGAAAATCATTACAAATACACAGAGCATAATTCTAATATTACTTTAAAATCAGCTTCTCCTTGAAAACAAAATCCTGATATTATTTTTAAAATTCATTCTCTAATTCTTATCTGGGAAATGACTCCCAAATGAACAGATGATACCTTTGCAATTTGAATTTAAGAGCTGCTTATTTGTCACTAAGGCAGTTAGTTTTGACTATGCAGTTTTCGTTTTATATCAAGCAAATACATTTTTTAATCTTCCTGTTTTAAATATTATTTTCATGGTTATATTTATTTAGAGAAAATTATCTATGGTTTGCACATAAAAGACAGGCATCAATTGAGCAAATGATGGCATTCATAATTAAATGCTTCTTGTATGCAGTCTCCAACACTGCTAAAGGAAGCCATCACTCTAACATAATATTGAATATGTTTAGAATAAAATTGCATTAAACAGACTCTTAGAATTCTTATTAATTTATTTGTGATGAAATAAGCAGATTTTTTTTTTGTCACACGTTTTCACATAAATTCACCAATTTAAAAGACTTGCTGCTGCTGCTGCTTCTTCTTCTTTATTATTATTATTATTATTATTATTATTATTATTATTATTTGAGATGGAGTCTCACTCTGTTGCCCAGGCTGGAGTGCTGTGGTGCAGTCTCGGCTCCCTGCAAGCTCCTCCTCCTAGGTTCATGCCATTATCCTGCCTCAGCCTCCCGAGTAGCTGGGACTACAGGCGCCCGCCACCATGCCCAGCTAGTTTTTTATATTTTTTAGTAGAGACGGGGTTTCACCGTGTTAGCCAGGATGGTCTCGATCTGCTGACCTTGTGATCTGCCTGCCTCAGCCTCCCAAAGTGCTGGGATTAGAGGCATGAGCCACCACGCCCGGCCGACTTGCTCATTATTTTTAAAAGCATATTTTACATGAGTGATGCCAGGGGTACTTGATAACTGACTGAGCCATTGTTCCATTTGAAATAAAAATATGGAGACATTTCAGGTGAGAATTTTTGGCATTAAACCAAAGGAAGATGAATAGTACATTTTTCAAAAAAGATAGCGACAATATTAAAACATGTAACAGAGTCCCTTGATTAACAGAGACTGCAGTGAAAGTGAGGTAAGACTATGTGAAACTCACAAAAGGCCCCAGTTAGGTTGATCAATGGGGTTCCAAGACATAACTTTGAAATTAGGCAATCCTTGACTCTTCCTTCTCTCCTACCTAGTCAATATCTCAGCCCATCGGATTTTATTTCCTTTTCTAAAATTGAAATGCTTTGCTCTTTCTTACTTAGAGTTTTCCCTTTCTCATTATGAGAGCTCAGCTCAAATATCACCTCATCAGAGAGGCCTATTCTGGTCCCTAATTTAAAGTAATCATCATCTTAGCCCTCACCCCACCTACCACTCACTGCCTCCTACCTCCTTCAGTCATTCCTATCTAATGTATCATCTTCCTATTTTATTTACCTGAGATTACTTATATTTGTTTTTTTGCTTATTTTCTGTCCCTTCCCTCCCACTAGAATGTAAGATTTATGGAGGTAAGAACATTATCAACCACGTTAACTACTGAATCCCTAGTGCCCAAACTCTGTGGTAAGTACTTGAAATAACATCTATCCACAGTGTCCTAATTCAGGT
Source organism: Rhinopithecus bieti (assembly GCF_001698545.2). Lineage (NCBI taxonomy): Eukaryota > Metazoa > Chordata > Mammalia > Primates > Cercopithecidae > Rhinopithecus > Rhinopithecus bieti. The sequence goes on along the minus strand of NW_016811519.1, from coordinate 144,620 downwards.
CCTTATAATATCCTGTCTGAGTACCTGTAAGAGTTCCCTAGCTGGTTTCCTTAACATCAGCCTCATCTTCCTCAAATCCATTTTTTTGCACCAGAGCTGGATTGTTCTCTGTAATTCAAATCTAATGATGTCACTCCATTACACAAAGCTCTTCATATTCACTTTCCAAATGAATATTCTCGAACCATACAGAGTGGTGTGCAGTATCACTTTAACTAGTTCAAAAAAGAATATTTTAATTTAATAGTTTTTAAAATTTATTTTAATGTGAGTCAAAACAAACCATCAATTAGCACATTAACAATTTCACAGATCTTATTACTGAAGATGAGAAAATACAAGTTATAATCCATTTACAGACATGGAAAAATTAATGATTGTGTCTTTAAATGAGTTTTGAAGTGATCAGAGACTAATCTAAAGGATAAAGCCCAATGCCTTCTCTTCAGTTTCACAGAGTCCCTGCCTTCCTCTCTGGCATAACATTCACTACTTCTTGTCTTGCACTTTATATCTTGGCAAATTCAAATTATTTGCAGCTCTGCCAATTCATCACATTCTTTATGGCCTCTCTCTTTTAGTTCAGCTATCTCCTGTGTCTAGAATGCCTTTGCCTGGCTCCTTTCTGCCTGTTTACTGTCACATGGTTAGCTGTTCTCATCCTGTGACTCAGCTCATAAATCACCAACTTCATGAAGCCTTTGTTTGTTTGTTTGTTTCTCTTTCCTCAGGTTTGGTTAGGTACTACTTCTTTGTTCTCCCTTAACATTCTATAAAAACATTTTGTTTATATCTACTGCATTGAAAAATAATTAATTATTTGTGCATATCTATCCTTCAAGTGAAATATTCCTAAGATTAGGGATAATGTTTTCTTTAAATTAGTATCCCTAGCTTCTATTATAAGACCTATTCTGAATAGCTGCTCAGTTAAAATAATTAGTTAAGAGAAGGGGCTATAACATCAATAATTAAAAAGTTAAATTAAAAAGTCATTCACCCACAGTATGAGACACATCATATTCATTTATTCAGTCAGCAGTCAGTCAACAAACACTATATATATATTTACGAAATGTTAAAAAGTATGGGCACTTAAAACTAGTTTGTTGAAGAGATAAATGAAAAGGTCTTAGCAACATGGCATAGTAGGACCTGTTGCCGGGAAGAAGGATGAACCAAGACTGGAGTGAAGGAAGGACTGGGTAACAGTTGGAGGTAACAGTTGATTTTATTGATTATAAATGTTACATCTCATCAGAGATGGTACAACAGTCCATACTTACCAAATCAAAGGTGCATGTGGGAATGAGAGTTGGTGGTGCTAATAGAATACATGTCAGTGAAACTTTCAGACATCAGATGTTCTGTTTCTTGTCTTTCAGTTGGGAGATGGAATCAGTGATTATCAATGTTCACCTGATGACACTCCAAAAGGGGACAGGGAAAACTGCTAGTGGGAACTATGCAGGGACCCTAGCGTGAGACAATTTGTTCAATAAACAGTGTCTTCTATGGACCAAACACTGTGGATACAGAGATGATTCCAGTATGATATTTTTATGGTTTATAATGACCATAAGTGATTGCAATAAAAGAAGGGAACTGTTGTCCAGTTTCAGAGCTAACCCAGGGATTACAACTTTGTTAGACATAATAGATAAGGGCCATGTGACTAGAACACTCTCCAGAACACTTTGTTAGTGCTTGAGAAATAACGTATTAAAATCCAGGCAAGAGACAATTCTGGGAAAATGATGAAGTAGGAAGCACCAGAAATCTATCTCCCTGCTTAGACAATAATTGTTCTAGCAGAATCTGTCTGGTATAACTATTTTGGAACTCTGGAGTATAATGAAGGCTTGAAGCATTCAGGAGAAGGATAATTGGGATATCCATCATGTCAAACATTTATCCTGATTTGACCAATACACACTGTTCACAGGTGTCAAAATATTACATGCAGCCCCAAAATATGTAGAGCTATTATATATCAATTAAAAATGTTAAAAATAAAATTTGAAGTAAAGAATTAAGTAATTTCCTTTGTTTCACTAATTAGCAGAAAATGTGAATATAACATACATTTTGAGAGTTTGGATTATAATCATTTTTTAGGATAAAACCTATAAATCCCTTTCTTCTCCAGACCATTTGAGCGACTTTATAAAAAGCATCATTTGAAGATATGCTTTTTTTTCTTATAAAGCTTCAATAATGTCTTGAAGTTGTTCATACACTTCTACAATGCATTTGCTATTCCACTGACTATTGTGCAGTGCTATTACTGACCCTGCCAATATCTCTGGATCACGCTACATCTGGAGAATAATATTCTCCCATAAATCCAACATGCAGTGGTGGGACAGGCATAGGATAACCTCTACAGATATCTGCAATCAAAAAGAGGGAAAATGGAAGTTGAGCAAGTTACTGGTCCATAGACATTCTGAAATCCTGTTGGGTACAGATTGCATTTCTTGAGTAGTGCACTATCTTACTGAGTTGGAGTTGTTCACTATTGTTCTTAGTTCTACTTTCTGGGTTCTTGTTTCCTCCCCTGAATGATCCTCCTTTTCATATAAGAAACAGTCTTATGCCTGCTTTCTGTTCATAAAAGCTTGGGGGCCCAAAGGTCTCTTTATATATTGTACTTTCTCTGTCTCTTCTCCTCCAAGCTAGGATGCTTCCACCAGAAAAATTATCTAAAACATTGTGGGGTTTGTGTCTACTAATTGACAATTCACACAATCAGATAAATGTCATATCCACAAATCTTTCTGACATAAGTCTTTCTCTACCTTGAGTTTCCTGTAAGACTGTTGCATGACTCTCTACAAGCTTGTCCAAATTTAAGAAATTTGCAAAATTTCTTAAATTTCTTAAATGGGCTGCATGCTTTGAATGTGACCCAACACAAATTTGCAAAATTTCTTAAAACATTTTCAGATTCTTGTGTGTGTGTGTGTGTGTGTGTGTGTTTGTGTGTGTGTTTTTTTCCTTTTTTTTTTCTTTCTTTTTTTTTTTTTTTTTTGACGGAGTCTCAGTCTGTCGCCCAGGCTGGAGTGCAGTGGCATGATCTCGGCTCACTGCAACCTCCGCCCCTCGAGGTCTAAGCAATTCTCTGCCTCAGCCTCCAGAGTAGCTGGGATTACAGGCGCGTGCCACCACGCCCGGCTAATTTTTTGTATTTTTAGTAGAGACAGGGTTTAACCATCTTGGCCAGGCTGGTCTTGAACTCCTGACCTCGTGATCCACCTGCCTTGGCCTCCCAAAGTGCTGGGATTACAGACATGAGCCACCGTACCCGGCCTTTTTTTGCAATTTTTTAAAAGTTCATCAGCTATTGTTAGTGTATTTTATGTGTGGCCTGAGACAATTCTTTTTCCAATGTGTCCCAGGGAAGCCAAAAGATTGGACATCGCTGCTCTGCAATGTCCTTGGATTCTCAGAACCCTTATTTTTTAGGGCGGAGGAGCCTCAAGACATGCCCTTAAGGTCTTAGGTCTTCTGTCTGTCTGAAAGTTTCTATAAGTCACCATATTTGATCTTTTGAGGGCTTAATAAGGAATTTTATAAGCATATCCAGGGATTACACCCTAGACTGTACTTCCCTGATAGCATTCTGGATTTGAACTCTGACCCAGAAGTAATTTATTAATTTTAGTTTCATTTGACATCTGGAGAGACTAAGAACAAAAACCACTTTTTTAAAATACAAATAATCTTGCCCCCTTTGTAATTAACAGTACATTCTTTCACTTATCTCTGTTTTCTCACATGTTGTCATCTAGCAAGAAGAAGCTAGGCGGCACTTTCAATATTCTGCCTGGAAATCTTAGATTGTCATTAGATACATTTACTATTTCCCATGTTATTGCAAGCAACCGAATTGCCAGACATTCTATCACCATATTACAAAAGTCTCCTTTCCTCCAGCTTCCAGTCACATTTTCCGTACTTTCCTTTAAGCTCCCAGTGATGATCTACCCAGCGCTTCTGCTAACACCTGCCTTTTTAGTCTTTCCCCAGCATTCTTCCTGAAGCACTTTCACTAACACTTTTTCAATGCCCTTTCAGTTTCTTCCTGCTACTTGGTTCAAAACCTACACCATATGTTATAGGATACTACAATATGACATGATAATAGCATCGTATTTCCAGGTATTAAAATTTGTTGTTATATAAAATATTGTTATATAAAATATAACAATATAACCTCTATTGTTATATAAAATAGTATCTTAAAAATGCAGTTTCAGTAAGACAGTGGATAGGATTGGGGTCATTGCAAAGGTTTTCTCACTCACATGTTTGGTGGCTAATGCTGGCTTTCAAATGAGACTTTACTTGGGTTAATAGCCAGAACAGTACACATGACTTCTCCACATGGCTATTGTGCTTCCTTAAAGCATGGTGGCTGGGTTCTAAGAGTGAGCTTTCCAAAGGAACCAGGCAAAATCTATATTGCCTCCTATGACCCTAGTCTTGAAGTTCACTTTTTAATAATTGTTTTTATTTTTAAATTTCTGTGGGTACATAGTAGGTGTATATATTAAAGGAGTAAATGAAATATTGTAATACAGCCATATAATGCATAATAATCCCAGAAGGGTAAATGCTGTATCCATCATATCAAGTATTTATCCTTTCTTTGTTTTATAAACAATCTAATTCTACCTTTTTAGTTATTTTAAAATGTACGATAAATTAATATTGACTATAGTCACCCTGCTGTGCTATCAAGTACTAGATTCTATTCATTGCATCTAAATTTTTTTTGTACCCATTAACCATCCTCTGCCCCACTAGTCTTCCCACCCTCTGGTAACCGTTATTTTACTCTCTATCTTAATGAGTTCAATTGTTTTGATGTTTAGCTCTCACAAGTAAGGAGAACGTGCAAAGTTTGTCTTCCTATGCCTATTTCACTTAGCATAATGTCCTCCAGTTCCATCTGTGTTGTTGCAAATGACAGGATCTCATTCTTTTTTATGGCTTAATAGTACTCTATCGTGCATATGTACCACATTTTGTTTATCCATTTGTTTGTTGACGGACACTTAGGTTGTTTCCAAATCTTGGCTATTGTGAATAGTGCTGCAATGAACATGGGAGTGCATTTATCTCTTCAATGTAATTCTTTTGGGGTATATACCTGGCCACTTAGTGTCACTTCTGCCATAGTCACCAGCCATACATATCCAAACATAAATATAAATCTCACCTCTTGATGGGAAAATGTCATTATCATATTATAAGGAAAATGTAAAGATGGAAAGATGATATTGTGGTCATCCAAAATACAATCTGTCACAGTCTGGGATAGCTAACCTGCTAAAATCATCTTCAGTCTCAATTTTCCAAGAAATGATTTTGAGTGACACTAGCTCCCAGTGTCAGCAATTTCAAAATTAAAATGAAGTTGATGATGCTTCCCTGAGATGCCAGAACTAGTAAATTAAGGAGTAAACTTTTCAAGAGAAAAAATTGTCCTGGACCTAAAAGAGTAGGAATACAAACAACACCTACTCCCTATGCCAGAATAATTTAGCATGCTTACCCTGTTAGATTATACTGAGTCCTTACTTAGCAGACAAAGGATGAGGTTTACTAGTTTTTTATGAATGAGAGTTGAGTTAGAGAAGCTCTGGGTGAATATTTCATCTCACTAGGAGGTTTAGGGCATTAAATTTTGGGCATTAAATTATGTCCCCATCTCCTCCCAAAATTCAAATGCTAAAGCTGTTAACTCCTAGTAGCTTAGTCCTGTGACTGTATTTGGATATAGGCCCTTTAAAGTGATGATAAAAGTAAAATGATGCTGTTATGATGGGCCTCAATTCAGTATTACTGATGTCCTTATAAAAATAGGAAATTTGGACATGTTGAGAGACACTCGAGATGTGTTTGCACAGAGTAGAGGGCCACCATGTGAGGAGGAAGCAAGAGGGTGAGCATCTCTCTCATCTTGACTTCAAAAGAAGTCAAACCTACTGGAACCTTGATTTGGACTTCCAGCCTCCAGAACTGTGAGAAAATACATTTCTATTGTTTAAGTCACCCAGTCTGTGGTATTTTGTTATGGCAGCCCTAGTAAAAGTATACGCCATTTTTAAAGTGAAGATAATAAAACCTTCTTCTGACAATGGAATCAGACATTTAAAAAACATCACATGGTGCCTGCCATTTTATACACAGCAGATGAAGAAATCACCCTCTCTGTAATAAGATTGTGCTACATATCAGTCAGTAGAGAAAGTGGAAGGCTCAACAAATATGGAGGCTCTCTAATAGTTTTGTAATGTTTTAGTTCTCTGGATAAGTTATATGATCTCTCTATAGTTCCTTAATATTTTATTAGATAAACACTGTGACCCCTTTTTGAAGTCCGCTAACTTATGTTTTTTTTTTTTTTTTT
>NW_016811519.1:104918-137953 GCF_001698545.2 Rhinopithecus bieti | reverse complement strand
ACACAGAGTCTCGCTCTGTCACCCAGGCCCAGGCTGGAGTGCAGTGGCACGATCTCGGCTCACTGCAAGCTCCGCCTCCCGGGTTCACGCCATTCTCCTGCCTCAGCCTCCCGAGTAGCTGGGACTACAGGCGCCCGCCACCATGCCTGGCTAATTTTTTGTATTTTTTTTTTTTTTTTCTTAGTACAGATGGGATTTCACCATATTAGCCAGGATGGTCTAGATCTCCTGACCACGTGATCCGCCCACCTTGGCTTCCCAAAGTGCTGGGATTAAAGGCGTGAGCCACTGCGCCTGGCCTAACTTAAGTTTATATTCCCTGTCCTTGCCATATCACTAGGTCCCTTCTCCCCTACCTGTCATGAGGGCTTACTTCCTAACCTGATGATCACAGAGCTGTTCTTGAGGGGATTCTTGAGATATCTTCAAGTACAAAAGAGAACTTGTTATTTTGATGCATTAAAAAACTGAGACGTGATGGTCTCCAGGTGCTATCTGATAAGCACTCTCCCTCATCCATTCCTATCTGCCATGTAGTTCTTAGTAAATAAAGTTTTATTTTAAAATGTGACTGTGTTTGTTTCCCACAGGAGTACCCAATGAAAGGAAGATCACCCCTATTTACCCTTACCATGAGTTAAAAGCAAAAACAAAATCACTGGATTCCTTTACAGGCCACATAAGAATCATGTTATCAAAGCTACTTTGATGCCACATCAAAAAATGGCAGCTGAGAATCCAAGGAAATGTTGATTTTACCAGCAGAAAGGGTCTATGAAAATTAAAAAGAATATTGTTTATTGGAGAGAAATATAAAATAATAAAATAGGAGGATCTAAAGCTATGTGTATGAAATGTTGGAGATAGAACCAAGGAAGTACTTGTGGGTTAGTAAAGAGTTCTTCCCTTTACTTCCAAGGCTCACCCAATTCTACAGAAGTCCTTGAGTCCTCAGTATTGTTCAGTAGCTTGGGAAGCAAAACTGAACCCTATGCAGTCAAGATATGGCTCAAGATAATATGTGCTTTTGAATTGGTATGAGTCACTAACTGGTGCTGAGTCTTAAGGGAACTCAGATAAAAAGGTAAGTTCTTGATCACTGTAAGGTTGAATATACATTTATGGGGTGGAACAGACCATTGTGAAGTATTGCCCCATAGACTATTCCTGAATAGGGCTCATCTGGTAGCCTGAACAATAGATATTTGTCTTTCCTACTCAGGAGACAATTTGAATATGCTTTGTGATAATTCTCAGCAGATTCACTTGATTTGTGAGCAAACTGATGAAAGTGATAATAATCCACAGACATAATTCTACACTTTATGACATAAAAGATAAAACTATTCAAGTGAGGATATCAGAAATCAAGCTGTACACCAAAGATTAATGTTCCCTTCCACAGTATAGAGCTGCTGTGTTGCTGGGAAGCAGCTGCCCATCAGGAATTACATTTCCCTAGCCCCCTTCATTTAAGTGGGACCATGTGACAGACAGTTGGCCAAGAGAAGGCAGGCAGAAGTGATGCACACCACATCCAGGCCTGGCCCAGGAGAACCTTTCATGCAGAACCTTTCATGCAATCTTCCACTGTCTTTCCCATCTGCTGGCTAGATAGCAACACTGAGGCTGACCTTGGAAGCCACGTGTTGAATACTGCAAAGTCTCTGAATAAACCCCTGTGTCCAGGCCCCATCATTTGGACTTTATATAAGCAAGGAAAATATTTGCTATTATGATAAACCACTACAATTTTGGGGACGTGTCTGTTCCCACAGTTGATATTTATCTTAACTAGTATGGACAGAGACACAGGAAAAAAGAAGTTCTCCAAATATATCTTGTTTCCATATGCTTTTATGTACCCTCTTCTGTGCTTCCTCCCCCTCTCTTTGATTCTCACTCATCCTTCAAGACCAAGGCCAGGCATCACCTACTCCAAGAAGCCTTTGAAACCTCCCCAAGCTGAGTTAAATACAGATACTGCATGAAGGATTGTAATCTTCTGTGTATGTGATCATGTCCCAATATCTAACAACCTAACTGGCACATATTTGTTAAATTAATATGTAAATTAATAAAATAAATGGAGAAAGGGAAATACTTCAAGCAAAAAAAAAAAGTACAAGCCATCCTGAAAATATAAGGAAAAGTCTTTACTGGTTGTGGAAAATGCAATTGCATTAAATATTTTAAAATATCTAGGTATGACTAGCCTTTCTTTTGCTTCATATGATCTTGTATTATCCTAAATTATTGCACCTAAAATATAGTACATGGCACTTTGTACAAGTCTGACTCCTTCACTAGATTGTGAATTCCCTGAAGACAAAGGCCATGGTTTTCTTTGTGTTTCCATTTTCAGGTCCCAGAACAGTGCCTGAAATGGTGTGGGCCCTCAACACACGCCCATTCACTGACTCATTGACTCACTGACTGGCCCCACGTTGGCCTTGAATTCCTGGGCTCCAACTATCCTCCTGCCTTTGTCCTTTTGTGCTTTGAGTCTTCCTCAGCATTTTCTGCCAACCCTTCTTTTCAGGCTGACATGGGTTAGGAGGTAATCTGAAAGCTTTCACCAACAAGAAAAATTAATTGAACTACATTAACTTTATTATAAGGAAAAGGGCTATTGAGATATAATCTACATACTGTAAAATTCATCTATTTAAAGTATACAATTCAATGATTTTTAGTGTACTTAGAGAATTGTACAGCCACTCCCATAATCTAATTGTAGAAGATTTCCATCATCCAAAAAAGAAACCTTGCAGCAGTCACTCCTCATTCACACTCTTCCCACCCCCAGCCCTAGGCAACCACTAATCCAGTTTCTCTCTCTATAGATTTGCCTATTCTAGACACTTCGTATAAATGGAAGCATGCAATCTGTGGGGTGGGGTTGGGGGAGGTTGTAGAAGCTTTATCTTTTGACAAATGCTGATTATCCTGGTAAAGTGCAGTTGAATATTATAAAATATGTTCTCAAAATGAACAAATATAGGAATAAGATGGGGGTTTCTGTAACTGTCTAAATTGCTGAGAAATAATAACTAGGGGCTGGGCATGGTGGCTCATGCCTGTAATCCCAGCACTTTGGGAGGCCGAGGTGGCTGGATCACTTGAACCCAGGAGTTCAAGATCTGCCTAGGCAACATGGTGAAACTCTATCTCTACAAAAAATTAGCTGGGTGTGTGGTGCATGTCTGTAGTCCCAGCTACCTGGGAAGGTGAGGTCAGACGTTCACCTGAGCCTGGGAGGTTGAGGGTTCAGTGAGTTGTGATTGCACTACTGCACTCCAGCCTGAGTGACAGGAGTGAGACCCTGTCTCAAAAAAATAAAAAATTAAAGAAAATAAATAATAATTAAAGGAACCAGCAGCTCATTTGTATTATAAACAATTCTCATAATTGATATTTTATCCAAATATCAAAAATTCAGTACTTTTTTACAGATGAATTTTGCAAAATTTTGTAACAAGCTCTAACATCGAGGAATGCTAGCGAGTAGTTATGCAGCTATATTGTTTGGCAGGGCCTGCCAGTGCTCACCATAAATGTCTTCTCCTTGTCTTGCTGGATACATAATCTGACTCTCTTCCTCAACTATTCTTTAGAGGTAGGTGACCATATTACTTAGTTCTGGGCAATGGAATATAAGCACAATTTATGTAAACACAAGTTACTTGTTTTATTTCTGGGCTGCCATGGTATATTTTATGTTAACTTGATGGGGCCACAGAGTGCTATGGTCTTTGGCCAAACATTATTCTAGGTGCATCTGTGAGGGTGTTTCTGGATGGGACTAACATTTGAACTGATAGACTAAGTAAAGTAGATTGCCCTGTCTAATATGGGTAGGGCAATCAGTTGAAGACTAACTAGAACAAAAAGGCTGAGTGAAAAGGAATTCCCACTGACTGACTGCCTTTGGGCTAAGATGTTGTTTTCTTTTCTGCTTTCAGACTTGAATGGAAACATCAGCTCTCCTGGGTCTCCAGCTTGCTGACTGCAGATCTTAGGATATGTCAGCCTCCATAATAGCATGAGCTTCCTTATAATCAATCTCTCTCTCTGTCTCTCTTTCTCTCTCTCACACACACACACAAACATGCACGTACACACACACACACAAACATGCACGTACACACACACACACACACACACTTTATTGGTTCTGTTTCTCTGGAGACCCTTGACTAACACATGAGCCCAAACCGTAAGCCCTTCCACAGAGAATCCTTGCTGTCTTCTCTCATCTACTGAATGGATGGAGAGGATTCTATGAACCAAGGGAAAGGTGGGGCCACAAAATGGTAGGCATCTGGATCCCTGAATAAAGCATGAGAAGAGAGCTGCCTGGTCTACCTTCATTGTACTGCAACATGAATGAGAAATAAACACTTATTGTGCTGATCTACTCAGAGTATGTATTATGTATTATGGCAGCTAGTGGTATTTACTACAGCACATATTACATGCTAGATTTTTTATGAAATTGAAGGGTAATTCACTCAAGTCAAAATGTAACTAAAAATTAACTGTTTCAGTGGAATGAATACCTCTTTGCTTGTGAATTTTCAAAATTAGAAGAGAAAAGTCTGAGTCATGAACTGATAGTAGAGGAGTGCTTTGCCATGACCAGTGTTCTGGCTCACATGAAGGCATGGAGTCTAGCCCAAGTAGCTGAATTCAGTGGCAATGTTCAGACTTGACTCATCCAGTCTGGCTCTTCTTTTTTTTTTTTTTTTTTTTTTTTGAGACGGAGTCTCGCTCTGCCGCCCGGGCTGGAGTGCAGTGGGCCGGATCTCAGCTCACTGCAAGCTCCGTCTGGCTCTTCTTAAGAGACAAAGAACAAATACTGTCTGTTGGCAGGTACTTTCAAAACAATTAGCAAGCACCAGCATACTTTTATTATTTTTTTCTGGCTATACAAATGCCCATAACTAGTGTATCAAACTTCATGACCGTGAACAAATAAAAGAAATTGTGAGAAGTAGGAAACATTTTGCCAGGAAGCAATTTCATTAATAGAAAAGTAGAGTTGTATACTAGGAGGAACATGGGCTTTGAAAGTAGGCTGTCATAGGTTTAATTAATTCATCAATTTTAATTCATTCATCAATTAAACAAATGTTTACTGAGAATCTACTAAATTGAACCATAAAGATGCTGATATTCAACTTTATTTGAACTACAAAAATAATGGTTTTGTAAGATTCAGTCTAATACATACCAGACACTGTTGTAGGTGCTGGGCTTTCAGTAAGAACAAAACTAAATTCCTGTTCTCATGGAGATTAACTTTTTGTGGTGAGAGATAAAAGGAAAAGTCAAATGTATAGTATGTACAGTAATAATAAATGCAATTAAGAAAAATATAGATGGTAAGGAGGATGGATGTGTTGTGAGGGGAGGAAGTTGCTATTTTGTGGTAGTCAGGAAAGCATCTTTGATAAAACAATGTTTGAGTAAAGAACTGTAGGAAGTGCAGAAATAAATCATTTGGCTACCTGGGAGAAGAGCATTCTAGGCAGAGGAAATAGCAGGTACGAAGTCCCTGATGCATGACTATACTTCGTATGTTCAAGAATAGTAATGCCAGTGTGCCTGGAGCAAAGTGGGCAAAGGAGAGGGCAGTAACAGATGAGTTCAACAAGGCATAGGACCAGCTCATGTAAACCTTGCCTTTCTTTTCTAAGGATTCTGGTTTTCACTGATTTATGAGATGAAAAACGTTGGAAGGTTTTGGGGAGAGATGTGACGTGTGTTTTCAAAAGATTACTCTGGCTACTCTAGTGCGAATAGACTGTAGGCAAGAGAAGGTCGAAGCAGGCCAGTTAAAAGGCTATTCTCCTAATCCAGGCAGGAAAAGACAATGGCTTGGTCTAAAATATTAGGTATGCAACCAGTGAGAAGCAGTTAGGTTTTGTTAGATGAACATAGAAGTAACAAGATTTACTGATGTATCAGTAATCTTGTGGCATATCAAAAAAAAGACGTGCTAAAAATGTTCTGAGCAAGTGAAAAGGATGGAGTTTCATTAACTGACATGGGGAAACCTGAACAAGGAACAGGTTTTATGGCTGTTAGAATTTACAGTTTTATTTTAGACATTTAAAGGGTGAAATGCCTACTAGACATTCAAATGGAGATGTCAAGTAGTCAAGTAGGCAGCTGAATACAAAAGTTGCAGAGACTCAGGTTAGGGATATAAAGTTTGGAGTCATCAGTATGAATAAGACAATAAACTATTGAGGTTAATTGAGAGAGAAAGAGAAGAAATAGCAGAGACAAGAACTAAGCCTGGAGCATTCTGATGTTTAGGGGTCAAAGAAAAGAGAACAAAAGGGAGCAGCTGGGAAAGTCAGAGGAGATGTTTAGAATGCAAGTCTTCATTCTAACGAGACCTCTCCAGGTTTCAGTTTCCGTAAGTGAAAAATGCAGAAAATAATTCCTAGGTCAGAGGATTTCCAAAGGCTGAAAAGAAGTAACATGAGAAAGCATACATAAGACCTAGAATGTCCTTAATAAATGTTATTCCTGACTCTTGGTGAAATTCTGGGTAGATGCCAGATTTCTCATGCTTCCTTCTATTTTTTGGCTTCTCAATCAGGTCCTCAAATATGAACCCTATAGTCCAACAGTGTTGGCTGTGGAAGTAAGAGCCTCATTATTCTTCAGTTATTAGTTATACGTTTTTCAGTCATAGAGCTCACTGTTATCAGATATTCCTCTTTTTGTGTTTGCTCTCTTCCTGTGTTTTGTGAGGAGTCAGGTTTAAAGGAGAGTGATCACTAATGTGAAGCTGGGAAAATGGAGGGAGGATGAGTTCTTTATCACCTGGCAGGAGTGTATCCTTACTTCAACATTTAACTGCTCACCAAATAATTTAATTTCAGAAGATTTCTTTCAGTGCTATGGAAGAACTATCTGTATATAAACAGCTGGAAGTAGACCTTTCACTGCAGCTGTTAAAACCTATTGCAGCTAGACACCTCGTAGTGATTCAGGATCATCTGTCTTTGAAGAAAGTCTATGCTTTCTTTTATGCACATGTGGGTTCTTTTAGTTCTGAAAATAAAATAAGCCTTACTTAGGAAGACTAAAGAAAATGTTTACTGAATAAACCAGGGGTAGTTGAAATAATACCCTCCCACAATCTCTTGCTTTTATTTCATTTCTCTGCTTTCAACATTTACTCTGAATACTTATTGAAAGAATGAAGGAAAAACTAAATGAATAGATGAATTAATATTTGAATGGCTTTTTTTGTTTTTCTTTAACAAGACTCCTCCTAAATAATTCTAAATAAGTTCTGGGTACCCTGAGGACTATCTTTTACAACAAGAATCATGAAGTAGGAATACTGTTTCAGAAAGAAGAGACACATTGCAGAGTAACACCGAAACTTACCTAGTAAAGTAGTAAACAATCTGTAAGGAATCTGAGGGGATCATTTGATCCTAGTATCAGGCTCAAGCAGATTCTTTTTCGAGTTCTTATCCCTTCTCCTCTTCCCCACCCCAACCCAGTTGGATTTAAATTGTGTATAGTAGAGCCTCTTTGTAAGGAAGAATTGGCAGCAGTGCAGAGAGAAGGAAGAGTTGCGTGCTTTACCCTAAACTGCTAGCACTTGGGTGCTCAAAGTAGAGAAACAAGAAAAACAGGGTACTGGTAAGATGGACAATACAATCGGCTGCATTGGGTGAACTGTGATCTAGATTATAACAGTGCTTTACAAATAATATTCCAAATCATAAGTCCCTAAAATTATCCAAATCTAAATTTTAACAATCCAGAAAGCCATTCATTTTAGTAAGATTTTATTTTCATGTATCTTTCCCTCCATTTCTACTCCTGCTACCTTAGTCCAAACCAGTGTTTTTTTTTTTTTTATTGCCAGGACTATGACAAAAGCTTTTCAACCAGTCTCTTCATTGCTTCTGATGCTCTTCTGTAATCCATTCTCCATGTAGCACTTGGAATAATCCTACTAAAATGTAAATCAAATCAAATCATTTCTCTGCTTAAAACTTCTAACGGCTCCCTACAGTACTTGGAACAAAGTCCAAGCTCCTCCCTGTGGTCTTTAAGGTTTTTTGTGATCCAGCCCCTCCCTGCCCCGTAACATCATATTGAGTCATTCTCTCCTTCACTATTCTCCAGTTACACTGACATCCTTTTATATGTATGGTGCCTGTATATGTTTGTACATATCTATATAGTGTATATGTATAACTATTTTTTATTAGGATATAATTGGCATATAATAAACTAAACACATTTAAAGTATATAATTTAATGTTTTCAGATTTAGATATATGCATGAAAATATAATCACAATCAACAAAATGGGCATATCTATCATCCAAAAATTTCCTTTTACCCTTTTGTAATTTCTCACTCACGTCCCTCATTATCTTCTTATCCACCAGGCAACAAACGATATGCTTTCTGTCACTATAGGTAAGTTTAGCTTTTCTAGAATTTTATCTAAATGAAATTATACAGTATATACTTTTTTTTGTCCACCTGCCTTCACTCAGCATAGTTATTTTGATATTTATCCATGTTGTTTATATTAATAGTCCATTCCTTTTTATTGCCAAGTAGTATTCCATTGTATAGATATAGCATAATTTATTTCTCCATTCACCTATTGGTGAACATTTGGTTTGCTGCTAGGTTTTGTCTATTAGAAATAAAGCTGCTATGAACATTTGTATAAAACTCTTTCTATGGCCACATGTTTTCATTTCTCTTCAGTAAATATCTAGGTATAAATGACTGAGTCTAGAGAAGGTGAAGCAAAAGACTGAATAGAACTTTCCAGCAATTGTTGCCCCTGCAGAATATCAAATTGAACAACGATCCACATAAGGAAACACCTTCATAAGAACCAAAACTCAGGTGAGTGATCGTAATACCTTTGGTTTTAACATCATACCAATGAAAGAAGCACTGAAAGGGTATGAAAGATGTTGACGCCACCCCTCCCTTATCCCCTGTCAGTGACTGTGTGGCAGGGAGAGAGAATCTGTGTGCTTGGGGGAGGAAGAGCGCAGTAATTGTGGGACTTTGCATTGAAATTCAGTGCTGTGCTGTCATAACATGGAGTAACACACGGCAGAACTCAGCTGGCACCCAAAGAGTGAACATTTAGACCAGCCTTAGCCAGAGGGGAATCACCTAGCAGTATTGTCAGAATTTGAGTTCTGTCAAGCTCAATAACATAAGCTAAAGTGCTTTGGGGTTCTAAATAAACTTGAAAGATGGTCTAGGCCACAAGAATTGCAATTCGTGGGCAAGTCCTGATGCTGTTCTAAGCTGAGAGTCAGTGAATTTGGGGTGCATGCAACCTAGTGAGATACCAGCCACGGGGGCAAGGGAATGTTTGTGCCACCCCTCACTCAACCTCAAGCAGCATGGCTCGCAGCTCCAGGAGATACACCTTCCTTCTGCTTGAGAAGAAGAGAGGGGAGAGTAAAGAGGACTTTGTCTTTCAACTTGGATACCAGCTAAAACACAGTAGGACAGGGCATCAGGGAGAGTCTGATAGCCCTCATTCCAGGTCCTAGTTCCTGGATAAAATTTCTAAATATATCCTGAGCCAGAAGATAACCTCTTCCTTGAAGGGAAGGACCCAGTTCTGGCAGAATTCATCACCTGCCAGCTAAATAGCCCTTCGGCCTTGAATGAATATCACCAATACCCAGGCAGTACTTGCCATAGGCCTTGGGTAAGACCCAGGGTCATACTGGCTTTATGTGTGACTCAGTGCATTCCCAGCAGTTGTGGCCATGAGGAGAAAATCTTGTTTGAGGAAAGGAGAGGGAAGAGTAAAGGGGACTTTGTCTTGTAGTTTGGGTATCAGCTGAGCCACAGTGGAGTAGAGCATCAAGCAGGTTCCAAGGGTCCCCAGTTCCAGGCCTTGGTTTTTAGATGGCATTTCTGGATCCATCCTGGGCCAAAGTGAAGACTACTGCTCTGAAGGGAGAGACCCAGGCCTGGTAGCATTCATCACAAGCTGACTGAAGAGTCCTTGGGCCTGGAGTAAACATCAGCAGTAGCTAGGCAATACTCATTATGAGCCTAGAACAGTGGTGGCCACAGGGAGGAACTTCTTCTGCATAGAGGAAAGAGTGGGAAGAACGTTGTCTTGTGGTTTGGATGCCACCTCAGTCACAGTAGAATAGAGTACCAAGTAGATGCTTACATTTCCTGACTCTAGACCTGGGCTCCCAAATGGCATTTCTTGTCCCACTCTGGGCCAGGGGAGAGCTCACCATCCTGAAGGGAAGGGCATAAACCTGGCTACATTTGCTGCCTGCTTACTGAAGAGCCTTTGAGTCTTGAGTGAGCATCAGTGGTAGCCAGGCAGTGGACACCTCAGGATGTTGACAAGACCCAGTGTTGTGCTAGCTTCAGGTCTGACACAGTCCCATCCCAGTCATGGTGGCCATAGGGGTGCTTGTGTCACCGCTCTGACAGCTCCAGGCAGCCCCACATGCAGAGAGAGACTCCATTTGTTTGGAGGAAAGTGAGATAAGAGAACAAATCTCTGCCTAGTAATCCCTAGATCTTACCCAAGACCAGGAAGGTGGCACCTCTACAAGTCTGTAAGACTCCCAGTGTTACTGGGCATGGAGTGCCCCCTAATGTAGTTATAGCAACAGTGACTAAAGATTTAGATCACAACACTTGAATACTTGGAAAGCCTTCCCAAGAAGGATGGGTACAAATAAGCTCAAACTGCAAAGACTACAATAAATACCTAACTCTTCAATGCACAAACATAAATGAACACCCACAAGCGTTAAGACCATTCAGGAAAACATGACCTCACAAGACAAACTGAATAAGGCACCAGTGATCAATTCTGAATAACAGAGATATGTGACCTTTCAGAGAATTCAAAATTCCTGTTCTTAGGAAGCTTAACAAAATTTAAGATAACACAGAGAAGGAATTCAGAATCTTATCAGATACACTGTTAACAAAGAGATTGAAATAATTTTTAAAAATCAAGCAGAAATTCTGAAGCTGAAAAATTCAACTGATGTACTGAAGAATGCATCAGCATCTCACAACAGCAGAACTGATTAAACAGAAGAAAGAATTACTGAGCTTGAAGACAGGCTATTTGAAAATACAGAGTCATAGAAGACAAAAGAAAAAAGAATAAGAATGAAGAATGCCCATAAGAACTAGAAAATAGAAAATCTAAAAGTTCTTAATCTTTAAGAGGAGGTAAAGAGAGAGAGAGATCAGGGTTGAAAGTTTATTCAAAGGGATATTAAAAGAGAATTTTCCAAACTTAAAGAAAGAAATCAATATACAAGAACAAGAAGGTTCTAGAACAAAAGCAGATTTAACCCAAAGAAAACTAGCTCAAGTCTTTTAATAATCAAACTCCTAAAGGTCAAGTATAAAGAAAGAAACTTAAGAGCAGCAAGAGAAAAGAAAGAAATAACATACAAAGGAACTTCAATATGTTGGAGCAGAATTCTCAGTGGAAGCCTTCCAGGCCAGGAGAGAGTAGCATGATATATTTAAAGGGATGACAGAAAATGCTTTTATCCTAGAATAATATAGGTGAAAATATCCTTCAAACATGAAGGAGAAATAAAGATTTTTCCAGGCAAACAAAAGCTGAAAGACTTAATCAATATCAGATCTGTCCTACCAGAAATGCTAAAGAGAGTTCTTCAATCTGACAGAAAAGAATGTTAATGAGCAATAAGAAAACATCTGAAGGTACAAAACTCACTGGTCATGATAAGTAAACAGACAAACACATAATATTAGAATATTTTAATTGTGGTGTTTAAAGCACCCATATCTTGAGTAGGAAGACTAAAAGATGAACCAATCAAAAATAATAATGGGTCTTTAATCCATCTTGAATTAATTTTTGAGTAAGGTGTAAGGAAGGGATCCATTTTCAGCTTTCCACATATAGCTAGCCAGTTTTCCCAGCACAGTTTTAGTCTTCCTGACTAAAACACCAAAAGCAATGGTAACAATTTATTAAATAGGGAATCCTTTCCCCATTTCCTGTTTTGTTGGGTTTGTCAAAGATCAGATGGTTGTAAATGTGTGGTATTATTTCTGAGGGCTCTGTTCTGTTCCATTGGTCTACATCTCTGTTTTGGTACCAGTACCATGCTGTTTTGGTTACTGTAGCCTTGTAGTATAGTTTGAAGTCAGGTAGTGTGATGCCTCCAGCTTTGTTCTTTTGGCTTAGGATTGTCTTGGCAATGCGGGCTCTTTTTTCATTTCATATGAACTTTAAAGACTTAAATGTTAGGCCTAAAACCATAAAAACTCTAGACGAAAACCTAGGCAATACCATTCAGGCCATAGGCATGGGCAAGTATTTCATGTCTAAAACACCAAAAGTAATGGCAACAAAAGTCAAAATTCACAAATGGGATGTAATTAAACTAAAGAGCTTCTGCACAGCAAAAGAAACTACCATCAGAGTGAACAGGCAGCCTTCAGAAAGGGAGAAAATTTTTGCAATCTACTCGTCTGACAAAGGGCTAATATCCAGAATCCACAAATAACTCAAATAAATTTACAAGGAAAACAATCCCATCAAAAGTGGGTGAAGGATATGAAAGGGAGAAAATTTTTGCAATCTACTCGTCTGACAAAGGGCTAATATCCAGAATCCACAAATAACTCAAATAAATTTACAAGGAAAAACAATCCCATCAAAAAGTGGGTGAAGGATATGAACAGACACTTCTCAAAAGAACACATTTATGCAGCCAACAGACACATGAAAAAATGCTCACCATCACTGGCCATCAGATAAATGCAAATCAAAACCACAATGAGATACCATCTCACACCAGTTAGAATGGCGATCATTAAAAAGTCAGGAAACAACAGGTGCTGGAGAGGATGTGGAGAAATAGGAATGCTTTTACACTGTTGATAGGAGAGTAAACTAGTTCAACCATTGTAGAAGACAGTGCGGTGATTCCTCAAGGATCTAGAACTAGAAATACCATTTGACCCAGCCATCCCATACATACCCAAAGGATTATAAATCATGCTGCTATAAAGACACATGCACACATAGGTTTATTGTGGCATTATTTACAATAGCAAAGACTTGGAACCAACCCAAATGTCCATCAATCATAGAGTGGATTAAGAAAATGTGGTATATATACACCATGGAATACTATGCAGCCATAAAAAAGGATGAGTTCATGTCCTTTGCAGGGACATGGATGAAGCAGGAAACCATCATTCTCAGCAATCTATCGCAAGGACAAAAAACCAAACACCACATGTTCTCACTCATAGGCGGGAATTGATCAGTGAGAACACTTGGACACAGGAAGGGGAACATCACACACCGGGGCCTGTTGTGGGGTGGAGGGAGGGGGGAGGGATAGCATTAGGAGATATACCTAGTGTAAATGATGAGTTAATGGGTGTGGCACACCAACATGGCACATGTATACATATGTAACAAACCTGCATGTTGTGCACATGTACCCTAC
The DNA here is from genome assembly GCF_001698545.2 of Rhinopithecus bieti. Classification (NCBI taxonomy): domain Eukaryota; kingdom Metazoa; phylum Chordata; class Mammalia; order Primates; family Cercopithecidae; genus Rhinopithecus; species Rhinopithecus bieti. The sequence goes on along the minus strand of NW_016811519.1, from coordinate 124,427 downwards.
AACTTAAAGTATAATAAAAAAAAAATAGGGTGATAAACTCTAAAGTGTAGAGTTATTAGTTTTCTCTTTGCTTGTTTGTTAATTTGTTTTTGCAATTAGGGTTAAGTTGTCATCAGTTTAATGTAATGGGTTATAAGATGTTATTTGCAAGCCTCCTGGTAACCTCAAATCTTAAAAAAAAAAACCCTACAACAGGTACAAAAATAGCAAGAAATTAAAATATACCTCCTGAGAAAACCACCTTCACTAAATAGACAAAGGGAGGAAGAAAGGAAAACAAGACCACAAAACAACCAGAAAACAAATAACAAAATGGTAGTAGTAAGTCCTTACTTATCAATACCATTGAATGTAAATGGACTGAACTTTCCAATCAAAAGACATAGAGTGGGTGAGTGGATGAAAAAACAAGACCCATTGATCTGTTGCCTACAAGAAAAACATTTAACCTATAAAAACTCACAGAGATTGAAAATAAAAAGATATAAAAGATATTCTATGCAAATGAAAACCAAAAAAGGGTAGGAGTAGTTGTACTCACATGAGACAAAATAAATTTCAAGACTAAAACAAAAAGAGATAAGAAGGTTATTATATAATAGTAAAGGTGTCAATTCAGTAAGAGAATATAACAATTGTAAATATATATGCTCCCAACACTGGAGGACTGGATATGTAAAGCAAATATTATCAGAGCTAAAGAGAGAGACAGACCCCAATACAATAACAGCTGGAGACATCAATGCCCTACTTTCAACATTGGACAGGTCATCCAGACAGAAAAATCAACAAAGAAATATCATACTTAATCTACACCATACAACAAATGGACCTAATAGATACGTACAAAACATTTCATCAAATGGCTATAGAATACACATTCTTCTCCTCAGCACATGGATCATTCAAGTATAGATGATATGTTAAGTCACAAAAGAAGTATTAAATAATTTAAAAATACTGAAATCATATTAAGTCTCTTCTCTGGCCACAATGGAATGAAACTAGAAATCAATAACAAGAAGAATGTTAGAAACTATACAAACACATGGAAATTAAACAATATGCTTCTGAATGACCAGTGAATAAAAAAAGACATTAAAATAAAAGTTTCAAAAATTATTGAAACAAATGAAAATGGAAACACAACATATCAAAATCTATGGGTTATAGTAAAAGCAGTACTAGAGAAAAGTTTCTAGCAATAAGCTCCTACATCAAAAAGTAGAAAAACTTTACATAAACTACTTAATTATGCATCTTAAAGAACAAGAAAAGATAGAAAAAAACAAACACAAAATTACTAGAAGAAAGCAATAATAAAGATTAGAGCAGAAATATAACAGAAACAGAAAAGAATAATACAAAAGGTCAATGAAATGAAAAGTTGGTTTTTTTAAAAGATAAAAAAAAGAAAAACTTTTAGCCAAACTAAGAAAAAAAGTAAAAAGGCCTAAATAAATACAATCAGAGGTGAAAAAGGAGACATTACAACTGGTACTCCAGAAATTCAAATAATTGTTAGAGAATTCTATGAGAAACTCTATGCCAATAAATTGGAAAATCTAGAAGAAATGGATAAATGAGTATACATAGACAACCTACCAAGATTGAAGGATGAAGAAATCCAAAACCTGAATAGATCAGTAACAAGTAATTAGATCAAAGCCCTATTAAAAAGTCTCTCAGCAAATAATTAAAAAAAAGGCATGGACCTGATGGCTTCACTGCTAAATTCTACCAAATATTTGCAGAAGAACTAATACCAATCCTACTCAAACAATTCTTTAAAATAAGGGGACTACCTCTAAACTCATTCTATGAAGGCAGTATTATGCTGATATCATAACCAAAGACACATCACAAAAAGAAAACTGCAGGCCATTATCCCTGATGAACACTGATACCATTGACACAAAAATCCTCAACAAAATAAGAGCAATCCAAGTTCAATAACACATTAAAAAGGTCATTCATCATGACCAGGTTGGATTTATCCCTGGGATGCAAGGATGGATTAACATGTACAAATCAATCAATGTGATATATCATATCAACAGAATGAAGGAAAAAAAACATATAATCACTTCAATAGATGCTGAAAAAGCATTTGATAAAATTCAACATTCCTTCATAGTAAAAACTCTCAAAAACCTGGGGATAGAAGAAACATACTTTAATAATAAAAGCTATATATGACAGACTCACAGCTAGTATCATACTTAATGGGGCAAAACTGAAAACCTTTCAGTTTTGAAGATCTGGAACAAGACAAGGATGTCCTCTTTCATGACTTTTATTCAACATAATACTGGAAGTCCTAGCTAGAGTAATCAGACAAGAGAAAGAAATAAAAGGGAAACAAATGGGAAAGGAAGAAGCCAATTTATCCTTGTTTACAAATGATAGAATCTTATATGTGGAAAAACCTAAACAATTTCAGTAAAGTGGCAGGATACAAAACCAACATACAATAATCCGTAGCATTTCTATATGCCAACAGCAAAAAATATGAAAAAGAAATCAAATCCCATTTCCAATAGTTATGAATAAAATAAAATACTTAGGAATAAACTCAAAGAAGTGAAAGATCTCTACAATAAAAACTGTAAAACACCGATGCAAGAACTTGAAGAGGACACACACAAAAAAATGGAAAAATATTCCATGTTCATGGATTGGAAGAATCAATATTGTTATAAAAAAATGTTCATACTAACCAAAGCAATGTACAGATTCAATGCAGTCCCTATCAAATATCAATGACATTCTTTGCAGAAATAGAAAAAAAATTCCTAAAATTATACAGAATCACAAAAGACCTAGACTAGCCAAAGCCATATAGAGCAAAACAAACAAAACTGGAGGAGTCACATTACCAGACTTCAAATTATACACAGAAGTATTGTAACAGAAACAGCATGATTCTAGCATAAAAGTAGGCACATAGACCAATAGAATAGAACAGAGAACCCAGAAATAAATTCATACATGTACAGTGAACTTATTTTTGACAAAGGTGCCAAGAAGACACATTGGGGAAAGGACAACCTCTGCAATAAATGGTTCTGGGAAAACTGGATATCCTTATGCAGAAGAACAAAACTAGAACCTATCTCTCACCATACAAAAAATCACACTACCTGACTTCAAACTATACTACAAGGCTACAGTAACACAAACAGCATGGTATTGGTACCAAAACAGAGATATAGACCAATGGAACAGAATTCAGAAATACACCCACCCATCTAACAAAACCATTCTTATTTTTTTTTTTTCTTTTTGGACAAACCTGACAAAAACAGAAATAGGGGAAAGGATTCCCCTATTTAAAAAAACAAATGGTTGCTGGGTAAAAACTGGGCTTAGGGCATATGTAGAAAAAAAGCTGAAAAAACTGGGATTCCCTTCCTTTACAAACCTTATACCAAAAATTAATAGATTTGGATTTTAAAAGACTTAAATGTGACCTAAAACCATAAAAAACCCTAGAAGAAACCTTAGGCAATTTTCGATTTTTTCAGGAACATAGCATTTGAAAACAAGGGAAACTTGATTGGACTTTAAACCAACCCAAAAGCAATGGTAACCAAAAAGCCAAAATAGACTAAAGATGGATTCTAAACTAACTAAAAGAAGCTTCTGCATGGCAAAAAAGAAACTTACCATTCAGATTTTGGCCTGGGCAACAAGTGGGCTCATGCCTTTGTAAATTCCCCAGGCCAACTTTTGGGGGAGGGCTTTGAGATGGGTGGAATTCACGGAGTTTTTCAGGGAAGAGAGGGACCATTCCTCGGTAACACAGTGAAAAACCCCTGTCTTCTTAACTAAAATAAAAATTAAAAAAATAAAAAATTTAAAATTAGGGCCAGGTGTGGTTTGGCGGTGCCTTTGTAGGTCCCTAGCTAAACTTTTTTCAGGAGGGCTTTTTGAGGCCAGGGAGAATGGGTTGTGAAATCTGGGAGGCGGAGGCTTTGCCAGTGAAGCTTTTTGAATTCAACACCACTTTGCAAAACTTTTTTACCAATCAAGAAGTGAAGCAGGCAGCTAACCAGGAATTGGGAAAGAAAAATTTTTTGCCAATCTTTTAAACTCATCTAAAACAAAGGGCTAGTATCCCAGGAATCTACAAAGAAACTTCAAAAACAAAAATTTATAAAAGAAGAAAAAAAACAAACAAACCCCATCAAAAAAAAAAGTGGGGTGAAGGATAAGAAAAAACAGTCACTTCTCAAAAAAAGACATAACATTGCAGCCAACAGACACATGAAAAAAATGCCTCAACATTCCACTGGCTTTCATTCAGAAGAAATTGCAAATCAAACCACAATTGAAAAAGGACCAATTTCTCCACACCAAGTTTAGAAATGGGCCAATCATTAAAAAAGTTTTTTTCGGAAAAAACAACAGTGCTGGAGAGAAATGTGGAGAAATTTTAGGAAAATGCTTTTACAACTGTCGGTTGGGAGGTTAAAATTCGGTTTTTCAAAACCATTGTGGGAAAGACAGTGTTTGGTTGATTTTTCCTCAAAGGATCTAAAAAAACTAAGAAATTTTTTTTACCATTTTGGAACCCCAGCCAAAAAATCCCATTTAACTGTGTATATACCCAAAGGATTATAAATCATGCTACTATAAAGGACACATGCATATGTATGTTTATTGCGGCCCACTATTCACAAATAGCAACAGGACTTGGAACCAAACCCAAATGTCCAATCAGCCTGCATAGGACTGGATAAAGCAAATTGGGTGGCACATATACACCATGGGAAATACTATGGAAGGCCGCCATTAAAAAAGGGTGAGTTCTTGTTCTTTGCAGGGACAATGGGATGAAAGCCAGGGAAACCATCATTCTCAGCAAACTATTACAAGGGGACAGAAAAAACCAACCACCACATGTTCTCCACTCATAGGTGGGAACCGAAACAATAAGGAACACTTGGACCACAGGATGGGAACATTCCACCACACCAGGGGTCATGGGTAAGGGGAGGGGGGAGGGGGGGAGGGACATCTTTAGGAGAAATACCTAATGTAAATGACGAGTCGATGGGTGCAGCAAACCAACAGGGCACACGTATAGCTATGTAGCAAACCTGCACGTTGTGCACATGTATCCTATAACTTAAAGTACAATAATAAAATAAAGTAAAATAAATCAAATCAAAATGGATTCAAGACTTAAATCTAATATTTCAAGCTATGAAACTACTAAAAGAAAAGGCAGAAATTCTCCAGGATATTGGACTGGGTAAAGGTTTCTTGAGTAACACCCATGTGCCTGGCAAGCAAAGTGAAAATGGACAAATGGGATCACATCTAGTTAAAAAGCTTCTGCAAAGCAATGGAAACAATCACCAAAGTGAAGAGTCATCCTACAGAATGGGATACAGTATTTGCAAACTATTTGTCTGACAAGGAATTAATAACCAAAATATATAAGGAGCTCAAACGACTCTATGGGAAAAAAACCTAATACTCTGATTTAAAAATGGGCAAAATGTCTAAATAGACATTTATCAAAAGAAGACACACAAACAGCAAGCGAGTATGTGAAAAGATACTCATCAACACTGATCATCAGAAAAATGCAAATCAAAACTACAATGAGATATCCTCTCACCCCAGTTTAAATGATGTTTTTCCAAAAATACAAGTAATAATGAATGCTAGCGAGGATGTGGAGAAAAGGGAACCCTCCTAAACTGTTTGTAGGAATGCAAATTTGTACAGGACTATGAAGAAAAATATGTAGGTTACTCAAAAACCAAAAATAGAACCACCATATGTTCCAGCAATCCTAGTGCTAGTTATATACCCAAATGAAATGAAATAGGTACATAGGAGAGATATCTGCACTCCTACATTTATTGCAGCACTGTTAACAATGGCCAAAATTTGGAAGCAACCTATTGTCCATCAACAGATGAATGGATACAGAAAATCTGATATATATATATACACATAATGGAGTACTATTCAGCCATAAAAAAGAATGAGATCCTGTCATTTGAAACAACATGGATGGAACTGGAGGACATCATGTTAAGTGAAATCAGCGAAGCACAGAAAGATTAACTTCACATGTTCTCACTTATTTGTGGGAGCTAAAATTTAGAACAATTGAATCCATGGAGACAGAATAGAATGATGGTTACCAGAGGCTGGGAAGGGTAGTGGGGGCAGGAGGAGAAGTGGGGATGATTAATGGATACAAAAATATAGTTATAAACAATGAATAAGATTTAGTAATTGATTACATAACAGGGTGACTACAGTTAACAATAAATTATTGCACTTTTTTTTTTTTTTTTTGAGACAAAGTTTTGCTCCTGTTGCCGAGGCTGGAGTGCAATGGTGCGATCTTGGCTCACCACAACCTCCGCTTTCTGGGTTCAAGCAATTCTCCTGCCTCAGCCTCCCAAGTAGCTAGGATTACAGGCATGTGCCACCATGCCTGGCTAATTTTGTATTTTTAGTAGAGACAGAGTTTCTCTATGTTGGTTAGGCTGGTCTCAAACTCCTGACTTCAGGTGATCTGCCTACCTTGGCCTCCCAAATAATTATTGCACATTTTATAATAACTAAAAGAATGTAATTGGAAGGTTTGTAACACAAAGAAAATAAATGCTTGAGGGGATAGATAGCCCATTTACCCTGATATGATAATTACACATTGTATGCTTGGATCAAAATATCTCATCTACCCCATAAATACATACATTTACTATGCACTCATAAAAAAATTGGCTGAGTCATATGGTAGGTAGATGTTTAACATTTAAAAATACTGCCAAGCCATTTTCCAAAGTGATTATACCATTTTATATTTCTACCAGCAATGTATGAGAGTTCCAGTTGCTCCACATGTTCACTAACACTTGGTATGATCAGTTGTTAATTTTAAATTTTGTAACAGGTATGTATTAGTCCAATGGCTAATGATAGGAAGTATTTTTTTCACATGCTGATTTGCCATCTGAATATCTGCAATTGTTCTATGAATAGGTGTCCATTAAATCTTTTGCTCATTTTAAAAAATTTGTCATTTGTTTCCTTATTACTGGATTTGAAAGTTCTTCATATTTTCCATATTAAGTCCTTTATGATATATGATAATTAGAAACATATTCTCCCAGTCAGTGGTTTGTCATCACTGTCTTTGCAATGTTTTTCAGAAAGCTGAAGTTCTTAATTTTGATTAAGTTCAATATATCAAATTTTTCTTTTATGGATTACACTTTCAGTGTCATTTTTTTAAAGTTTTATTTTAAGTCCAGGGGTACATGTTCAGGTTTGTTATATAGGTATACTTGTGTCATGGGGGTTTGTTGTACAGATTACTTTATCACCCAGGTATTAAGCCTAGTACACATTAGCTATTTTTCCTGATCCTCTTCCTCCTCCCACCCTCCAGCCTCCAAAAGGCCCCAGTGTGTGCTGTTCCCCTCTATGAGTTGTATATTCTCATAATTTAGCTCCCACTTGTAAGAGAGAACATGTGGTGTTCTGTTTTCTGTTCCTGTGTTAGTTTGCTAAGGTGTCATTTTTAAGAAATCTTTGCCTAACCCAAAGTCACAAAGTGTTTCTCTTATGTTTTCTGCTAGCAATTTTAGAGTTTTAGGCTTTACATTTATCTTTGTAAAATATTTAATTTTTAATATGGTATAAGGTATGGATGAGTGCTCTTTTATCCTTTTTTTTGAAAACAATATCCAATTTTTCCAGAAAATTTGTGGAAAAGACTTTCATTTATTCATTGAGTTAAACCTTTGTTAAAAATCAATTAACCATATAAATGTGGATCTGTTTCTGGACTCTATATTTTGTTTCACTGCTCTATTTCTCTTTACACTGATACCACATAGTCTTAAATATCATGACTTCATACTACATCTTGAAGTCAGTTGGTGTGTCTTACAGCTTTAACTTTCTTCAAAGTTGTTTTTAAATTATTCTGCATTTCCACATGAATGTGAGGATCAGTTTGCTAATTTCTACAAAAGCCTGCTGGGATTTTGATTGGGTTGGCATCTTTTCTGGTCTTTTAAAATTAAAAACTTATCATCACTTTAAGACCTTTGTATTTTGTTCATTGGTTCATTTATTTTCTTTTCTCTTTACAGGGATCTTTCGATGGCTGGCTCCTTTGTACCATTCGGATTTCAGCTTAAAAGTAACATCCTCAGAGACATCTTTCCTTGATTACCCAATTTAAATTTATATCCCTCATCTCTTTATATCAAAGCATTGTTTTGTTGACTTACAGCATTAATTACCATCTGAAATTAATCTTGCCTATTTGTTTATTTTGTTGCTTCTTATCTGTCTAGCCAACTAGAATGTAAGTGAGAAAAGAGTAGAGACCTTGCTTCTCTTATTCAGTTTGTATCCCTGAAACCAAAAAGTGCCTTTGATAAGCAGATACTAAATATTTGTCGAATGATTGACTATTTCACAAATGTGCATTTAAGTAAAGATTCAACTAGTATGAAAATATATAATATTAACTAGTATATGTTAACTTATTTACGAAATGATACTTCTCTGGGAAGATTGTGGGGACTTGGCTGTGACTTACAGCTGTAATTCTTTTGAAGATTATGAATTGTGTTGAGCTAGATTATGGCATTTCAGAAACACAGATTTTGGTTTTAAAACAAAATAGCTCATTAGCTTATTAACTGAGCTCATTAGCTTTGTTAGCAGAATTTAAATTGGTCTCACATTAAGAGTTATTCCTGATGACTTTAGGAATATGAATATTCTAGAACAAATAAAATCTTTCCCCAAACATTACACAGATAAAAAGGAGAAAGTTTCAGGTTCATGAGAAATTATAGGTATTTCCTAAATAATATTTAATTTAAAAATATATACTAGTCATAATTTCAACACACAGAGGCAGCAATTAAAACATACTTTATTTTTGTCCTTGATTGCTTAAAGTAGCAAACAATGAAATAAATTTCTTGAGCCTTATCCATGTTGCAAATGTATAAATAAGATTTTATCCTTAATGAGATCATACAACACAGATATAAAACCTAAGGCTGTTTCAAAATGTTTTGTAGTAGTATAAACATAGAATTTTCTTCACCGAGCTATTTCCCTCACTGAGAACCTTCACTAATTGAACCCACCAAACTTGTGTTGAGCACCAGCTACATGTTAGGAACTGTGCTAGGCAACGGAAATAAGAAATGAATAAAACAGAGTCTCAATCCTTCAAGAAGTCACAGGTTTTACAATTTCAGTTGCTTGAAGGAAAAGTCATAACTGAAAAGACTGGAAATCGTGGAAATGGTCAGCTTCTTTTCCCTGATTTTGTTCTATTGTGGTCCTTATGTGGCTTTCATTCAATACCTAGGCTTCATGGTGGGCTTAGCTTTCCCCTTCCAAGTGACTCACAGGCAACTCCAGATCTAGTGTTCTATTATTAGCCTTCTCAAACCTGATTATTCTAAGAATCACTTCCCACTGGCAACATGGTAATCATGTTTAAATATAACTCTTCATGATCAATTTAAATCTCCAGATTTTAACCAAGTTTCCCTGTGGCTTAGAGGCCCTTTTTTTTTTTTTTTTTTTTTTTTTTGCTTTGTTTTTAATTAATCCACGTTTTTATAATCCTATGTGACATTAACATGTAAGGGGTGTGTGTGTCTGTATGTGTGGCCTTTTGCACTAAGGCCTTAGACTGAAACACTTTGAATGAAGATCACTGACTCTTCTAGTCAAACTTCCTCTTTCCGTATACTCTGCCTGTATCTGTCATCTGTCCATACCTGTCAGATGCCTGTACATGTCAGGAATAAAGCTAATGGGATGCATAACAACTAATAATTCATGGTTTGAATAACTATAGTAGCTTTCACTTATTGAATGTTTCCTGGTCTGGCTGTGTCCCACGCAAATCTCACCTTGAATTGTAATAATCCCCACGTGTCAAGGGCAGGGTCATGTGTAGATAATTGAATCATGGGAGCAGTTTCCCCCATACTGTTCTCATGGTAGTGAACAAGTCTCATGATATCTGATGGTTTTATAAATGGAAGTTCCCCAGCACATGTCCTCTTGTCTGCCACCATGTAAGATGTGTCTTGCTTCCCCTTTGCCTTCCGCCATGATTGTGGAGCCTCCCTAGCCATGTGAAACTGTGGGTCCATTAAACCTCTTTCCTTTATAAATTACCCAGTCTAGGGTATGCCTTTATTAGCAGTGTGAGAACAGAGTAATACAACCGGAAACCAGGAAATATGCATGTCCTTACTCTATTTTTGTATCAATCCTATGAGGTAGGGACTCTTATTTTCTTCATTTTATCAATAAAGCTCAGCTAGGGTACTTTGGCCTAGATTACATCAGTAAGTGAAGAGAATAGGATTTCAGCTTAATCCTGTCAATCTGGTCATAGCCTATATACTTAGTCACGATATAAATACTAAGGTATACTATTAAGTTATAAAATATTAATATTAAAAACTAAGAATGGTTTCTATATTCTTTACAACCCAATTTTCCAATATTTCAGTAATCAGGGCAATGAGACTGAAATTGTTCATTTTCTGTTTTTATAGACATTTCTGTTTTTTAAAACAAGTTGTTAGCACAAAATTTCTGTCTCTGTGAATCTGGAAACACAAGGCTATAGCTGACCTTTCAGTTATTATATTTTTGCAATTTTGGCTGCAGGCCATTTATCCTATTTCATGTTTGTTGCCTTTTTTTTTTTTTTTTTGAGATAGGGTCTCACTCTGTCACCCAGACTGGAGTGACATGGCACAATCATAGCTCACTGCAGCTTTGAACTCCTGGACTCAAGTAATCCTCCCACTTCAGCCTCCCAAGTAGCTGGGATTACAGGTGTGCACTATCACGCCTGGCTAAGTTTTCTATAGTTTGTAGAGATGAGGTCTCACTATGTTGCCCAGGCTGGCCTTGAACTCCTGGCCTGAAGCAATTCTTCTGCCTTCGCCTCCAAAGCATTGGAATTACAGGCATTAGCCACTGCACCTAGCCTTGTAGCTTCTGAAGAGCAGGAAGGAGAGCTTGTGAGTTAATATGAAACATTAAGATGTCAATATCATGAAATAAAGGCATACTTTTCATAGCAAACCTTTCTATAAATTACTTTTATGCTTTTTCTTTCTTTATTCCTTTTGAACTGTAATAAAGATGAAAACTATAATAAACATAATCACTTTAAAATTTTTCTTAGTCCTAAGCGTCTATCCTGTTACTTTTCAGTGATGTGTTTGTGGTTGCTGTTGTAGCTATAAAATCTTAACTTTCAATGATCTAACTTTCACAGTAAACAGTTGTCCTATTTTCCAAAGATCACACTCTGACAATAGAAGTTAGGACATATCTATATGCATACCATATTCGGGAAACAGATTTATCAACTAATACAAGTTTTCCAAATAAGTAATTTTCAAAAAATCTCTTTTTTTCCATTTTGTTAAGCCTTTTGTATTTTATTTTTGATATTAGGTATTGACATGCCCCTGCCTGCACATTTCCAGTGATAAACGCTTGCTTTAATGATTTTTTGCCTTTCCTGGAAAGGAACAATGAATGGTCTGAACCTATTGCTATTCCTATGGTTGCTGGGCAAATCACATTGAGTTTGCCTTCATGGTCAATACAGATGGCTGTAATCAAATCAATTTTGGGACAAGCCATATTGAATGCTAAAAGCCTGATTTGAATAGTATGGCCTAAAGATGACAGAATCTATGCCACTGCCAGCCAATTACTATGCTTTAGAAAAATAAAAATGTTTTAATTAATTACAGGAATGACAAAAATCTATATTAAAAGGAGTAAAATTGGAAATCTAATCAAGGGTGTTAAAATCCCCAAAGAATTAGGCCTAAAGGAAGGATATCTAAAAGATGTACCAATGATTTCATACAGACCTACAGATACATCTAATGAATGGTTGCTAAATAGGACAAATGTAGCTCATTATCATTTTAGAAGGATGTAAATTATAGATAATTACAGGTAAACTATCATCCCAATGCTACATGTGATGTAGATGACATGTTATGCTGGGCCTTTTGTTTTCTCTCACAACACTTATTGAATATCCACTAAGTTTAGAACATCACAGAAGTTCAGATTTGCAAATGAGAAAAAAAAAAAAAACAGAAAACATAGACCAAAGTCCATTATAATAAACTCCATTGAGCATCTACATTTTTGCTTGCAGTACAATTTTGTTTACATATTTACAAATCACTTTCCCATCAACAGGGAACTAGAGACTAATAAAAAGGCTCATGCCCACCTGTTCCGGAGAATTTAAGCAAGTAAAACGTTGTGTTCAAAATGCAGTAGGTGTAAGAGGTGGATAAAATGCATATAGCTTCACTTTTGCTTATTCTTTCTATGGTTCAACCTTGATCTGGTTTGGTGCACAAATGTGAAGGTTTAGAGGCATACTTTGGCTGTGCAGTTTGGGTAGTAGTTTGATGTACATGTAAAGGCTAGAAAAAAAAATTTAAAGTGCTATTTGGTGACTAGATGTATTCAGTTTCAGAATTAGTAGGCCACATAGAGATATCTAAGACGATATTTATTACGGGAATTGGCTCACATGATTATGGAGGCTGAGAAGTCCCATGAGGTGCCATCAGCAAGCTGGAGAACCAAGAAAGCTGGTGTGTACTTCAGCCTAAGTCCGAATCCCTGAGAACCGGGGAGCCAATGGTGTAAGTTCCAGAGTCCAAAGGCCCAAGAACTGGGAGCTCTGATGTCCAAGGACAGGAGAAGATGGATTTCCCAGCAAAAGAAGAGAGCAAATTAGCCCTTCATTAACCTTTTCATTCTATCTGGGCTCTCAACAGATTAAGTGATGCCATCCACATTGGTGAGGGCAGATTGTCTTTACTCAGTGTACTGATTCAAATGCTAATCTCTTCCAAAAGGACCCACATAGACATACACAGAAATGTTTACCAGCTCTCTAGGATCTCTTGGGCCTGTCAAGTTGACATACCAAATTAACCATTACACCAGAGGGAAAAAAAAAATCTTTGACAAACTAAGTTATCTTTTTAATACATGGGTAGAATTGCCACTCAAATAGTAAAGAAACCAAGAGCTGTTGAACAGATATTATGTATTATAATGCATTTAGTGTACCATTTTAGAATACGGAAATGGAGTAAAGCGAAAAATCTGTGATCAAAAGAACTTTACCACTCATGCATTCATTCAAAATACATTTATGTATTAAATGTACATAATAGATTTACTTATTCACTGGTTCATTAAAAAACATTCAGTATATGCTATGAACCAGGCACAGAGTGAGCAAAATAGACTTGGTTTCCCAAAGTCAGAAAAGATGAACTCTTAGGAAAAAATATACAAAAAAAACATAACCATGAAATCAATAGGAAATAGCAAAATTCATAAACACAATTACAGCTGTTAAATAATACTTGTATAAAAAGTGTACAGTGTTATATAAAAAAAGGCATAAAGCAACGGTAAGGCATTGGAGAGATTGGGGTCAAATGAGGTTCATTTTTGAAAAGGTCAACCAGCAGATTGCATTTAAAAGCGGGGAGAGGATATAATTTGCTCCAGTTAAGTGGGAATGGTGTTATCAGGAAGGCCAAGCAATTCTAGATGGGAGAAGTGTGTACAGTAGAAGGTTTGCTTAGCAGAAACACAGAAAACAGGTGTGGGAAATATCACCAATTCTTAAGTTGGCCTCATTCTCTCTATTAAGAAGAGGGTCACAAAGTGTTTACAGATGGGGATATTCTCCTTCCAGTGGGATAACAGTACTGATTTAGTTCATATGAAAAGATTTTTTACGTGAAAATCAGATTTTTTGGAATAAATGATGTGCAATTATGTACATGACAAAAGAATTGATTTACAGGGGAATTTTGCCGCGGTGTGATCTAAGCAGTAAATTTCTTCCATATATTTAAAACATGATGCTACTTACTAAAATGTGCTTTATGCACTCCTCCCAGGAACACAAGCGTTACATGAAAGAATGTATCCATTTGCCTTTAAACAAAACAGCAGTAGCATTACCATTTCATTTTATTTAGCTACTAATGTCAAGAGATCTCAATGAAAGGAAATGCTTTTTTCAGAGTTGAAAAAACTCTGATTCCCCTTGAAAATAGTCATCCAAGGTCAATAGAGATAACGTTATTCAGATTTTTAGACAAGAAATGAATGGGGGATTCAGATGACATTGTGCTTCAGTGATACGTTAGGCGTATGAATTATTATAGTGGCTTGAAAGAAAAAAAATTCATCTAAGAATCTTCCTAATTCCCCTTTATTCACTGACTTTCTCAGTATCATCTATCAAATATTTCAAATAAAAAGGACCACATTGTTAAATTAAGTAATATAAAGAATAAAATTTGGTAACACAGATTTGGCTTTTCCTCCCTTATGCAAGTATAAAGTTAGGAATAAAAACAAATTTAGTTTTCACTTGCTTTTCATCATCTAATCAATAAAATTCTACATAATCCAAAGCACACTGGAAATAGAGATGACGTTAAAAGCTGACTCTAAAACTAAATATCAAAAGAACTTAAAATCTAGTGCCATGAGAGGTCCAGAAGATTAGTTATTATGTTCTTTAGGCTAATTGAGTTCAAATGTTGGCTTTTATGAAATGCGCACAAGGGCCACCTCATGATTCAGTAATCTTAGCAAATGCACACACTGGTCAGAATAGTCACAGCTGAACAAAAGGCACATAATACTTATATGTAGCAATAAAGCAACCTCTAAGACAGCCATGTGATTAGAAATGTACATAGCATTTCATATCTGTTCAACAGCTCTTGGTTTCTTTATTATGTGAGTGGCAATTCTACCCATGTATTAAAAAGATAACTGCTGACCTAAAAAATTACATTTGTTACATGGGGAAGGTGCGTATATTATTGGAAGTCATGGACTTGCCTTACAAATCTAAATTTATAAACCTATCATAGATGAAATGCAGGTTTGGTCAGTCAATTGGCCATCTGTTCCAGATACTTACATTTCTGTTTCAAGGAGAAAAACAGTCTATTCTAAATATTTTCTTAGTTAACCTCCCTTTTGAGGCTCTAGTGGCCAATCAATCCATCAATCATTTATCTATATCTATGTACTTAAAACAAATATTTATTGAGGATGTACTATGCCCCAATACTTCTAAACTCTGGGGTTTCAGTGGTGAATCAGACAAGGTGCCTGTACTCATCCTAGAGAGGTAGACAAATTAAGAAACATCAAACAACAAATATTTCAGTATTAATAAATTGTGTAAAGAAAAACAAGACAAAGCAGAAGAACATAGAGACTATTCTATTTTATTTTATTTTTACTTATGTCAATAGTTTTGAGGGAACAGGTGGTGTTTGGTTACATGGATAAGTTCTTTAGTTGTGATTTCTGAGATTTTGGTGCACCCATTACCCAAGCAGTGTACACTGTACTCAATGTATAGTCTTTTATCCCTTACCCACCTCACTCTTCCCCACAAGTCCCCAAAATTCATTATATCATTCTTATGCATTTGCATCTTCATAGCTTAGCTCCCACTTATAAGTGAGAACATATGATGTTTGGTTTTCCATTCCTGAGTTACTTCATTTAGAATAAGGGTCTCTGACTCCATCCAGGTTGCTGAGAATGCCATTATTTCATTCCTTTTTATGGCTGAGCAGTATTCCACAGTATACTTTATCCAATCATTGGTTGATGGGTAGTAGGCTGGTTCCATATTTTTGCAATTGCAAATTGTGTTGCGATAAACATGCATGTGCAAGTGTCCTTTTCATATTATGACTTATTTTTCTCTGGATAGATAGCCAGTAGTGGGATTGCTGGATCAAATGGTCATTCTACTTTTGGTTCTTTAAGAAGTCTCCATATGTTTTCCGTCGTGGTTGTACTAGTTTACATTCCCACCAGCAGTGTAGAAGTGTTCCCTTTTCACCATATCCACGCCAACATCTATTATTTTTTGGTTTTTTAAAATTATGACCATTCTTGCAGGAGACTGTTTTAAATAGAGGGGCCTGGGAGGGCCTTCTTAACTAGGTAGTTTCCATTTGAGCAGAAGGTTCTCTTTCACTCTCTATAATCTATTATATTTTCTTATAATTTAAAATTGTGCACTCTTTGTGCAGTGCTGATTCTTGGCTTTCCTCTCCCCCTTCTACTGTTTTCTTTTGCTAGCTTTTGCCTCTCAGAGAGCGTGAGTTAGGAGGTGAAACTCATTTGTGACAACATTGTTCCTGCTGACAGCTTTACAAAGAGTTTTGATTGAAAAGAAGGCTGAAAATAAGGGATAAAATGAGATATTCTTGGATTCTAATGATGTACTTTTTCTCTGCCACCCTGAGCTCATATATCAATAAACAATTGAGAATTGCCTGGCTTTCTGAGTGATCTCAGCTTATCACAGGCTCTGGGAATATGTTTGACAGTGATCTGTTATAATACATTAAATATTATATTTTGTAGTCCATTGTAATTTGTTCATCTCTGAATTTGGTAGGAAGTCATCCTGAATCTTTAGCAATGAATGTGTACTTTGAGATTCCCTTGAATTAATAAAAAAGGTTAATGTATCCATATTAGTCTGTTCTGCATTGCTACGAAGGAATACCTGAGACTGGGTAATTTATAAGGAAAAGAGGTTTATTTGGCTCATGGTTTTGCAGACTATACGGGAATCATGGCACCAGCATTTTGCTTCCAGTGAGGCCTCAGGAAGCTTACAATCATAGCGGAAGGCCAAGGGGTGGCAGGTATACCACATGGTGTGAGAGGGAGCAAGAGAGAGAGAGAGAGATGAGGGAAGTCCTAGACTCTTTTTAACAATCAGTTCTCACATGAAGTCATTACTGTGGGGAGGGTACCAAGCCATTCATGAGGGATCTGCCCCCATGACCCAAACACCTCCCACCAGGCCCCATCTCCAACATTGGGGGACATATTTCAACATGAGATTTGGAGGGGTCAGACATCTAAACTATATCAGTACCTATTTTACAAATTTTATATTTTCTGCTGATATCAATTTAAATAAAATTACATTATTTCATAATTATTTGACTAGTGTCAGAAATTATCACTAAATTGATGACAAAAGCTTTGGATAGGGGAACAATCTCAAAATAGTTTGCCTAGCATAGTGATGCTGTCTAGCAATAGGATAGAGGATAGTGGGAATATTTTAGTTCTGAAAAAAAGTGGTTCTTTACAGTTACAAGGACAAAGAAAAACTCAGTATTTCTAGAAAGGAATATAAAGATTCTGACTCTCAGAATCCCTAGAAATACAAATACAACAAGAAATCTTGTTTCTTCAAAATTCTTCTTGTGAAGTTACTGAAGCTAAAATCAGTAGTCAAATAGTGGATTCTCTCTACACATAGCAATGGTCAAGAAAGCTTGAATAACCACAGAAAGGAGCCTGGAATCAAAGAAGCCCAGGGTAGGAAGGCATCTTCAAAATCACCTGGCTCTATACTTCGTTTAAGACTTGAATCATCCAGCAACTTCTCTGCCATACAATATTCAGACTCCAGTAATGGAGAACCCATTTCTTTCTAAAGCAGTGAACTCCTTTAATGGAAACCTACATAAATGGTAAAATGTCCTCCCTTGATGAACTGAAATCTGTTTTTTCTTTAACTTCCATTTCCATAACAGAAATTTAGCTACACTTTGGGGGATGGTTTTTACTTTCATAAAGCATTTTGACTATGCACAAGAATTTGAACTCCAGGAGTTTTCTGGACCTATAATTTAGGTTTTGGGAGGATAGGATGGGGGCAAAGCAGGAAGAAAAGAAGGTCTTAGTGTTGTGCTTCAATCCAGAAATTCCTGAAGTTCATCACCAACAATTATTGGAGGAGTGGTTAATAAAGTCATCATTAAATGTTCACTGTTATTGTTTCTTGTGTACTGCTCCCTCAGCAACCTCACAAGGTGCAAGTGGATAGGGGATGACTGAGAAGGCAACATTCAGCCATTCCTGGGTCTCTAGACCCGATGCCATCAAATACTAATAAATCTCTGTTGTAACCCATAGCAAAGACTTTGCTAGGCAGGTTTTTCCATCACTGAACAAGCTAAATATTTAGAAAGTGTTATCTTGTGTGTCTCCCTACCCCCACCCCCATAACTTTCACCACTGAATCCTTTACTAGAAAAGCAACACATACGGGTATTTGGAGCCCTTCATGTAATCAAATAGGGGGACAGTTTCTGATGATGGTTTTACATGACAGATGGTTTCTAGATTATCCAGGTTTTTATCCACTGGATGCTGTCCAGCATATCAAAGACATTTTAAAACTCTTAAATAAATATGTGCTAACCAGGTCCAAAGAGGCTGCCACTTCTGGTGATCTGGTCACTGTTCTTTTCCCAATGCAGTATAATTTTATGAGCACTTTGTTAAAGCTGCATTTCTCTGCAAACCAGGTCGGTTAAATTTCCTATTTCATTTTCACATATCTAGTGTTCATTTTTACATATCTAGTGATCTTTTCTTACACAGTTGATTTTTTTTAACCTCAAGGAAGGATTTTATATTTATCCTTAGTAAATTTCATTCTAACGGTTTTTATCCAGTGTTACAGCCTCTGGAGATTATTCTGCATCTTGATTTTGTCATCAACCAGGTAAGCCATTACTCCCCTCCCAGGTTTGTAGCATCCACAACTTTGGAAAGAACAATGTAATGGTCCTCGTGGTCCCTGGCTCTGCCTTCTTCTAACTTTTGCAGTTAAGGTCAATTAAAATGCATTAATTCAAAATAGTCTTTCCTTCCGGGATCAATTCTGCTTATTAGACTGAAGGAAGGGACAGAATGAATTTAGAATCATATTTTAGCACAGGAAAAACTGTATAATTGTGATTGTTAGATTCTTCAGGATTGCATGATATAATATTTCAAATGGCCTCTAATTTTCTTAGCTCTCTTTTCAGGGAGGAAAATCCAAGTTTACATGCAAAAATGTAGCCATTATACATATCTGACAAAAATTCGACAAGTAGCAACGAAAGCAATGTAGACCAACGAAAATGGCTTGACACTGGAATACAGAAAGGGTGAATTATCTGGAGTCAAATAAAGGTCCCAAAAGAGTGAGTGAAACTCTCCCTGAGTCTTGAGTTCACACTATATATAAAGATTTGCAGGAAAAGAAACAGAAAAACGCAGTGAACAGGCAGTACTGGAGAGCCTGGACACAGATGAAGATTATAATAAGAGAAAGACACTTCCTTGTCATTTTATGGGAAAATGAGAAGGAAGAGGTGAAGAAGTTTGTGTGTGTGCATGAGAGATAGGGGAGGGACTTGGGTAGTGAGAGTTGTGGTGGGAAAAAAACCTACTTTGTGCTTTTTTATTCTTTCTGGAGCTTAGCTCAATTGAATGTCTTTTTTTTTTCTTCCAAGAATTGACATGCTGATATAAGAGCTCAAAAACCAATAA
>NW_016811519.1:85806-104192 GCF_001698545.2 Rhinopithecus bieti | reverse complement strand
GATGTGCCACATTTTCTTAATCCAGTCTGTCACAGATGGACATTTGGGTTGATTCCAAGTCTTTGCTATTGTGAATAGTGCCGCAATAAACATACGTGTGCATGTGCATGTGTCTTTATAGCAGCATGATTTATAATCCTTTGGGTACCCAGTAGTGGGATGGCTGGGTCATATGGTACATCTAGTTCTAGATCTTTGAGGAATCGCCATACTGTTTTCCATAATGGTTGAACTAGTTTACAATCCCACCAACAGTGTAAGTGTTCCTATTTCTCCACATCCTCTCCAGCACCTGTTGTTTCCTGACTTTTTAATGATTGCCATTCTAACTGGTGTGAGATAATGGGAGAAAATTTTTGCAATCTACTCATCTGACAAAGGGCTAATATCCAGAATCTACAAAGAACTCAAACAAATTTACAAGAAAAAAACAAACAACCCCATCAAAAAGTGGGCAAAGGATATGAACAGACATTTCTCAAAAGAAGACATTCATACAGCCAACAGACACATGAAAAAATGCTCATCATCACTGGCCATCAGAGAGATGCAAAAAAAACAATAATTTCTAATGAGGTTTGCTACATCAAATGTGATCTAGCCCAACATTTTATTTAGCTGTAGTGGAAAAAACAATTCTCCAAAGGCTAATTCTTGCTGGAGGTCACACAGCCAATTTATTTCAGAGTTGAGACTACAGAATCCATGTCTCCCAATCACTGGTTCAGTAGTGTTTTCTATGGAGGACTCCCTCGACTAATAGTTCAAACAACACAGCATCAAATCTTGTTCTCTAGCAACCTAATCTACCTTCTGCTGGAAGCTGATTAAACAAATAATTGCAGCAGCAAATGAATGATTGTGACTTGTTTAACTGTATCTGGACCTGGAGGTAACTATTTGTTTTATATTAGGTTTTAAAAGCAGATTTAAATATTATAATTATATAGAAAGTATAGAGAACAAGAATCAGAGCAATCACTACATAGCTCTATGAATTTGCTGCAGAGAATTAAGACATAATATATCAGATACATTTGAAGCATCCTATGTATTACTTTGTGATCTATTTCTCATACTTCATCTTTAAATGTGTTGATTATAATCT
Organism: Rhinopithecus bieti; assembly: GCF_001698545.2. Taxonomy (NCBI): domain Eukaryota; kingdom Metazoa; phylum Chordata; class Mammalia; order Primates; family Cercopithecidae; genus Rhinopithecus; species Rhinopithecus bieti. Next base: position 103,084 of record NW_016811519.1, on the reverse strand, counting down.
TCCATGAATTAGATTGGTAAAGAAGTTGACAAGGGGCTTTATATTTTAAAATAAAGAAAATACTGCAACATAATATTTGATTATATGAATAGGGTCTGGTACACAAATGTTTGTCCTTCAATTTCCATTTATGAATGGATTTGCTTCTATGCTCTCTTTTCCATGTCATTATCATTTGTCTATTTCTGTATTAATTCCACATCATCTTAATTACTAATAGTTTCATAAGATTTGATACCTGACAAAGCAACTTCTCCCATATTTTCAAACAAATTTTGGCTCCTTGTTTTCCTCATTAATTTTAGAATATGCTTGTTAAGGTCCACGAAAACTTTGTTGAAATATGATAATGGTTTTATACTGTAAATTGAGAGATGAATAATATCTCTATGATATTGAGTCAGGCCATTTTGGATATGGCCTATGATATCATTTATTTCCATTTTATATCCTTCAAAACTGTTCTGTATTTTTTCCACAAATGTCTTTCACATATTTTATTAGATTTATGCCTAGGTAATTTATAGATTTATTGTTATTATGTAGGAAGAATACTATATTTGTATAATATATGTAGTATATGTGTGTGCTATATATAACAGATATAACATGTACACTGTATGTAATATATGTGTATACTACAGGTATTTACAAATACTATCAGTTTTCATGTATCTATCCTACAGCTAGGAACTTTGCTAAACTCCCTAATAGTTTGTAGTTACTTTTAGGTTTCCTATGGTTGCAACCTTATAAATCCCATGTAATGTCAGTTTATGTTTTCCTTTTCAACCATTATGCCTTGTATTTCTTTTCTTATCTCATTGCATTGGCCAGGGCACCATTATATTTTGAATACGAGCAGTTATGTTTTAGACAGATAATTTTGTCAATTTAAAATTTATCTCCCATTTACTGTTTGCTAATTTGGTTTATTTTCAATTTTATGAGTGTGGAATTTTATCAAATATATTTCAAGCTCCTACTGAGTTAATATTATGTTTTTTCCCTTTAATCTGTTGACATTAATAGTTTTCCACATATTGAAACATTCTTGTATTTTCATTAATTTTATGGCCCTATAAATTCTGATATTATCAGCTAAAAGTCATGCTTGCCACAGGATTTTCAAGGTTAAAATCACTAAGTTTGAGTCTTGTCTTTAGGAATCAAGTCGTGCATCTTAATGGATGTGTATGTGTACAGATGGATATACATTAATTTACATAAATACACATACATCTAGTCACACATAAATACATAAATATACATGCATATAAAATAAAATATAAATAATGGTGCCTATACTTTGTCCATTTTATTTCAGGAAAATCATAGAAGTTTTCATTGTTTAATCCTAATAATCTTTTGTAATAGCCATGTATTATAATTGGTGTAGCAATGAGAACAAAATAAAGTGAAGCTCTACAGAATTTTAAATAAGCCTAAGCAGTACTACAAACAGTATTCATTTTGGCTAAACACTATGATGTCCTCTTAGGAACATTACTTAAAGATTTTAAAGCTCATTTTCTCTTTAGTAATCACGAGTTTGGAGTGAAGTGGCAATGCAGGGAATAAAAGAACTTACTATAAATGGTATTTGAATATTCCTTATGTGGATCCACATAGTGTTGCTAGGAAACATGGTTTCTTAGCATTTGGAAAGCTAGAAAACCAAGCTTCTTACCACTTTTGGCCATGGAAATCTCTATCATGGATGTGATTTAAAAGAGTTTGGAGATTAGTTGGCTTCAAAATATTTGGATAACCACAAATTTTGTTTCATGATCAACCATCCCTAAAGAAATAATAACATGTTTTCAACTCATGCTCAAAATAGGAAAATATACACTGTATTATCTTTCATTACCTGGATATCACATAACTGAAGTAACAGAATAGTGATTAAAACTATAGTGATGATTAATTTTACATGTCAGCTTAACTGGGCCACAGGGTGTCCCGATAGTTGATCAAACATTATGATGGGTGTTTCTGTGAGGGTGTTTCTGAATGAGATTAATGTTTGAATTGGTATATTACTTAAAGCAGTTTGTCCTCCCTAACGTTTGTGCCTCATTGAATCAGCTGAAGTCCTGAATAGAACAAAAGCTGACCCTCTTTCTATTAGGGAGGATTCTTCCTACTTGACTACCTTTGGATTGAGACATTAGCTCCTTTCCTGCTTTCAGACACAAACTGAAACGCTGGCTCTTTCTGGGTCCCAAGCTTGCTTACCTTAGGACAGGAATTACATCATTGGCTCTTGCGGTTTTCAGGCCTTCACACTCAGGCTGGGACTAAACCATCCATGCTGGGTCTCCAACTTGCCGAGTCACCCTATAGATCTTGGGAGCTTCCTGCCTCCATAATCATGTGAGCCAATTCCTTATAACAAATCTATCTATCTCTCTATCTATCTCTCTATCTCTCTATCTATCTATCTATCTATCTATCTATCTATCTATCTACATCCTATTGCTTCTATTTGTTTGGAGAATCCTGACTAATACAAATATAAACTCTATAGCCAGATTGGTTAGGTTTGAATTACAGCTTTGTCACTTACTGCCTATGTGACTCTCAGCAAGTTATTTAAAATCTCTGTGCCTCGTTTTCCTCATCTTTGAAACAAGGAAAACAATAGCACCTGCCTAATGGAACTTTGTGAGAATTAAATGAGTTATTACATACACACTTAGTAGGAAGTCTGACCATAATAAATGTTGGATAAATGTTACCTATTATTACTGTGTGGTTGCTGTTGTCATTCTTGTATTACAAAATGTATTTTCAGGTGGAAGTATTACAAATTTCACCATTTCTTACACTCTCAAAACTTCTTAAGCAAATAGAATTTACTCTTGCCAATATTAATCTAGAGATGGATAGCCCAGTGAGAAATTTACATTCTCCTGCTAAATGGGTTTCCTATAACATTGCCAGAAACCCAGCAAGTTGAAAAAAATATACAGAAAAGAAAGAAACAAATGTAGACTCTGTGGGTGAGTGGGTGCATCCATGGAATTAAAGAGAAAGGGGACGGTTTAAATGGAACACTGGATATATGTCTTAAGTGCATTTGTATCAAAAGAAGGACATATATATGAAGGTATAAAATGTAATTTCTTCAGCTTCATAAAACCTGGGTATGAAGAGAGATTGATGTCACAAGTATCAGTATAGAAGTAAACACCATCAGAATTCAGAAATGGAAGTGAAGAACATTTCTGTATGCAAATTGAAACCACCAGAGGGAACCTAGGTAGGTGGAATATAATTACTCAAACTGGAAAGTGCCCAGGAAGCTGGATTAATAATCTACATTTTAAAGAAGTGTCAGGCATTTTGAAGTCAAAATGTTCAGAAACTTTTGATTATATTTTATAATCACAAAATATTTTGAAAGTACATTCAATGTACTAGTTGGAACCATACCAAAATAAGAGCTCAGTGAGAACGAAAGAGGAATGTGGTACTTTTATTGTTATATATATTTCATCTTTTATAGTATTGAGGAGGCTTATATTTAAATAGAATGACAGAAACGAATGATTCCCTCTTGACAGGTGCAAAATCTTAGAGCATTATTTTCTCTCAAAGCAAAGTATACGATGCAATTCCCCATTACAAGAAAAAATGAAAAAAGTACGATAACGAGTTTTATTACAGAGTATACTCGAAGCATTTGGAGAAATTTTAGAAAGAGATTTTCACAAAAGCATTGAAATAAATCTTAGGAATGATTTCTACAGTTTCTAGGCAGAAGGCTATCTAGGTTAAACAAGTCATTTCTTCAGCCATTAGATCTGCCTTTCTGTAATAGCTGCACATTTTGTCCAAAGGGCTATCTCTTAGGGCCAGCAACCTGGAGTCTTGATTTTAAAAGAAATGATGTCAGAAGTGCTGGCTAATTAACAAAAGCATTGGCAACATTTAGGGACTTACAAGCAGTGGACAATATTGTTCTTTTCATTTTATAATATGAAAGTGTTCACATAACTATTATCTGCTATCCTTGAATGGTGAGGTGGGAACAAGAAGACCTACACAGTATCTGCATAGGAAGTGGTGAAATAAATGTTGACTTGCTTCAAACAGTCTCTTTTAGAAGATCAGTGTGTTCCTTACAGTTACAGTGAGAACTGTAAGTCTGCTTGTCTGACTTTTCATGAAATGCTCTTCCAAAATGACGACATAGACCAAGTATATATTCCTAAAACCTGTGCCAAGCAGCCTTCCTATCTTGTGTTAGCATTGAGTTAACTAACAACATTATAAAATAGACGGAAGAATAAAGATTAACCTAATGAATCAATGGATACGTAAATATTTTACCACAGACAAGTCAAGGGTAAGGGTATTATGACCCTCTATTTAAGACCATCTTTCTCATTCATGACATGAGACAGGCATAGAATATTGGCTTTGTGTTAACAAGGAAATTTATAGCATTAAATGCCCACATCAGAAAGCTAGAAAGATCTCAAATCAACACCCTAACATCACAATTAAAAGAGCTAGAGAAGCAAGAGCAAACTAATCCAAAACTAGCAGAAGACAAGAAATAACTAAGATCAGAGCAGAACTGAAGGAGATGGAAACATGAGAAACCCTCCAAAAAATCAATGAATCCAGGAGATGTTTTTTTGAAAAAATTAACAAAATAGATAGACTGCTAAGTAGACTAATAAGGAAGAAAAGAGAGAAGAATCAAATAGACACATTAAAAAATGATAAACGGGATATCACCACTGACCCCACAGAAATACAAACTACTATCAGAGAATATTATAAACCACTATATGCAAATAAACTGGAAAATCTAGACGAAATGAATAGGTTCCTGGACACATACACCCTCCCAAAACTAAACCAGGAAGAAATCCTATCCCTGAATAGACCAGTAACATGTTTGAAATTGAGGCAGTAATAGCCTACCAACTAAAAAAAAAGTCCAGGATCAGACAGATTCACAGCTGAATTCTACCAGAAGTACAAAGAGGAGCTGATACCATACCTTCTGAAACTATTCCAAACAACTGAAAAGAAGGGAATCTTCCCTAACTCATTTTAGGAAGCCAGCATCATCCTGATACCAAAACCGGGCAGAGACACAACAAAAAAAGAAAACTTCAGGCCAACATCCCTGATGAAGATCGATGCAAAATCCTCAATAAAATACTGGCAAACTGAATCCAGCAGCACAACAAAAAATGTATCCACCACGATCAAGTTGGCGTCATCCCTGGGATGCAAAATTGGTTCAACATACACAAATCAGTATATGTAATCCATCACATAAACAGAACCAATGACAAAACCACATGATTATCTCAGTAGGTGCAGAAAAGGCCTTTGATAAAATTCAACATCCCTTCATGTTAAAACTCTCAAGAAACTAGGTATTGATGGAACATATCTCAAAATAATAAGAAGTATTTATGACAAACCCACAGCCAATATCATATTGAATGGGCAAAAGCTGGAAGCACTCCCTTTGAAAACTGGTACAAGACAAGGATGCCCTTTCTCACCACTCCTATTCAACACAGTATTGGAAGTTCTGGCTAGGGCAATCAGGCAAGAGAAAGAAACAAAGGGCATTCAAATAGGAAGAGAGGAAGTCAAATTGTCTGTGTTTGCAGATGACGTGACTGTATATTTATAAGATCCTATCATCTCACCCAAAACTCCTTAAGCTGATAAGTAACTTCAGCGAAGTCTTAGGATACAAAATCAACATGCAAAATCACAAGCATTCCTATACACCAATCACAGACAAACAGAGAGCCAAATCATGAATGAACTCCCATTCACAAAGAAAACAAAATACCTGGGAATACAGCTAACAAGGGATGTGAAGGACCTCTTCAAGGAGAACTACAAACCACTGCTCAAGGAAGTCAGAGAGGACACAAACAAAAGGAAGAACATTCCATCCTCATGGATAGGAAGAATCAATATTGTGAAAACGGCCATACTGCCCAAACTAATTTATAGATTCAATGCTATTCCCATCAAACTAACATTGACGTTCTTCACAGAATTAGAAAAAACTACTTCAAATTTCTTATGGAATCAAAGAAGACCCCATATATCCAAGAAAATCCTAAGCAAAAGAACAAAATTGGAGGNCTTTCTTTTTCTGTATATTTTTTTCAACTTGCTGGGTTTCTGGCAATGTTATAGGAAACCCATTTAGCAGGAGAATGTAAATTTCTCACTGGGCTATCCATCTCTAGATTAATATTGGCAAGAGTAAATTCTATTTGCTTAAGAAGTTTTGAGAGTGTAAGAAATGGTGAAATTTGTAATACTTCCACCTGAAAATACATTTTGTAATACAAGAATGACAACAGCAACCACACAGTAATAATAGGTAACATTTATCCAACATTTATTATGGTCAGACTTCCTACTAAGTGTGTATGTAATAACTCATTTAATTCTCACAAAGTTCCATTAGGCAGGTGCTATTGTTTTCCTTGTTTCAAAGATGAGGAAAACGAGGCACAGAGATTTTAAATAACTTGCTGAGAGTCACATAGGCAGTAAGTGACAAAGCTGTAATTCAAACCTAACCAATCTGGCTATAGAGTTTATATTTGTATTAGTCAGGATTCTCCAAACAAATAGAAGCAATAGGATGTAGATAGATAGATAGATAGATAGATAGATAGATAGATAGATAGATACATAGATAGATAGATAGATGGATAGATAGATAGAGAGATAGAGAGATAGATAGAGAGATAGATAGATTTGTTATAAGGAATTGGCTCACATGATTATGGAGGCAGGAAGCTCCCAAGATCTATAGGGTGACTCGGCAAGTTGGAGACCCAGCATGGATGGTTTAGTCCCAGCCTGAGTGTGAAGGCCTGAAAACCGCAAGAGCCAATGATGTAATTCCTGTCCTAAGGTAAGCAAGCTTGGGACCCAGAAAGAGCCAGCGTTTCAGTTTGTGTCTGAAAGCAGGAAAGGAGCTAATGTCTCAATCCAAAGGTAGTCAAGTAGGAAGAATCCTCCCTAATAGAAAGAGGGTCAGCTTTTGTTCTATTCAGGACTTCAGCTGATTCAATGAGGCACAAACGTTAGGGAGGACAAACTGCTTTAAGTAATATACCAATTCAAACATTAATCTCATTCAGAAACACCCTCACAGAAACACCCATCATAATGTTTGATCAACTATCGGGACACCCTGTGGCCCAGTTAAGCTGACATGTAAAATTAATCATCACTATAGTTTTAATCACTATTCTGTTACTTCAGTTATGTGATATCCAGGTAATGAAAGATAATACAGTGTATATTTTCCTATTTTGAGCATGAGTTGAAAACATGTTATTATTTCTTTAGGGATGGTTGATCATGAAACAAAATTTGTGGTTATCCAAATATTTTGAAGCCAACTAATCTCCAAACTCTTTTAAATCACATCCATGATAGAGATTTCCATGGCCAAAAGTGGTAAGAAGCTTGGTTTTCTAGCTTTCCAAATGCTAAGAAACCATGTTTCCTAGCAACACTATGTGGATCCACATAAGGAATATTCAAATACCATTTATAGTAAGTTCTTTTATTCCCTGCATTGCCACTTCACTCCAAACTCGTGATTACTAAAGAGAAAATGAGCTTTAAAATCTTTAAGTAATGTTCCTAAGAGGACATCATAGTGTTTAGCCAAAATGAATACTGTTTGTAGTACTGCTTAGGCTTATTTAAAATTCTGTAGAGCTTCACTTTATTTTGTTCTCATTGCTACACCAATTATAATACATGGCTATTACAAAAGATTATTAGGATTAAACAATGAAAACTTCTATGATTTTCCTGAAATAAAATGGACAAAGTATAGGCACCATTATTTATATTTTATTTTATATGCATGTATATTTATGTATTTATGTGTGACTAGATGTATGTGTATTTATGTAAATTAATGTATATCCATCTGTACACATACACATCCATTAAGATGCACGACTTGATTCCTAAAGACAAGACTCAAACTTAGTGATTTTAACCTTGAAAATCCTGTGGCAAGCATGACTTTTAGCTGATAATATCAGAATTTATAGGGCCATAAAATTAATGAAAATACAAGAATGTTTCAATATGTGGAAAACTATTAATGTCAACAGATTAAAGGGAAAAAACATAATATTAACTCAGTAGGAGCTTGAAATATATTTGATAAAATTCCACACTCATAAAATTGAAAATAAACCAAATTAGCAAACAGTAAATGGGAGATAAATTTTAAATTGACAAAATTATCTGTCTAAAACATAACTGCTCGTATTCAAAATATAATGGTGCCCTGGCCAATGCAATGAGATAAGAAAAGAAATACAAGGCATAATGGTTGAAAAGGAAAACATAAACTGACATTACATGGGATTTATAAGGTTGCAACCATAGGAAACCTAAAAGTAACTACAAACTATTAGGGAGTTTAGCAAAGTTCCTAGCTGTAGGATAGATACATGAAAACTGATAGTATTTGTAAATACCTGTAGTATACACATATATTACATACAGTGTACATGTTATATCTGTTATATATAGCACACACATATACTACATATATTATACAAATATAGTATTCTTCCTACATAATAACAATAAATCTATAAATTACCTAGGCATAAATCTAATAAAATATGTGAAAGACATTTGTGGAAAAAATACAGAACAGTTTTGAAGGATATAAAATGGAAATAAATGATATCATAGGCCATATCCAAAATGGCCTGACTCAATATCATAGAGATATTATTCATCTCTCAATTTACAGTATAAAACCATTATCATATTTCAACAAAGTTTTCGTGGACCTTAACAAGCATATTCTAAAATTAATGAGGAAAACAAGGAGCCAAAATTTGTTTGAAAATATGGGAGAAGTTGCTTTGTCAGGTATCAAATCTTATGAAACTATTAGTAATTAAGATGATGTGGAATTAATACAGAAATAGACAAATGATAATGACATGGAAAAGAGAGCATAGAAGCAAATCCATTCATAAATGGAAATTGAAGGACAAACATTTGTGTACCAGACCCTATTCATATAATCAAATATTATGTTGCAGTATTTTCTTTATTTTAAAATATAAAGCCCCTTGTCAACTTCTTTACCAATCTAATTCATGGAAGATTATAATCAACACATTTAAAGATGAAGTATGAGAAATAGATCACAAAGTAATACATAGGATGCTTCAAATGTATCTGATATATTATGTCTTAATTCTCTGCAGCAAATTCATAGAGCTATGTAGTGATTGCTCTGATTCTTGTTCTCTATACTTTCTATATAATTATAATATTTAAATCTGCTTTTAAAACCTAATATAAAACAAATAGTTACCTCCAGGTCCAGATACAGTTAAACAAGTCACAATCATTCATTTGCTGCTGCAATTATTTGTTTAATCAGCTTCCAGCAGAAGGTAGATTAGGTTGCTAGAGAACAAGATTTGATGCTGTGTTGTTTGAACTATTAGTCGAGGGAGTCCTCCATAGAAAACACTACTGAACCAGTGATTGGGAGACATGGATTCTGTAGTCTCAACTCTGAAATAAATTGGCTGTGTGACCTCCAGCAAGAATTAGCCTTTGGAGAATTGTTTTTTCCACTACAGCTAAATAAAATGTTGGGCTAGATCACATTTGATGTAGCAAACCTCATTAGAAATTATTGTTTTTTTTGCATCTCTCTGATGGCCAGTGATGATGAGCATTTTTTCATGTGTCTGTTGGCTGTATGAATGTCTTCTTTTGAGAAATGTCTGTTCATATCCTTTGCCCACTTTTTGATGGGGTTGTTTGTTTTTTTCTTGTAAATTTGTTTGAGTTCTTTGTAGATTCTGGATATTAGCCCTTTGTCAGATGAGTAGATTGCAAAAATTTTCTCCCATTATCTCACACCAGTTAGAATGGCAATCATTAAAAAGTCAGGAAACAACAGGTGCTGGAGAGGATGTGGAGAAATAGGAACACTTACACTGTTGGTGGGATTGTAAACTAGTTCAACCATTATGGAAAACAGTATGGCGATTCCTCAAAGATCTAGAACTAGATGTACCATATGACCCAGCCATCCCACTACTGGGTACCCAAAGGATTATAAATCATGCTGCTATAAAGACACATGCACATNTTACTGCCTATGTGACTCTCAGCAAGTTATTTAAAATCTCTGTGCCTCGTTTTCCTCATCTTTGAAACAAGGAAAACAATAGCACCTGCCTAATGGAACTTTGTGAGAATTAAATGAGTTATTACATACACACTTAGTAGGAAGTCTGACCATAATAAATGTTGGATAAATGTTACCTATTATTACTGTGTGGTTGCTGTTGTCATTCTTGTATTACAAAATGTATTTTCAGGTGGAAGTATTACAAATTTCACCATTTCTTACACTCTCAAAACTTCTTAAGCAAATAGAATTTACTCTTGCCAATATTAATCTAGAGATGGATAGCCCAGTGAGAAATTTACATTCTCCTGCTAAATGGGTTTCCTATAACATTGCCAGAAACCCAGCAAGTTGAAAAAAATATACAGAAAAAGAAAGAAACAAATGTAGACTCTGTGGGTGAGTGGGTGCATCCATGGAATTAAAGAGAAAGGGGGACGGTTTAAATGGAACACTGGATATATGTCTTAAGTGCATTTGTATCAAAAGAAGGACATATATATGAAGGTATAAAATGTAATTTCTTCAGCTTCATAAAACCTGGGTATGAAGAGAGATTGATGTCACAAGTATCAGTATAGAAGTAAACACCATCAGAATTCAGAAATGGAAGTGAAGAACATTTCTGTATGCAAATTGAAACCACCAGAGGGAACCTAGGTAGGTGGAATATAATTACTCAAACTGGAAAGTGCCCAGGAAGCTGGATTAATAATCTACATTTTAAAGAAGTGTCAGGCATTTTTGAAGTCAAAAATGTTCAGAAACTTTTGATTATATTTTATAATCACAAAATATTTTGAAAGTACATTCAATGTACTAGTTGGAACCATACCAAAAATAAGAGCTCAGTGAGAACGAAAGAGGAATGTGGTACTTTTTATTGTTATATATATTTCATCTTTTTATAGTATTGAGGAGGCTTATATTTAAATAGAATGACAGAAACGAATGATTCCCTCTTGACAGGTGCAAAATCTTAGAGCATTATTTTTCTCTCAAAGCAAAGTATACGATGCAATTCCCCATTACAAGAAAAAATGAAAAAAGTACGATAACGAGTTTTATTACAGAGTATACTCGAAGCATTTGGAGAAATTTTAGAAAGAGATTTTCACAAAAGCATTGAAATAAATCTTAGGAATGATTTCTACAGTTTCTAGGCAGAAGGCTATCTAGGTTAAACAAGTCATTTCTTCAGCCATTAGATCTGCCTTTCTGTAATAGCTGCACATTTTTGTCCAAAGGGCTATCTCTTAGGGCCAGCAACCTGGAGTCTTGATTTTAAAAGAAATGATGTCAGAAGTGCTGGCTAATTAACAAAAAGCATTGGCAACATTTAGGGACTTACAAGCAGTGGACAATATTGTTCTTTTCATTTTATAATATGAAAGTGTTCACATAACTATTATCTGCTATCCTTGAATGGTGAGGTGGGAACAAGAAGACCTACACAGTATCTGCATAGGAAGTGGTGAAATAAATGTTGACTTGCTTCAAACAGTCTCTTTTTAGAAGATCAGTGTGTTCCTTACAGTTACAGTGAGAACTGTAAGTCTGCTTGTCTGACTTTTCATGAAATGCTCTTCCAAAATGACGACATAGACCAAGTATATATTCCTAAAACCTGTGCCAAGCAGCCTTCCTATCTTGTGTTAGCATTGAGTTAACTAACAACATTATAAAATAGACGGAAGAATAAAGATTAACCTAATGAATCAATGGATACGTAAATATTTTTACCACAGACAAGTCAAGGGTAAGGGTATTATGACCCTCTATTTAAGACCATCTTTCTCATTCATGACATGAGACAGGCATAGAATATTGGCTTTGTGTTAACAAGGAAATTTATAGCATTAAATGCCCACATCAGAAAGCTAGAAAGATCTCAAATCAACACCCTAACATCACAATTAAAAGAGCTAGAGAAGCAAGAGCAAACTAATCCAAAAACTAGCAGAAGACAAGAAATAACTAAGATCAGAGCAGAACTGAAGGAGATGGAAACATGAGAAACCCTCCAAAAAATCAATGAATCCAGGAGATGTTTTTTTGAAAAAATTAACAAAATAGATAGACTGCTAAGTAGACTAATAAGGAAGAAAAGAGAGAAGAATCAAATAGACACATTAAAAAATGATAAACGGGATATCACCACTGACCCCACAGAAATACAAACTACTATCAGAGAATATTATAAACCACTATATGCAAATAAACTGGAAAATCTAGACGAAATGAATAGGTTCCTGGACACATACACCCTCCCAAAACTAAACCAGGAAGAAATCCTATCCCTGAATAGACCAGTAACATGTTTGAAATTGAGGCAGTAATAGCCTACCAACTAAAAAAAAAGTCCAGGATCAGACAGATTCACAGCTGAATTCTACCAGAAGTACAAAGAGGAGCTGATACCATACCTTCTGAAACTATTCCAAACAACTGAAAAGAAGGGAATCTTCCCTAACTCATTTTAGGAAGCCAGCATCATCCTGATACCAAAACCGGGCAGAGACACAACAAAAAAAGAAAACTTCAGGCCAACATCCCTGATGAAGATCGATGCAAAAATCCTCAATAAAATACTGGCAAACTGAATCCAGCAGCACAACAAAAAATGTATCCACCACGATCAAGTTGGCGTCATCCCTGGGATGCAAAATTGGTTCAACATACACAAATCAGTATATGTAATCCATCACATAAACAGAACCAATGACAAAAACCACATGATTATCTCAGTAGGTGCAGAAAAGGCCTTTGATAAAATTCAACATCCCTTCATGTTAAAAACTCTCAAGAAACTAGGTATTGATGGAACATATCTCAAAATAATAAGAAGTATTTATGACAAACCCACAGCCAATATCATATTGAATGGGCAAAAGCTGGAAGCACTCCCTTTGAAAACTGGTACAAGACAAGGATGCCCTTTCTCACCACTCCTATTCAACACAGTATTGGAAGTTCTGGCTAGGGCAATCAGGCAAGAGAAAGAAACAAAGGGCATTCAAATAGGAAGAGAGGAAGTCAAATTGTCTGTGTTTGCAGATGACGTGACTGTATATTTATAAGATCCTATCATCTCACCCAAAAACTCCTTAAGCTGATAAGTAACTTCAGCGAAGTCTTAGGATACAAAATCAACATGCAAAAATCACAAGCATTCCTATACACCAATCACAGACAAACAGAGAGCCAAATCATGAATGAACTCCCATTCACAAAGAAAACAAAATACCTGGGAATACAGCTAACAAGGGATGTGAAGGACCTCTTCAAGGAGAACTACAAACCACTGCTCAAGGAAGTCAGAGAGGACACAAACAAAAGGAAGAACATTCCATCCTCATGGATAGGAAGAATCAATATTGTGAAAACGGCCATACTGCCCAAACTAATTTATAGATTCAATGCTATTCCCATCAAACTAACATTGACGTTCTTCACAGAATTAGAAAAAACTACTTCAAATTTCTTATGGAATCAAAGAAGACCCCATATATCCAAGAAAATCCTAAGCAAAAAGAACAAAATTGGAGGCATCATGCTACCTGACTTCAAACTATACTACAAGGCTACAGTAACCAAAACAGCATGGTACTGGTACCAAAACAGACACAAAGACCAATGGAACAGAACAGAGACCTCAGAAATAACACCATACATCTACAACCATCTGATCTTTGACAAGCCTGACAAAAAAAAAAAAAAAAAGCAATAGGGAAAGGATTTCCTATTCAATAAATGGTGGTGGGAAAACTGGCTAGCCATATGCAGAAAACTGAAACTGGACCCCTTCCTTATACCTATTACAAAAATTAACTCAAGATGGATTAAAGAATTAAAAGTAAAACCCAAAACCATAAAAACCCTAGAAGAAAACCTAGGCAATACCATTCAGGACATAGGCATAGGCAAAGACTTCATGACGAAAATGCCAAAAGCAATTGCGACAAAAACAAAAACTGACAAATGGGATCTAATTAAACTAAAGAGCTTCTGCACAGCAAAAGGAACTACCATTGGCCGGGTGTGGTGGCTCACACCTGTAATCCCAACACTTTGGGAGGCTGAGGTGGGTGGATCATGAGGTCAAGAGATCAAGACCTTCCTGGCCAACATGGTGAAACTGCCTCTCTACTACAAATACAAAAATTAGCTAGGCGTGGTGGTGCATGCCTGTAGTCCTAGCTACTCAGGAGGCTGAGACAGGAAAATTGCTTGAACCCGGGAGGCAGAGGTTTCAGTGAGCCGAGATTGTGCCACTGCAATCCAGCCAAGTGACAGAGTGAGACTTCAAACAAACAAACAAACAAACAAACCACAAAACAAACAAACAAAAAAAACTGCTATCAGAGCAAACAGGCAACTTACAAAATGGAACAAAATTTTTACAATCTACCTGTGTAACAAAGGTCTAATATCCAAAAGTTACAAGGAACTTAAACAAATTTACAGGAAAAAAACAAACAACCCCATCAAAAGTGGGAAAATGATATGAATAGACAGTACTCAAAAGAAGACATTTACGCGGCCAACAAACATGAAAAAAAGCTCAACATCACTGATCATTAGAGAAATGCAAATCAAAACCACAATGAGATACCACCTCACGCCAGTCAGAATGGTAATTATTATTTTTTATAAGTTTTATTAATATTTGAATACAATTCACATAACATAAAATTCATCCTTTTAAAATATGCCATTCGGTGATTTTTTTATATTCAGAAAGTCGTGCAAGCACGACTATGATCTAATTTTTTTTTTAATTATACTTAAGCTCTAGGTACATGCGAACAACATGCAGGTTTGTTACATATGTATACCTGTGCCATATTGGTGTGCTGCACCTGTTAACTCATCATTTACATTAGGTATATCACCTAATGCTATCCTTCCCCCATCCCCCCACCCCACGACAGGCCCTGGTGTGTGATGTTCCCCACCCTGTGTCCAAGTGTTCTCATTGTTCAATTCCCACCTATGAGTGAGAACACGCAGTATTTGGTTTTCTGTCCTTGCAATACTTTCCTCAGAATGATAGTTTCCAGCTTCAACCATGTCCCTACAAAGGACTTGAACTCATCCGTTTTTATGGCTGCATAGTATTCCATGGTGTATATATGCCACATTTTTTTTTTTAAATTTACAAAGAAAGAGGTTTAATTGTCTCATGATTCTGGAGGTTCAACAGGAAGCAAGGCTGGGGATGCCTCAGGAAACTTACAGTCATGGCAGAAGGTGAAGGGGAAGCAGGCTCATCTTACATGGCAAGAGCAGGAGGAAGAGAGAGAAGAGGGAGGTGCGACACACTTTTAAACAACCAGACCTCGTGAGAACTCACTCAGTATCACGAGAACAGCAAGGAGAAAATCTTTCCCCACGATCCAGTCGCCTCCCACTAGGCGTCTCCTCCAACACTGGGAATTACAATTTGACATGAGATTTGGGTGGAGACACAAATCCAAACCATATCAACTACACACTTATCAAAAAGGCTAAAATGAAAAATAGTTAACAATACCAAAAGTTGGTGAGTATGCAGAGAAACTGGATCACTCACACATTGCTGGCAGGAATACAGCCACTTTGGAAAAGAGTTTAGCAATTTATGAAAAAAACTAAACATGCACCTATCATAGAACCTAGCAATTACACCTTTGGGCATTTATCCCAGAGAAATGAAAACGTATGCTCACACAAAAGCTTGCACACAAATGTTCATAGCAGCTTTGTTTGTAAAACCAAAAACTGTAATTAGTCCAGATGTCCATTCACCAAGTGAATGGTTAAATAAATTGTAGTACATACATACCATGGAATACAATTCAGCAATAAAAAGGAAAAAATATCAATTAATATAACCACTTGGATGACTCTCCAGAAAATTATGCTGAGTTAAAAAAAAAATCCCAAAAGATGACATTCTGTATGGTTACACTGTATACCATTTTTCAGACGACAACATTTCAGAATATTCTATATGGTTACATTGTATACCAATTTTGAGATGACAAAATTTCCGAAATGATGGACAGATTAGTGGTTGCCAAGGGTTGGGCATGGGGTGGGGGTAGGAAATAATAGGGATGTAGTTTTGGTTATCAAAGATTAACAAAAGAGATCCTATGGTGTTGGAACTATTCAGTATCTCGACTGTAGTGGTGGAAATACGAACCTGCACAGATGACAAAAATTATATAGAACTTAATACACACACGTATAACAACCTGAGCATATCTGAATAAATATTTCTTTTACAAGCTGGATTATATTAATATGAACAACCCAGTTATGATATTACGCTACAGTTTTGCAAAACATTCCAACTGGGGGAAATTGGGCAAAGTATATACATATCTTTTTTTTTAAATTATACTTTATGTTCTAGGGTACATGTGCACAAACGTGCAGGTTTGTTACATATGTATACATGTGCCATGTGGGTGTGCTGCACCCATTAACTCGTCATTTACATTACGTATATCTCCTAATGCTATCCCTCCCCCACAACACCACAGCAGGCCCCAGTGTGTGATGTTCCCCTTCCTGTGTCTAAGTGTTTTCATTGTTCAATTCCCACCTATGAGTGAGAACATGTGGTGTTTGGTTTTCTGTTCTTGTGATAGTTTGCTGAGAATGACGGTTCTTGTGATAGTTTGCTGAGAATGACGTAAAAAACTCATCCTTTTTTACGGCTGCATAGTATTCCATGCTGTATATGTGCCATATTTTCTTAATCCAGTTTGTCATTGATGGACATTTGGGTTGGTTCCAAGTCTTTGCTATTGTGAATAGTGCCGCAGTAAACATACATGTGCATGTGTCTTTATAGCAGCATGATTTATAATCCTTTGGGTATATACCCAGTAATGGGATGGCTGGGTCAAATGGTATTTCTACTTCTAGATCCTTGAGGAATTGCCACACTGTCTTCTACAACGGTTGAACTAGTTTACAGTCCCATCAACAGTGTAAAAGTGTTCCTATTTCTCCACATCCTCTCCAGCACCTGTTGTTTCCTGACTTTTTAGTGATTATAACTGG
>NW_016811519.1:53443-81380 GCF_001698545.2 Rhinopithecus bieti | reverse complement strand
AAAAAAAAAAAAAAAAAAAAGAAAATGTGGTACATATACACCATGGAATACTATGCAGCCATAAAAAAATGAGACTATGTCCTTTGCAGGGACATGGATGAAGCTGGAAGCCATCATCCTCAGCAAACTAACACAGGAACAGAAAACCAAACACTGCATGTTCTCACTCAAAAGGGGTAGCTGAATAATGAGAACACATGGACACAGGGAGGGGAAACAACACACAACATGCCTGTTGCAGGGTGGGGAATGAGGGGAGTGAACTTAGAAGATGGGTCAATAGGTGCAGCAAACCACCATGACACACGTATACTCATGTAACAAATCTGCACACTCTGTATATGTATCCTGGAACTTAAAGTTAAAAAAAAAAAGAAAAGAAAAAAAATTCAGTACAAAAGATATGTCTCATACAGCAACCAAACCAAATCAAAACAAAACAAAAAATAATATTGGCTTTGTATCTCCACCTGCCTGCATCTACTTTTACTTCTGCATCTCTTGCTATTCCTTGCTATGAGCCCCCTATGACTCAGTTATATCAAATTATTTGCGATGCTCTGAAGTCACCCAACTTTCACTTTTCATATTTGCCTTTCTCTCAGTGATAGAGTTTGGCTGTGTCCCCAAACAAATCTTATCTTGAATTATAGCTCCCATAAGTCCCATATGTTGTGGGAGAGACCCAGTGGAAGATAATTGAATCATGGGGGAAGTTTCCCCCATACTGTTCTTATGGTAGTGAGTAAGTCTCACAAGATATGATGGTTTTATAAGGCATTTCCCTGTTTGCTTGGTTCTCATTCTCTCTTGCATGCCACCATGTAAGATGTGTCTTTCACCTCCTGCCATGATGGTGAGGCCTCTCTGGCCATGTGGAACTGTGAGTCCACTAAACCCCTTTTTCTTTATAAACTACCCAGTCTCGGGTGTGTCTTTATCAGAAGTATGAGAATGAACTAATACACTCAGCTTGAGTTGCTCTTCCTTTACATTATCTTCCAAAAAGTTTCTACATATCCTGTAAGGTTCAACTGAAGAGTCAGCCTACTGATATATCCTCTGCTAACTTCTGGAGAGAGTTGTGTATCTGCTCTATTATGCTTCATTTGAGCCCTACATATTTCTATTACAGCAAGTGTCACTGAACTGTGAATATCTACTTCCATTACAACAGAGTTCCTTGAGTGAAAAATACAGAATACCTATGAGTAATTAATTTCTGCATGGCATTCATGCATCCATATTCATTTTATGTCTATCATTTTACTATCAAGAGTTAAAATTAATGGTCAGTGATTTTCATTTCTTGCAATTTTACTTCCTTAGCCAGCATAGGTTCCTGGCATCATTTCTTCTCAACCCCAACAGAGGCTCAATTCCAGTACTGACTGGAATGCTTTTCATGCATGAAGAATATTGAATAGAGCTCTTTCTTACTTTCATGTCTTAAACATGTTACTTGCTTTATTTTTTAACCTTTAATGACTATCACGTGCCTTATTTGTCACATTTGGACTAAATAATCATTTCATTTTGTCAGTCAGTGTTAATGCTTATGGCTTGTTATTGAAACAAAGCAAATTCAATGTACAGCATGAGTAAGACGGGACAGAGAAAAAGGGAACTCTGAAGAAAGTGAGCTATTGTCTGTGTCCCTACCAAAGTAGAAATCAATATACAGGTTAGAGGTAGGAAGGAAGGCTGAGAAGAACAGACTGTAAAGGCAGTGAACTGAGACTCAAGCAATTTAAATTCTCATCTTGCTTTGCTTTCAACTTCTTGTATGATGTTTTTTTTCCTCTTTGGGCCTCATTTTTCTCATTTGTTATGTGAGGGGAATGTACTTAAATCTTTTTTATAGCACCAGTATGATTCTACAATATCTACACATAATTGTGTTAGTATTTGCTTAAATAAAAATTAAACTAGTGTTCTTAACTTTATGCCATTCCCACAATAATCATAAGCAATGATATCTATATAATAGCAAGTTAATGAGCTAGTTATATATATTTGTGTGTACATTAATTACATGGACATTAATGTTTTAAGTCCATCCTATACACCTAAAATAACGACAGCTGAAATTTATCTAAATTTTGCTGGGTGCCATGTGCTGTTCTAAGCTATTTATTTGTATTTACTCATATAATCTTCACAACATTCATTTTAATACTAATTTTACAGGTGGGAAATTGTGGCACAGAGAACTTAAGCGTTTATAAAAAGTCATGCAACTTTTAAGTGGCAAAGTCAGGACTCAAACTCAGGTAGTCTGTAGTTACACTTGGGAACAATGAACTAGAAGACATCTAGGGTCCTTTCCAGCACCATGACCCTCTGATTTTGCTTTTCTCTGGAGCACACTCTTCTGAGTTCCTAAGAGTGTATTTTATTTCTACGTAGCTTAATAAGGTCCTTTCAAATAGAGTTTATATTAGACTGTATTTGATTTTTAGCCTTTTCACTGTCTTTTCTCTACTCACAATTACATAAAATTGTTCACTTAGCCAGTTATGCACAATGCAGAAGTCAAATTTCATTGCAGTCCCAGAAATCACTTTATCTAAAAGTACTATAAAAAACATTCATTCTTGACTATGAAGTGGCTGTATAAAGTTACCTCTTTCCAAAAGAGTCAGTCTGCCCTTGAAATTTAATAATTTACTAACCATCAATTTATTTTTTCTAAAAAGAAATAGCATGCACAGAAATTTAGAGTTGAAAGGAGCTTAGCTGTTATATGATCCTAACACCAAACAATGAAATATCCCTGCCTAGACTCCCTGAATGTTGGTCATTTACCTTTTAGAGAAGAATCTTCAGAAAGTGAAACTACTGTCTCCATTATTAGGTGTTCCATTCACTGGTAAATACACCTCATGCCCTTTCCAAAATCAGATGTGCCACATATGTACAGTCATGTACCACATAATGATATTTCAGTCAATGATGGACTGTATATACAATGGTGGTCCCATAAGATTATAATGGGGTCTTCAAAAAATTCATAGAAAATGCATATTATGAAAAATATGCATGAATTTCCATTTTTTTTATACAAAATAAACTCATACTGAACAGGATCTAGTTGAGTCTCCAAGAAAGATGAAACATCACTTCAAAAAGAGCCCCTATCACAGCAACATGAATCCTGCTAAAATTGAAGCAAGAACAAACATTGAATTTACACTGAAGCTTGGGTAGGAGAATGGTGAAATCATTGATGCTTTATGAAGAGTTTATGGGGCGAATGCCCCAAAGAAATTGGCAGTTTACAAATGGATAGCTCATTTTAAAACGGAGTTAGAAGATGTTGAATATGGCACCTGCAGTGGCAGACTACCCACATCAATTTCCAAGGAAAAAAATTCATTTTGTTCATGCTCTAACTGAAGAGTGTCAACGATTAACAGCAGAAACAACAGCCAATACCACAGACATCTAAATTTGTTCAGGTTACACAATTCTGACTGAAATATTAAAGCTGAACAAACGATACACTTAATGGTTGCTAAAATTGTTATGCCCAGATCAGCTGCAGACAAATGGAAATTTTAAATAAGTAGGATCAAGATTCTGAAGCATTTCTTCAAAGAATTGTAAGATGGAAAGAAAAGGAGATGGATCATGATTTTATCAGTATGATCCTAAAGACAAAGCATAATCAATGCAATGGCTACCAAGAGGTGGCAGGGGTCTAGTCAAAGCAGAAGTGGACCAGTGTTAGTCTGTTTTCATACTACTATAAAGAACTGCCCAAGATTGGGTAATTTCTAAAGGAAAGAGGTTTAATTGACTCACAATTCAGCATGGCTGGGAGGCCTCAGGAAATTTACAATCATAGCAGAAGGAAAGAGAAAGCAAAGCACCTTCTTCACAAGGCAGCATGAAGGAGAAGTGCTGAGTGAAGTGTGAAAAGAATCCATTATTAAACCATCAAATCTCATGAGAACTCATTCACTATCACGAGAACAGCATGAGGGAAACTGCTCCCATGATTCAATTACCTCCATCTGGTCTCTCCCATGACACATGGGGATTATGGAGATTACAATTCAAGATGAGATTTGGGTGGGGACACAAAATCTAACCATATCAACCAGTCAAGAGCAAATGTCATGGCAACAGGTTTTTGGGATACTCAAGTCATTTTCCTTGTTGACTTTCTGGAGGGTCAAAGAATGACATCTGCTTATTATGAGAGTGTTTTGAGAAAGCCAAAGCATTAGCAGAAAAATGCCCAGAAGCTTCACCAGAGAGTCCTCCTCCACCACAACAATGCTTCAGCTCACTCCTCTCATCAAACAAGGGCAATTGTGTGAGAGTTTCAATCAGAAATCATTAGGCATCCACCTTACCATTCTAATTTCACTCCTTCTTACTTCTCCTTGTTTTCTAATCTTAAAATTCTTTAAGGACACCTGTTTTCTTCAGTTAATAATATAAAAGAAACTACATTAACATTGTTAACTTCCCAGTACAGGACTTGAGGGATGAACTAAATGATATTATTACATAAAAAGTGCCTTGAACTTAATGGAGCTTATGTTGAGAAAGTTTATATATTTCTTACTTTTATATTTTAATTTTTTTTCAAACTTTTTGAAGTCCCCTTGTTTAAAGAAACCTAATATATGGCACTTGATATTAGCATTGCAGATCTAGTAGGGAAAATAATTGATATGCAGTAATTGTGTTGAGGTTTTCCATATAATATATTTTTATGTATATTTGATGTAATAAACATATATAAAATATAAAGTTTCAACAAATTATATGAACATCATAGAGTATATGTAACAAACCTAGATTTTTTTATATATACCAATTTATATTTATATAAATATTATAATATTATATAATTATATTAACAATTATATATAAATACAATATAAAATATATTATATATAATATATAAATATATAACATTATATATTATATAGATTTATATATTTATTTTATATAATTATATAATATATAATTATATATAAATTTATAAATTTGTAAATCTTATAAAATTTATATATTTATAATAAAATCTAGGTTTGTATACATATACTCTATGATTTTCGTACAATGATGAAATTGCCTGCTGATGATTTCTCAGGCACATATTCCCATTATTAAGCAATGCATGACTCTGTGTGTTCAGGGAGGGTGTATGTATGCCCCCATATATATATATGCCACTCATTGGTCTTAATTTGTTATTTTCAAGCAAAATAAAAGTCAGTTTTCTTTTTCCAAAAGTTATATATATTTATAGAATAGATAATATTCATTTTAGTAAAATTAATATCTTTTCATAGAAGATAATTGAGGAAAGGATTAAAATGAACACAAATCATCCATAATTCCAGGGATCAGCACTGTTGCTAATATTTTTATATTTTTTTCTCTTAATGTGAACATATATGCATGTGCTAGTATTCTGCATATATCTATTTTTAAACTAACTTGGGATTGTTTATATGCTCCTATTTTCCGTGTATGGTGAGGCTCCTCCTGATACTTTACTACATACAGATGAATCAATTTTTAATAATTTTGGGGGAAAATGAAGAACATCATAAAGATAAGGGCATCTACTTCCAGACAAAATGGGGTAACTGACCAAATGTGCACTCCTTCCTAAAATAAAAAGTGAAAATATACAAAATGATAATTTGCAAGACACTGGAAACCAGGAAATGAAGGGCCAAAATCTCTGAGAAACAGCAAACAAGTTGAGTCCTATCATTGCCCCAGTTTATTGCCTTAAGAGAGTATCTAGGCTGTAGGTGCAGGAGGAGGGTACCCAGGAGATGAACTTGACAGTCTGAGAGGACAAAGGTAAATAGAGTTGTCCAGATAGTATCTAATGGGGTGAGCAAAACGTCGAAGATCCATACAGGAACTCCCTCAAATATTCAGTGCATGAATGTGAGGAAATAACCCAATACTGGAGGAAAAAACACCTAAAAGAATTAGTGGCAAGAGTGCCCAGTGCCCACACAGGACCAGGAACAGTGCTTGCTCCCATTAGCCAGATTAGAATTAGGTGGAGTACACAGAAGGCTCTTGCCTCAGTAGCAGGAAATAATTGACCCTAGATTTAGTATTGCTGTGTTCTGGCCTAACATAATTAAAAAGACCCCAAAAGATCAAAATGTTTCCAAGGAAGTCAATTTCATCCAAAAAAAAAAAAAAAAAAAAAAACCTCAAAATATTTATAGAAACATAAAAATATATCCAACATCAAGTAAGGTAAAATTTATCATGTATGGTATTTGATCAAAAATTACAAGCATGAAAACAAATAGGAAATATAACCCAATTAAGAGATATAATAATCAAAATTGACCCGGAATTGACAGATGTTAGAATTGGCGTATGAGAACATTAAAATATTGAAACATACATAAAAGCTGTATTCCATATCTTAAAAGATAAGTAGAGACCTGAAAGATATAAAAAAAGACTGAAAAAACTTCTGGAGATAAAAATTCAGTCTAAGATGAGAAACATACTGGCTAGAATAAAAAGTAAATTCAGCAATGCAAAAGAAAACATACTAATGAAAACTTGAAAACATGCCAACTGAAAACATTCAAAAGAAAACTCAGAAAAAATGGAATCCAAAGAAAAATGAACAGAGCCTCAGGGAACTGTGGAGCAACTTCAAGTGGCCTAATATATGTGTAATTGGAGTAAGTGAAAAAAGGTTTGGGGTACGGGGACAGAAAAAAATATTTGAAGAAATAATGGCTGAAATTTTTCCAAATTTGATGGAAACAATCCTTATTTTTCTTTTAACATTATGTTGTCAGAATTCTTCCTTGCTGTGTATCATGTGAAAACACAATTCCTGAAGACTACAAAATTCTCTCCCATGGATATTTTATGATTTATTTAGCCATTTGCACCTGTACATTTTGATTTATTATGATTTTTCATAATTATAAATGATGCTATAATGAATCTTTATACTCATAAATGTTGATCTGCATCTGATCCTTGAGATATATTCCTTGAAATGAGTTTACAGGGTAAAAGGTTCTACATACATTTTTAGAGTCTTGATACATAATTTTAAGCCACTTTCCAGAAAGGTCATATAGTACTTGTACATTTGTATAGTATATGTAGCATGCATTGTATATTTTACCACATTCTAGTCAACAAATGTCATTATTAAAGAATAAAAGATATTAGTAAAAAAAAGAAACAGCTACTTTTGTAGGTAAAATTATAAGCCTTAAAATCTGCATTTCTTATATTATTAATAGCTAAAACATTGTTCATGTTCATTGCAAATGCCACTTCATGTCCTTAGGCCATTTTTCTATTAGTTTTAAGTGTTTTCTTACATCAATTTTATCAGCTGTTTATATGTTAAGGATATTAAGCTTTTATACTTGTGATGAATGTTTTTCAAAGGTTAGACAAAATCTGCAAGTATACATCATATGATATATTAATAATTTCCAGAGCTCCCACCCTCTTTAAAGTACTTTCACATTTATCATTGTTCTTATGTCGTAAACTTGCATCTATTTCTCCCTTAAACTGGTATTTTCTATTCTGGTTACAGAGCCCAAACCTAAGAATTAAGTGTACAGTAATTTCATTTATAACAGAATCTGTTTTGCTTAATTCTTCAGTTCACCTTATCTAAGTAATTTCTCTTTCACATCATAAGAGAATTAAAAGTAATTAAGATTCAATCCAGTGGCTATGGACTAGGGTAAAGCCTGTGGTACAACTTAATGGAAGAAATATTTTCTTCCTTAGGAGTTCTATCACTTATACTTGAGCCTATTGTTCTTGAAAGAGTTAATGGCTTATTTCTAAAATACGTCTATTATAGATTCAAGTAAATCCAGCTATACTTACTTAATGCACATATCCAGTACATAAGAGAAATGGAAGATTCCCAGCCTGAGAGCCAGGAAATGCAGTTTAGATATGGCCCTGCCATCTTTCCAGAACTTGATTTCCTTCCCAGCTACAAAATGAGAGTCAAACCAGATGATCCTTAGGAACAAATCCAGCTCTGAAATTTGACAACTTTGTGATTGTTCTATAAAACAAATACTACATTTCCCTCCAAAGGATCTTCTGGGATTACTTGTATCTGTTTTAGAAAGATTGGAGGTGGGAAGGGGTCAATTTTTAATGGCTACAGGTGTTTTACAAATGTCAAAGATACATTGCTTGCACTGATAACTGGGTTTAAAATCTTGAGAAAATAAATGCATAGTTAGAAGTTTCCAGCATTTATATAGTGAATCTGTTTGGTCTTTCATGCTTCAAGGAGCTAATAGAACCTAATGCTTCCTTTGAAATTAGTGGAAGCTCTAAACCCATCTAATGTGCCAGCTTATAACTAACAGATAAATTGGGTCAATTTTTATCCCACTAATGAAAAATAAATCAAACAAATCTATCTTTTAAACAGCATGTAAACAATTTAATGCTTAGTATCCTAGGTTATGTGCATAGTCTTGGGAAACATGAAAGTGTGTGACCAAACAGACTTAAAATACATCATTTTTATACATTCAAGTGTGGTTATTTAAACAATGCATTGATGAATCCATTGGATATTGCTAGGAGTAGGAAAAAAGCTTTGTAATCACTTGCATCCAAATAATACAAGTTTATAATTTTATTTTTATAAACTATGATTATGATTATATTCATGTATATGACTGTGCAAGTGTTAGTGTTAATAACAACTTGTGTTTTAAGACATAAAATTGTTTTACAATATGCTCATGATTCCTGGATTGAACCTGACACCTCTGGGTTTACT
Organism: Rhinopithecus bieti; assembly: GCF_001698545.2. Taxonomy (NCBI): domain Eukaryota; kingdom Metazoa; phylum Chordata; class Mammalia; order Primates; family Cercopithecidae; genus Rhinopithecus; species Rhinopithecus bieti. The sequence goes on along the minus strand of NW_016811519.1, from coordinate 72,577 downwards.
TAACATCCTAAAAAAAGAAACAGTGCTCTAATATGGAGCTAGATATTACTGAAAAAGTCAACTAGTAGCAGTAAATGTCAAAATTCACCTTAAAATGGCATCTCTAATTATAAACTGACACTAGCAAAGCATTGGCAGTTTCCATGATATTACATGCTTTACAACCTCCTGCAGCTGCCAGCCAAATCTCCTTTTCTCTTCCACATTTGCTTTTCCTTCATGACATTTAATCAGTCAACAATATGAACGCCGGAGTTCTCCTAAGCCACCCTGCAGTTTAAAATCCTGACTACTTCATGTTCTTCTGAAAGTGGGGCGGGGAGAGCAGCAAGTCTTTCAGAATGAGATCTGTACTTATCAATCACAGCAGCAGCAGGGAAATGGCCTTTGTAGGGGTGAATGTGGTTCGTTCAGAGGGGAAGGAAAAACTGTTTTGGGTTAAAATAAAGGCAAAACAATTCAGGCAGCTGGAGAGCCTTCTGAAATCTGGAAAGATGGAATTTCCAGGGTTTGGGCAATAAGGCAGAGACTACTTAAATTTATGGAAAGCAGACAGGAGAACAGCTTCAGGTTAGTCTAAAAAAGGAATCTGGAGGGAGCTTATATAGAGAAAAATCACACAGACTGAATCTACATGGGGAATGAATAGAGGGAAAACCTGACTCTGGGAGCTGCGATTATAGAGGAAATAAAGGCAGTAAAGATTAAATATCAGTCCCTAATACTGCCTCAAAAAAGCCTGACAATACATTCACAGCTGGGTATGACCTCTGCAGGCACCACTAAGTAGTCCTTCCCTTCTATTGAGTTTCTTCCACAGTTTGTTCCTCCCTTAAACCTCTCATGAGAAATCCTTTCCCTCGGTCTGCTGTATAGTGTGTTAAAGTGTGGTCTGAGGATCAGCAGCATTGGCATCTCCTAGGAGCTTATTAGAAGTGCAGAATTATGGCTCCACTCAAATCTACTGAAACTGAACACAATTTTTCCAAGATCTGCAGATGATTCATGTGCACATTAAAGTTTGAGATGCACTGCTCTACAACACATACGATGTGCTGTCTAAAAGACTTTTTTATTGCATATCAAAACATAGGCAGATAGACTACAACTGTACATCATTGATTCATTCTCTTAACAAATACTCACTAAACACAGGCCCTATTCTCAAGGAGCTGGCACTTTCATAACAGTTATTGAACTCTCTTCCGTTCTCTGCATTACGTGAGGTGTCAGGGCTAGAAGGATAAATATGACATTGTCCCTGCCCTTAATTAGGTCACATATATATTAGGAAATAGTTAATGCAAAAAAGTGTCATGGTTTTAATGCTAAAAAAGTGTACCTGGCACTGGGATTACGGGAGAACAAGTAGTGGAGACATATAAGGAAAGTGGTAATCAGGTTTTTAGAAATGGAAAAGTTTTTACAGAGGTGAGTTGAGTTCTAGAAAGAAAAAAAAAAGCTTTTTTTCTTTTTTCCAGGTGGACCATGGGGCATTGTGGGCAGGATGAAGGAAGGGTTAGCAGGAAGGGTGTACAAGGCAGAGGAAACATCTTAACAAAGGCTCAAGGGCAAGAAACAGGTTGGCCTATTCAGAGAACTTTAAGTAATTCCATATGGCTGGATTGTAGGTTTTGAGGAGGGTGGATTGGGGTCTGGTGGTCAGAGATAAGGCTGGAGAGCTTGACAGGGGCCAGATTTAGAGGGTTGTATTGTAGCTTAAGCACTTTGGGATTGATCCTACAGAACAGCAATAAGAAGTCACTGAAGGGTTTCCAGTAAGGCAATAACAAGATCATGTTTGTGTTTTAGAAACATCACTCTGGAGGATGTTTGGGGAATGGTGATTAGCCAATTTGGCTGAAGCACAAAGTACATAGAGAAAAGTAATGGCAGATAAGGCCGGAAATGTAAATTTGGATCCAGATCATAGAGGATACTGACTGCCATGCTTTGTGCTTTGTAGGCAGTGGGGAGACACTGAAAACTTCTGAGCAAGAGAATACTTTAGACAGGGAAGAGACTAAAGACAGAAGGCCAGTTAGAAAGTTATTGCAATAATTTAGGCAAGAGGTAATAAGAACCTGATGACTCCGAGAATAGAAATTAAGGGATAGATTCAAGAAGCAGGTGCACAATTATAAGCACCGTTTCATTACTCATTTTAGGATATCACAATTTCATACATAAATCAGATCTTTATAAATGTCTTCATTTTCACATCCTAATATAGCACTTACTTCTGTACCAATCACTGGGTGAGATACTCTTAACATTCTTCGGGTCACTAAGGAAAAACCTCCTTCCTGTTGATTTAGTTTGCAGGTCCGTATCTCGGTTCCATGTGGAAGCTGCTGCATGCCTCTAAGTCACCCAAACTCAAAATAAAAATTTTGTTACAGAATTGTTCTCTATTTGCCTCTTTGGTTGTTTCTCAATCCTGAATATGTTTCTAGGGAGGCTTCTAGGTTATTCTTTATTCACTTTCAAGAAAATAGCCTTCCCTTTTCCTATCTCCAGCCCCTTTTCTACTCTCATATTTTTTTTTTTTCACTTAGAAGCACTGATTCCACTAGGTGGTAGGTAGGGAGATCAAAGTCACATTTCCAGTTCTCAGTTTTTGTTGTTGTTGTTGTTGTTGTTGTTTTTAACAATGTGAGTAAGTTGTAGGGTAGGTACACATTGATCGCATTTCATATATCTCAACTACTGCCAGATTGGTTTTTTGTATGATTTGTGGTTATGGAGCTTCATGGCTGGTGTGAGGTTATTTTGAATTTATTCAGAAAGCTCTTTCAAGTGCTTCAGTTTCACATCAAGAATATTTATAATTCTGGGTCAGGCATCATGTTTTGCTTGACTTCCAAGATACAGAATTCCAAATGGCCATTTGCTCCTCTCTCTCTCTCTCTCTATATATATATATACACACACACGCATATATATATATGCATATATACACACACACACACATATATATACACACACCCACACATATATATATAATGTAGATAGATAAAGCACAGTATATCTCTTTCCTGTATATCAATTTTCCTGGTACTGGATGGCTTCATTCTTTCTAATTCAAGACCCACCAGGCCTAGAGAGTGATTAGAAACATTCATGCTTTAATATTAACACTTACAAAATCTCCCTGTTCTTATCTGAGCTTTGCATTTTTGTTAAGATGCTTAGCCAGAATGGAAGCTGCCCACACAATGCTTGTATAAAAAATTATACTTGCTCAATAATATTCATATCTCCACCCACTTTTGAGTGGAACAGAACAAGCATTATGATATACATGTACACATTTGCATAAAAATATACCATACACAAATTCAGGTTTGCATGCCCAATTCCAAATGCACACCACCATAGAAATGCACATTTGAAAAAGCATGCACTGTCAATGTCCAGATGTTTTCCTCCCTAGAGTGATTTTTTTTTTCTAAAATGAAAGAATAATAATGGCCTTAATTTATGTAGTACATTTTTTCCATTCTCTTCCCTTTACAAGAGATAAGAGTCAATTATTTTATGAGCAACTTAAAAAAGCATAAATTTTTTCTTCCTTTAAGTATAGATTAAGGCAAGGTGTCCCAGGAGACTAGTTCCTCATGCAAATTCGAGGGTGAAGTGAAATTTGTCAATATATTCTTCCTTTTATGACAGTCTTTCCTTCTCTTACGGCTACCCCAATTCTTTGCCAGCCAGCTGAGAGATCTCTATTGAAGAAATCTCTTGGCTAATCTCCCAATTTCCCGTTTCTTACTACAAAGGGTTTCAATTCACAAAACACAGGCTGACACAATCCTATTGAGTCCTCACGATGGTCTTGTAATTTTGTAAACACATAGAGCAGATGTTATATTTATTTAATAAGCATATTTTCCACTTCTAAGAGTTCTACTTTCTTTTTTTCTATTTACCTGCTGTATTTTTATTTCTTCCTAGTTTTCTTCTTTGGTTTTAATTTTTTAAGCTTTAAATTTTTTTTTCAATTTTAATTTTCATGGGTACATAGTAGATGTATATATTTATGGGGTACATAAGATATTTTGATACAGGCACACAATGTGTAATAATCATATCACAGTAAATGAGGTGTCCCTAACCTCAAGCATTTATTATTTCTTTGTATTACGAACATTCCAATTACATTCTTTTAGTTATTTTTAAGTGTACAATAAATTACTGTTGACTATAGTCACTCTGTTGTGCTATCAAATACTAGATCCTATTCATTCTATTTTTTTGTTGTACCCATTAGCCATCTCCACTCCCACCTGGTTCCCAACTACCCTTCCCAGCCTCTGGTAACCACCATTTTATTATCTCCATGAGTTCAATTGTTTTAATTTATAGCTCCCACAAATAAATGAGAACATGTGAAGTTAATCTTTCTGTGCCTGGCTTATTTCTATTAACATAATGTCCTCCAGTCCCATCCATATTGCTGCAAATGACAGGATGTCATTCTTTTTATGGCTGAATAGTACTCCATTGTGTATAAGTGCCACATTTTCTGTGGTACATTTTCATTTCCATTCGTCTGCTGATGGACATTTAGGTTGCTTCCAAATTTTGGCTATTGTGAATAGTGCTGCAATAAACATGGGAGTGTGTAGATATCTCTTCAATATACTAATTTCCTTTCCTTGGGGTATATACTTAGCAGTGGGATTTCTGGATCATATGATAGTTCTAGTTTTAATTTTTTGAAGAACCTCCATCCTGTTCTCCATAGTGGCTGTACTAACTTACATTTCCACCAACAGTGTACAAGAGTTCTGTTTTCTCCACATCCTTGCTAGCATTCACTATTGCCTGTCTTTTGGATAAAAGCCATTTTAATCGGGGTGAGATGATTTCTCATTGTGGTTTTGATTAGCATATCTCTGATAATCAATAACATTGAGAGCACCTTTTCTTATACCTCTTTGCCATTTATACGTCTCCTATTGAGAGATGTCTATTCACATCTTTTTGCCATTTTTTAAATGGACCATTAGATTTTTTTTTTCCTGTAGAGTTGTTCGAGCTCCTTATATATTCTGGTTATTAATCCCTTGTCAGAAAAGTAGTTTGCAAATATTTTCTCCTATTCTGTGGGTTGCCTCTTAACTTCGTTATTTCCTTTGCCATGCAGAAGTTCTCTAATTTGATGTAATCCCATTTATCCCTTTTTACTTTGGTTGCTGGTGCTTGTGGGGTATTTTTCAACAAATCTGTGCCCAGATGAATGTCCCAGAGTGTTTTTTACAATATTTTCTTGTAGTAGTTTCATGTTTGAGGCATTAGATGCATGTCTTTAATCCAGTTTGATTTGATTTTTGTATACAATGAAAAATAGGGGTCTAGTTTCATTCTTCTGCATATGGATATCTAGTTTTGCCACCATCATTTATTGAAGAGGCTGTCTTTTCCAAAATGTATGTTCTCAGCATCTTTGTTGAAAATAAGTTCACTGTAGATGTACGGATTTATTTCTGGGTTCTCTATTCGGTTCCATGTATCAATTTTTATGCCAGTACCACGCTATTTTGGTTACTGTAACTCTGTAGTATAATTTGAATCCTGGTAATATGATTCCTCCAGTTTTGTTGGTTTTTCTCAGGATGGCTTTTGCTATTCTGGGTCTTTTGCGGTTCCATACAAATTTTAGGATTTTTTTTTTTCTATATCTGCAAAGAATGTCATTGCTATTTTCACAGGGGTTGGATTAAATGTGTAGATTGCTTTGGGTAGTATAGACATTTCAACAATATTGACTACTCCAATCCATGAACATGGAATATCTTTCCACTTTTTATGTACTTTTCAGTTTCTTGCCTCAATACTTCTAGTTTTCATTGCAGAGTTTTCACTTGTTTGTTTAAGTCCATTCATTCCTAGTTATGTTATTTGTACCTACTGTAAACAGAGTTACTTTCTTGATTTCTTTTTCAGATTGTTTGCTGTTGGCATATAGAAATGCTACTGATTATTGTATGTTGATTTTGTATCCTATAACTTTACTGAATTTATCAGTTTTTTGGTAGAGTATTTAGGGTTTTCCAAACATAAGATCATATCCTCTGCAAACAAGGATAATTTGACTTCTTCTGTTCCAATTTGTATGCCTTTTATTTATTTCTCTTAATTGATTGCTCTAGCTAAGACTTTTAGTAATATGTTGAATAACAGTAGTGAATGGTAACATTCTTGTCTTGTTCCAGATGTTATATCAAGGGCTTTCAGGTTTTTCCAATTCAGTATGACATTTTCTGTAGGTTTGTTGTATATGGTTTTTACTGAGATGGAGTGGAGTATCTTCCTTCTATACCTAGTTTTTTGAGGGTTTTTATCATGAAGAGATGTTGGATTTTATCAAATGCTTTTTCATTATCAATCAAGATGATCATATGGATTTTGCCTATTATTTTGTTTGATTTGTGTATGTTGAACCATCCTTGCATCCCCAGGATAAATCCTACTTGGTCATAATGAAAGATCTTTTTAATGTGTTGTTGAATTTGTTTGCTGGTATTTGATTGTGGATTTTCGCATCAAAGTTCATCAGGGATATTGGGTTGTGGTTTTCCTTTTTTAAATGTGTCTTTGTCTGCTTTTGGTTACCCTGGTACTGGCCTCATAGAATGAGTTTTGAAGTATTCCCTCCTTCTCAATTTTTCAGAATATTTTAAGTAGAATTGGTATTTGTTTTTCTTTAAATGTTTGGAGAATTCAGAAGTGAAACCATCAGACCCCGGGCTTTTCTTTGTGGGGAGACTTTTTATTACAGCTTTGATCTCATTACTTATTATTGATCTAGTCAGGTTTTGGCTGTCTTCATGGTTCAATCTGGGTAGGCTGTTTGTGTTTAGGACTTTATCCATTTCTTTTATGTTTTTAAAATTTACTGGCATATAGTAGCTCACAGTAGTCTGTAATGATCCTATGAATTTCTGTGTTAGGAGTTATAATGTCTCCTTTTTTGTCTCTGATTTAGGTCTTCTCTTTGTTTTTTTTCTTAGTCTGACTAAAGATTTGTCCATTTTGTCTACCTTTTCAAAAAACTAACTTTTCATTTTGTTGATCTTTTGCATTGCTTTTTAATTTCAATTTCCTTTATTTCTGTGCTGATCTTTTGCTATTTCTTTTTTTTCCTACTAATTTTGTTTTTTTCTACTAATTTTGGGTTTGTTGTTGCTTTTTTTGTTCTTTAAGATGAATCATTAGGTTGTTTGTGTAAAGTTTCCCTACTTTTTTGAGGTAGGCACTTATACTTTCCTCTTAGTACTGCTTTCACTCTATCCCATAAGTTTGGGAACATTGTGTTTTATTTTGTTTGTTTCAAAATCATTTAAGTTCCTATTTATTTTCTTCATTGATCCACTGGTCATTCAGGAGCATATTGTTTAAATTTCATGTGTTTGTATGTTTTCAAAACTTTATCTTGTTATTGTTAGTTTTATTCCACTGTGATCAGAGAAGATACTTCATATATATATATGTATTTTTAATTTTTAACTTGTTTTGTGGCTTCAAGTATGATCTACGCTTGAGAATAATCCATATTTTGAGAAAAAGAGTGTGTATTCTGCAGCTGTTGAATGAAATGTTTTGTGCATACCTATTATGTCCATTTGGTCTATAGTGCAGATTAAGGCTGATGTTTCTTTGTTGACCTTCTGCTTGGAAGATATGTCAAATACTGAAAATGGGGTGGTTAAGTCTACAGCTATTATTGTATTGGAGACCATCTCTTTCTTTAGCTCTAGTAATATTTTCTTTATATATCTGGGTGCTCCAGTGTTGGGTGCATATATATTTACAATTGTTATATCCTCTTTCTGAATTGACTTCTTTATCATGATATAATGCCCTTCTTTGTCTCTTCTTACAGTTTTTGTCTTGAAATCTATTTTGTTTGATATAAAGTACAGCTACTCCTACTCTTTTTCAGTTTCTGTTGGCATGGAATATCTTTTTGTTTTTTTCTGTAGTTGCAAGATTTAATACAGTGAAACACAGTGAAAACAGAGCTCCCATACAAAGGGAGGGGACCCAAAGGGGTTGCCATTGCCGGCTCAAATGCCTGGGTTTATATCCAGATCCTTGTCCCTCCCGCTGTGCTCTCAGGCAATAGATGATTGGCTATTTCTTTAACTCCTGTTTTTGCCTAATTAGCATTTTAGTGAGCTCTCTGATTGGTTTTCAGTCTCTCTGTGTCTTTATAGGTGAACCGTGTTTCTTGTACACAACAGATCCTTGGGTACAGTTTTTTTTATCCATTCAACCACGCTCTGTCTTTTGATTGTAGTGTTTAGTCGATTTACATTCAATGCTATTATTTATAATAAGAAATTACCACTGACATTTTATTATTTGTTTTCTAGTTGTTTTGCGGTATTCTCTTTCTTATTTCTTTCCTTCCTGTCTTCCTTTTTTTCAGGATGATTTCTCTGATGGTATGTTTTAATTTCTTGCTTTTTATATTTTGTGTATCTGTTGTAGGGTTTTTTGATTTGAGTTTACCATGAGGCTTGCAAATATCATCTTACAACCAATTATTTTAAACTGATGATAATTTAACAATGATTGCAAAACCAAACTAACAACTAAGCAAAGAGAAAACTAATAAAAACTCTTCACTTTAACTTCACATCCTTTGTTTTTTAACTTTCTGTTGTTTCTATTTATATCTTCTTATAGTATCCCTTGAAAAGTTGTTGTAGTTCTTATTTTTGGTTGGCTCATCTTTTAGTTTTTCTATTCAATATATGAGTAACTTACACACCCCAATTACAATGTTAAGATGTTATGTGTTTGTCTGTGTACTATAACCAGTAAGTTTTGTATCTTCAGATGTTTTCTTATTGCTTGTTAATATCCTTTGCTTTCAGATTGAAGAACTCCCTTTAGCACTTCTTGTAAGACAAGTCTGGTGTTGATGAAATCCCTCAGCTTTTGTTTGTCTGAGAAAGTCTTTTATTTCTCCTTCATGTGTGAAGAATATTTTCCCTGAATATACTATTCAAGGGTAAAAGATTTTTTCCTTCAGCACTTTAAATATGTCGTGCTACTTTGTCCTGACCTATAAGGTCTCCACTGAGAAGTCTGCTGCCAGGCGTATTGAAACTCCATTGAATGTTATCTGTTTCTTTGCTCTTGCTGCTTTCAGGATCCTTTCTTTACATTTGGCCATTGGGAGTTTGGTTATTAAGTGTCTTGAGGTAGACTTATTTGAATTGAATCTGCTTGGTGTTCTATCACTTTTTTGTGCTTGAATATGATCTCTTTATCTAGGTTTGGAAAGTTCTCTTTTATTATGCCTTTGAATAAGCTTCCTATTTCAAGCTCTCTTCATCCTCGTCAAGACCAATAACCGTTAGATTTCCCTTTTGAGGCTATTTTCTAGATTCTGTAGGTGTGCTCCATTGTTTTTTCTTTTGTCTCCCTAATTGTGTATTTTCAAATAGACTGTCTTCAAGCTTGGTAATTCTTTCTTCTGCTTGATCAGTTCTGCTGTTGAGATAATCTAATGCATTCTTTGGTATGTCAACTGAATTTTTCTGCTCCAGCATTTCTGCTTGATTTTTAAAAAATATTTGTCTTTTTGTTAAATTTATCTGATAGAATTCTGAATTCCTTCTCTGTACTATCCTGAATTTCAAAGAGTTTCCTCAAAACAGCTATTTAGAATTATCTGTCTGAAAGGTTACATATTTCTGTCTCTCCAAGATGGTCACTGGTACCTTATTTAGTTCATTTGGTCAGGTCACATTTTCCTGGATAGTCTTGATGCTTGTGGATACTCATCCATGTCTGGGAATTTAAGAGTTAGTTATTTATTATAGTTTTCTCAGTCTAGACTTGTTTGTACCCATTCTTCTTGGGAGGGATTTCCAAGTATTCAATGGAAATTGAGTACTGTAATTTAAGTCTTTAGTTACTGCAGCCATATCAGCATTAGGGAGCACCCCAAGTCCACTAACACTGAGACTTTTAAAGACTTACAGAGGTCCAGCCTTGGTGAACCTAAGGGAGAATCAGGTGAGATCTGAGAGAATTCCATGGATTATCAGGCATAAAATTTTGTTGTCTTCTTTTATTTTCCACTAACAAACATAGTCTTTCACTCTGTGCTGAGCAGCCTGGAGATAGGGGAGCACTCCCTGGAGAGCACAAACACTCCTGTGGCCACCTCCACTGAAACTGCACTGGGTCAGATCTGAAGCCAGCACAGCACTGGATCTTGCCCAAGGCCGGCGGTGACCACTGCCTGACTACTGATGATGTTCACTCAAGGCCCAAGTGTTCTTCAGTCAGAAGGTGGTGAATCCAGACAGGCTTGTGTACTTCCCTTCAGGGTGGTAAGCTCCCACTTGTCCCAGGATGGGTCCAGAAATGAATGCTGTCCGGGAACCACAGCCGGGAGTCAGAATCCTTAGGAATCTACTTGGTAGTCTATTCTTCTATTCTACTGCAGCTGAGCTGGCATGCAAGCCACAAGACAAAGTCCTTCCCATTCTCTTCTCTCCTTTCCTCAAGCAGAAGTAGTCTCCCCTATGGGCACCACTGCCCCAGGCCCAAGTTGTGTACTGTGTGGCCAATATTCACTCAGGGCCCAAGAGCTCTTCAGTCAACTTGTGGTGAATGCTACCAGGCCTGAGCCTCTCCTTTCAGGGCAGTGGGCTCCCCTCCGGCCCAGTGCAGGTCCAGAAATGCCATCTAAGAGTCACAGCCTGGAATCTGGGACCTTAAGAGCCTGCTTTGTGCTGTACTTCACTGTGACCAAGCTGGTGCCTAAGCTGCACAACAAAGTCTCTTTTATTCTTCCCTCTCCTTTCTCAAGCAGGAGACCCTCTTCTCTGGTCAGCTCTGCTCAGAATGTACTGGGCCATGCCAGAAGCCAGCATGTCGCTGAGTCTCGTGGCAAGTACTGCCTGGTTACCACGTGGCAAGTACTGCCTGGTTACCACTGATGTTTATTCGAGGCCCATGGGCTCTTTAGCCAGCAGGTGACAAATCTTGTCTGGACAATCTCCTTCCCTTCAGGATAGCGGGTTCCCTTCTGGTGCAGGGTGTATCTAGAAAGACAGGGAAGATTGTGCCTGGAATGGGAGCCTCAGGAGTCTGCCTAAGACCTTATTTGACTGTGGACGAGCTGTTATTTCTGAGTTGAAAGATGAAGTCCCCTTTACTCTCCCATCTCCTCTCCTAAAGTAAAAGGAAGGAGTCTCTCTCAGAACTGTGGGCTTCACTGTCTTGGGTTGGGTGAGGAGTACTGCAAGCAGTTCCTTGGTTGGTGTCTCACTAGGTCATGTTCACCCCAAGTCCATTGGCTCGGAACCCAGCAAAGGGCTAAGATTTGCCCAGGAATTACAGTCCTTGTGGCCTAGACCATCTTTCAGGTTTATTTAGAACCGAAGAGCACTTTAGCCCACAGTGGTGAGGCTAGCCAGAACTTGGGATCCACAAGCTGGAATGGATAATCCCTTCTGACTAGGGATGCTCCAAGTGCTCCCTCTTAGGCTCTTGCTGACTTCTCCCCTGTGTTGCTTTCCATTATGACAGGGCAGCACTTAGTTCCAATGCAAAGTCCAACAATCACTGCATTCTTCCTCTTCCAAAAACACAAATTCTCTCTCCATGCCACACCACATTGTCAGGGAATGGGGCAGGGTAGGTGTAGGCAATTCAAGGTTGTCTTTTCTACCTTCTCTTTCCTAGATATGACGTTAAAACCAGGTACTGTGATTGCTCACCTAAATTTTGGTTGTTATAAAAGTGGTGTCTTGTGTGGATAGTTGTTCAATATGGTGTTCCTGAGGTGGGGGAGTACAATAGCTGGAGGGTTCTATTCATCCACTTTGCTCTACTTTTCTTCCTATTTCTTCAAGCTTTTAGAAAATATCTGTTAGGATGTTCCATAAAATTAATTTCACCTGAAATGAATTAGCTTTTGAAAGTTGATTTTGTTAGTGCATTACTCAATTTTAGATTTCCTTATGTATTTTTGAATTCTGGTTTTCAGACGCCCATCCTACCTACTTCTGCCTTGCCCCTGACCTTGGCTTTTGACAGTAATCCTAGATCCGGTCTCCACTTTCGCACAAAACACTTTTAGTTCTCTACCAAATATAAACTGATACTCTGGGTCAGAGCATAGCAGTTCCTAAGCCTCAATCCTGTATACTTCTTAGGTTCTATTCCATTTGAAGGCCACTGAAATGTTCTATTTTGTTTTTGAACTTGGCCCTGTCTTTTAAATTTTTAGTCTTATACTTTATTTATTTCCCATTGTTATGTATTATAAACTTATGGGGTCATATTGACCAGAAGTTTGTGGCATCCTCATTTTATTTATTTATTTTTAATTTTATTTATTTTTGTATTTCCTCAGAGACATTTGTTCTGAACCTCATTTTACAGATAGAAATGAACTGAAAAAGGTTCATTAGCCTGCTTCAAGTTGCAAACCTAATCCATGGTACAGTCTGGGCTACCATTTAAGTCTTTCACTTGGCTCTGATGATCAAAATGTATTTCATTTTACAGAGAGCTGCTCTCAGTGAACTGCTGATCAGCTGTGATAAAGCAAGAAAGTAAATAATGTAGAGTCAGAGAACCTGAACTCAAGTTCTCACTCTGACAATTACTACTTTCTCTTGGCCTCAGTTTGCAATATTATATAAGAGCAATACAGTCATGCATCACTTAACAACAAAGATATGTTCTGAGAAATGCATCATTAGGCAATTTCATCACTATGCAAACATCAGAGAGTCTACTTACACAAACCTAGATGGTATATATTTTTATTTATATAGATATTTTTTCATATGGAAAACCAAATGCCCCAGTACCATTAGTAAATATCAATCATTTCCCCTACTTGATCTGCAATGCCAATATCAAGTGCCAGATATCAGGTTTCTAGATACGCTCTATTTTAACATTATGAGACCATCATTATTGACCCAAACATTGTTGTGTGACAAATGACTACACTACCAATTATCTTACACAGTGGTCGTAAAATTAATACATGTGAGAGTTTTTATAAAAAAATTCAAAGCACTATATACACATGAAAGTTTTAACAGCTAAAAGATTTGTCTTTTTAAAGATATATAAATAATATGTATTTGTTTCTGAGAAATAATAAAATACAGATAAGCATGAAGGAAAGAAATTGCAATGTAATTTAGCATTGTATTCTTCTAGATTTATTTCTATATATATTTAAATTAGCAACTGAATCAAGCGCACTTGTCAAAATTTTATCTATATCCATCTATACGGTAATAAATCATGAAACTGGCTCCTCAAGAAGTTTTCGGGAAGGGTTTTGACACAAAATCAGGTAAAGTAACATTAGGTTATTTGCCAAATATAGTATTAATTGTCTTACCTTGATTTGTTACAGTCTTTGTGTTCAAGTCTCAAGGACAAAGCTTCCATTTAGATGGAACAAACTATTTGTGGATTAATCTTCTATACTTCATTGTTGCAAGCTAGAGAATCCTCTTTAGCTATCTGGAGCAGAAATGAATCATTCTAGGTATTAATTAGCTCACAGAATCTTTTGGAGGGCTAAAGAATCAAGCTCAGATGTTTCAGCAGAAACAAAGCATCCAGCATTAAAGCCAACAGAAGAAATATCCATGCACACTACCTGACTATTTTAGAAGAACGGCGCATTGGTTTCACACGAGTACCAGCACCTACACCTAGATTTAAGAGATTTCACTAAAACTGTCCCTAAAGAACCAGACATCTCTATCACCATGCTTGCCACATGTGGCTACTGCCTTCTCTGTTCCCTTCTGCTTCTGAATTTGCTCAGTGGAACCAAATTCCAAGTAGAAATGTAGCTTCAAGGAAATCTAGAACTAAAGTTCTGTTTTGTTTTGTTTTAATTTTTCAGGCTCTATGGTAGGAAGGTGAGATATAATGGAGCCAGAATGGGTAATCAATAAGCCAGTCTGCAGTATCTGGTAAGTACTGTAAGTAGGTACAGGTAGGTACTATAATTTCCCCCATTTTACAGATAAGGAAACTGAGCCTTAGGAAGATTATGTTATTTGGTCAATAATAAATATATATAGAAGGAAGCCAGGATTTCAACCCAGGTATTCTGATCAACATTCACCTTTTTAGCTACTATAATATTTAATAATTACTTAATTACATGAATTCTCCTTAGAAGAAAATGAGTGTCTGAAGAATGATAATTCTTTCTGATTCAGTAAGCACTTTCCAGTATCAAATTCTGGGGACTTCCTTCATTCAAAACTTCATTCAGTCATTCAAGACTTTTAATTAAATACCTACTATGTGCCAGCACTCTTCTAGGGACCTAGCAATATGGTGGTGAACAAAACGTGCATAGTTCCTGATATCATGGAGGTTAGCATTTAGTGTTAGAGTTACCAGGTGAAAAAGTATGCGTTAATTACGACTAAAAGATATATAAAATAAGAGAGCATTTAAATGGGAGATTTAAGGTAGCAGGTGCAGGCAGAGAAAGATTTCCTAGGGAAGCTGTTTGAGTTATAGAAACCTGTAAGATGAGTAAGTATCAGCTAGACTAAGGGACAGGTTCTGGGAAGAGAGTATTGTAGGCACACGGAATAAATAGAGTATGAGATGTCCTAGAGGTTGAAAGGAGGTCAGGGAATTGAAAGAAGTCAAGTGTGGCTAATCATAGACAGTAAGTAAAAACCGACCCTGCGATAAGGCTAAAGAGGTAGGAACTCAACCAACGTTCACTGAATGAATAAAGGTGTGCAATCTCTAGTATATGGAAGCTGTGATGCCTTCTAAACTTCCAGCTTCCACTGAGATTCTATGATTCCAAAAGAGGCAGTATATCTTTGTATATTTAGAAAAGAAAAGGCAAGGCCAGAGTGGTAAACTGTCCCCAAATCATCAAAATGTATTGATAGTCTATATTGACACTTTAGAATGAATGAATCACTTTTGTGGATGCTACGGATTCTGCAAGGAGAAAAGTAGAATGGATCCATTTGTCTAACACCTAAAAGTAAAATGGGAAAGACCAACAGAATAATTTAGAATAATTAAAATTAAGTAGATTAGTTTTTTCTCTTCTTCATATGACCTTTGAGATAATGTTTTGTCTTTACTAATAAACAAAATCTTTAGAACTTTGCCTAAAGCGCCTTGCTGAAAACAAATAAAATGCACAGAATGCTTACATCAAGAATACTAAAATTTAATCTTTAATAATAGTTTTAATCAAAATAGAAAAAATAGAAAAAATCACACTGCCCTATTTCTGTCAAAAGAAAACACGAATATATTCCATCTATAATCAGTAGGCAGAATCCTCAAAATTACTCAACTAATATCAAATACAAGTTTTCAAATCTTTCAAAGATTTACATTATGTATTCCAAAGTAACAGCTAAAATCATATATTAACTTACACATATATCTTTTAAGTCTACCAATAAAATGTGTGACCATTGAAACACATTTAGTGACGAGCAGGAGCCACATTCAATGAAGAAAATTAAGTAGTAGTCCAGCCTTTCTAGACTACATGAGAATAGATCCAATAGCCCATGATTCACAATAGTTTTTAAATACATGGTTTATTTCTCTATTATTTGAAGTTTTTTTTTTTAGACATATATTTGAACTTCAAACACCCTCTTTGACATTCCTGAAACAGCTTTAACATTACTTTTCTTTATCTCATTGCCTTCTCTCCCAGGTCAGTGGGCAAAGCTTAGGGCTTCCAGCATAAGGTTAATCCCTTTATCTGTCCTCTGAATCTCATTGCCAGATGCTTTTTCAGGGACCTCACTTAATTATTGCTCTCCTTTCAGCATCTACAACCTTTTCCTCTCAACTAAATCTTTATTCTCATCATATAACCATGCTAAAATCTCTGTGCTGGCAAAAACAATCAAAGACAAATAATAAAAACCCCCTCAAGTATTCTCTCCTCATCTGTAATTCTTGTCTTCTCTTTTATTTACATCCAATATTTTTGAAGAGTCATTGGTACCTATCTTTTTTCTCACCTCTCACTCACCTCCACTGCAATCTGGCTTTTACCCTTATGCTCCAATGAAATTACTCCTGAAACCATCACAGTGACCTTTTAGTTGCTACATGAAGTGGGCACTTTTCAAGTTGGGTTGATCCCTCAGGAGCATTTGATATTATTAACCAGAAATTTCCTGGAGCATATAGAACTGCAGGGAACAATAAGCCATGTTCCCAGAATCACCACATGGAAGGGCACCCAATTAACACTCAATTAAACTATTCTTTATGCATAAAATAAACCTGCATTGTGTTAAACCAATAGGATTTATAAAATTGTTCTGCACATAATTGTTCTAGCACATAGCATTACTTACCTTGACAAACACATGAGTCTTATTAGGTCATTCTTAATCTGTCTCCCTGATTACCATCTATTCCCCTGCTGTGAACTCTATGCCTTAGCCACACAAACCACTGTGTGTGTATATGCATGTGTGTGTGTTTGTCCATGCTATTCTTAATTCCTTTCTTCCTATTATTTGTTGACACATTCTTTTAGTCTCACTTACAGCCTTTGAGAAAGCTTCCCTGTTTCTGACAAGCATATTTACTCCATTTCACCTCATATATCTCTCTGTTGTAGCACTCATGCTATTGTATCATAATTGTTTTCTGTCCCTTAAGAATGGACTCTTAGGTTTTTGGAATACGTAAATTACAGGATTTCTAGGCATGCTTTATCAAAACAAGGTTGAAATGATAAACACTGGGCCCTTACATAAAATTTTGTAAGAACATCAGGTTCTGACAAAGAAGAATGAATTTGTGGTTTTATATTTTGTTTCCCTTTAGTTAAACCCTAGTTATCAAAATTTATAATTTCTTAAAATAAAATCTTGCCTACTTTTGGGCAACAAATACATGAACCAAATATCCTTTGTTTCTAATTTCCTTAGAGGTGATATTCTATGCATAAAAGAATTATCTTTTGCAAGTTATATTTGCATATGATCAGTCACATTTTTTGTATTTCAAATGTATTAATATTTCAATTAGCTAGAAGCAATAGGAAAGAGATTTATCTAGTCTGCTATGGAAGTACTAATATAATTTTAAAAAACAACTAAGAGCACTAATTTTGTTGTCAATTTCATATCCTTATAATTACCTCTTAAATAGGCAGCACTTTTCTCATGGTAATCACTGCTGTTTTCAAATGGCTTACAAAGAAGAAAAGCATTTACGCTAACTCCAAGAACAGATGAAACTATTTATTTTGACATTTGTTGGCTTTGGACCATGTCCTTTCCAATTCTGAAAAAGACAACGTGGGAACTTTTGTGTTTAGAACAAATAATTTTAATAACTTTAGAGGTGGTTTAAAATGGAGCCAATTTTAGGTGTCAGATAAAATGATCCTAATTCATCTTATATCAAAGGTACTGGGCAGTGACATTGGTTGGGGTGTGGTCAAATTGTTACTATGCCAATCATTCAGTAAAGGAGTCTGAATTGTCAGTGGACAAGATCTAGAGACCTGAGAAAAAACTCCTTTCTTTCCAGCCCTCTCTATGATAGACACTCAAGAATGTGAGAAAATGTAGGGTAATTCTTTCAGGCATGGTCATATCAATTCAAAGGAAGACAAAATAGTTTAGGAAGTGGATTCTAATGCAAGAGATAGTTTAGAGGAAGAATGGAAAGTGATGTTAGTATAGTTTATGAGGTAGTGGTTTCAGTTGTTAAATATAGATAAAGAGAACAGAAGAATATAAAGATTCTAAACTGTATCAGAAAGAATCATGGAACTTTAAAAGCATAAAGGACTTTAGAGATACATCATTTTCGTTCACTCCTTTCATTTTAAAGAGGAGGAAACTGACCTTTAAAAAGGTTAAATCACTTGACCCAGGTTGCACAGAGAGTTAGTGAAAATAGTGTCTATGGGTTCCTATGGTGGGGATAGGGAAGAACATGTAAGGGAAGAAAGGAAGTGGGTCTCTTTTCATTCTGATCCAGAAACGCAAATCCTTTAAAAGGGTAGGCAGACCTTTTTTAAAAAACAGCTGGCATCACCTGCGGAGCTGAGCCAAATGCTGTGGTTGGTACCCAGTCTGAGCCAAAAAAAAGTGTTCTTTGTAAAATTTCTCTTTGTGCATGGATAACCTTCACAAAATTAGTCCATGCTTGCTTTTAAATTACTTTGCACCTGTCCTAATCGTTCCTGGGTGAAAATGTCCTAAGAGTTAACATAGGGTTTGTAAAATTGGGCTACTGGCATTATTTTTAGGAGCATGCTCCCTTACTTAGCTTAGAGAACATTTTTTTTTCCTACTAATTTGGGTGCCACATGCCTTATAACTCAACTTCAATTTTCCTCCAAAGATATCCAATTTATTATCCTTTTCTTTAGTGTATATTTGCTTCAAGAGACAGTCTCCACAATGCTGATTGCGATATCATATGAATTCCACAAATTCACTTTGAACTCCTTGGTTTTAGCTTATAGGATTTCTACATTTTGACTCATTTTTCTTATATATTTTCTTGATAGTTGACCCCCTGCCTAAACAATTTAACCCTTCCTTTTCTTTTTTAACTTATCCACCTCCCTAAACGCATGTACACATTCATTCTCTCTCTCACTCTCTCTCTCTCTTCTTCCCGTCCCCACCACCACACACACAAAATCATAAAAGCAGTTTTCCCAAATGGAGCGGTATAAAGCATGTGAGAGGTCAGGGGAAGACCAGGAGTTGTACACATGCACAAGCCAACTTAAAATACGTTATAAAGGCATCAGTGAGAATGTCAGAGTAGGAGACTCCAATAGCCGTACTCTCCACCGAAAAAAAAAAAAAAAAAATTCTGGCAAAACTGTCAGAAACAAACTTACTGGAATTCTGGAAAACGGGATGTCTGCGAAATTCTGGGATGTTATTGGATCATGGGGCGGATTTCCCCTTTGGTGTTGTTTTCGTGAGTTATCAGAGATCTGGTTGTTTAAAATGTGTAGCACCTCCCCCTTCTCTCTCTTCCTCCTGCTCTGGCCCTGTAAGATGTGCCTGTTCCCCTTCACCTACTGCCAGTCAAAGGTTTGCTGTAACCAAAAGAATT
>NW_016811519.1:31974-48962 GCF_001698545.2 Rhinopithecus bieti | reverse complement strand
CCCCCCCCCCCCCAAGAATTCTTAATCAAGAGAAAGGGCCACTGAAACCCAGTGGGAGAGGTTTATAGTATTTTATTTGTGTCCATCCCCTCCATTCCTGGCTTAATGGTGGTCCTGAAGACAGCACCCTGTTCTACCAGTGTAGGTCCCAGTACCAGAGGGAGCAGAACAGATTTTGTTCTGAAAAAATTGTGGTTGCCTGTTTTGACCTATCAGGTGGCTTCCTGAAGGACTAACACAAGGGACTTGCCTTTATTTCGCCTAACTCAGAACTCTCTCAGGGCACAAACGTGGCTGCACAGACAGCATCTATATAAATACTTAATAGCAAATCAACCAGCCACTGTCACCCTCATGAGACAAAGAATATTAGGTGGGGTAAACAATAAACAAAACAAAAAACTTGAGAAGAAGGCTGGGAAGTGAGATGCTTGGGGAATAAGGGCTTTGAGAAGCTTCCACATATTCCCAGGTATCTAGAAGGTCACACACATGCACAGGGCAGGCCACATGATCAGAAATGATCTTGAGAAGATCCTAAAGTCTCACCTTTGGCTGAACTTCAGGCTCTGTGAAAGCAGTAAATGAAGTTGAAGGCAGAGTTGTAAACTGCTTAGCTGAGTGTTAAAGGTATGCCCCAACATACACACAGAGCCCAGTTGCAAAGACTGAGAGAGTTTTTGTTTTATCCAGGCATTTAAGGAAATCTTTGTCAAATCAGTAGCTGACCATTGACTTAGTAGAACAGAGATTTCAGTGACCACAGAGAATAAAAAATAGTGTCAGTAAAAAATTAGAAAATTCACTAAACATACAAGTACAATCCAAAACGAGTAGCAATAACAAAAACCTGGGGAGAAGGAGAATCAGATTTCCAGTTATGACATTATAATATTTAAAATGCCAGTTTTAAACAAAAAGATAGTAGACTTGCAAAAAAACAGTAAAGTATGGCCCCTTTAGAGGAAAAAAAGAAATGAATATGAACTGTCCCTGAGGAATCCTAGACACTAGATTTACTAGACAAAGAACTTAAATCAACTGTCTTAGATATGTTTAAAACCATAGACGAAGAACCAAAGGAATATAGGAAACCAATGTCTCACCAAATAAAGAAGGCAGAAATGATATAAAGGAAGCAAATTCTGAAACTGAAATGTACAAGTATAATACTGAAATAAAGAAATTACTAGAAGGTTTCTACAGCACTTTTGAGCAGGTAGAAAAAAGAATAGAGAATGTCTAGATAAATCAATTGAAATTATCCATTCTAAAGAACAAAAACAAAATAAATGAAGATAAATGAACAGAACCTCAGCAACCTTTGGGATATCATTAAGCATATCTACCTATCTAGCTCTCAGAATCCCAGAAGGAGAGGAGACAGAATAAAAGACAAAAAGAATGCTTGACCAAATAATGGCTCACAATATTTCTATATTTTGGCTCACTTTTCTTATATATTCTTCCTGATAGTTACCCCCACCTGAACAAATTAAGTCTTCTTAAAAAAAGAAAAAATAATAAAATAAAATAAAAAAATGGCTACTTCCCCAAATGCAAATTTAATAAAAGACATAAATCTACTTATTCAAGAAGTCCAACAAATACCAAGTAAGATAAACTCAAACAGATCTAAACTGACATATTATTATCTAACCATCAGAAACCAAAGCAAGAATCTTGAAAGAAGCAAGAGAGAAGTAACTCATCATATACGAGGGATTATCAATAAGAATAACAGCTTATTTAAACTGCAGAAGACTTAAGACAGTGAAATGACTTATTTAAAATGCTGAAAGAGAAAAACTGTAAATTAAGACCTATATTAAGCAAAGCTATCCTTTAAAGGTAAAGGAGAAATTTAGACATTCACAAATAAACAAAAAGTGAAGGAGTTTTCACTAACAGACTGGTACTGTAAGAAATGTTAAAGGGAGTTCTTCACACTGAAACAAAAACACACTAGGCAATAACTTGCAGCTACATGAAGAAATAAAAATCACCAGTAAAGGTAACTACATAGGTAAATATAACAAATAGCATTATTGTAATTTCAATTTGTAACTCCTCTTCTTTTTCCTATGTCATTTAGAAGACAAATGCATAAAACAATAATTATAAATTTATACTAAAGGGGACACAATGTGTAAAGATGGAATTTATGACGGTAACAACACAAAAAGGTGGGAGAGACCTATATTAAAGCAGAGTTTTAGTCCGGGCGCAGTGGCTCACGCCTGTAATCCCAGCACTTTGGAAGGCTGAGGCAGGCGGATCACAAGGTCAGGAGATCGAGACCATCCTGGCTAACATGGTGAAACCCCGTCTCCACTAAAAAGTACAAAAAAATAGCCGGGTATGGTGGCGGGCACCTGTAGTCCCAGCTACTTGGGAAGCTGAGGCAGGAGAATGGCGTGAACCCGGGAGACGGAGCTTGCAGTGAGCCGAGATCGTGCTACTGCACTCCAGCCTGGGTGACAGAGTGAGACTCTGTCTCAAAAAAAAAATAAATAAAAAAGCAGAGTTTTATATACTATTGAAGCTAAGTGGGTATTAATTCAAACTAGATTACTTATAAATGTAGAATACTAACTGTAATTCCAAAAGTAACCTAAAAGAACAAGTGAGAAATGTTCAGAAAAGTAAATGAGAAGGGAACCAAAAGAGATTACAAAAGGAAATTAAATTAATAACAAAAAAGTAACTAATATAAAAAACAGTAATGGAGGAATTAAGGGAAAAAAAGTTATAAGACATCAGAAAACAGCAAAATGGCATAAGTTCTTTATCAGTAGCTACTTTAAGTGTAAATGAATTATACTATCCAATTAAAAGGCAGAGATTAGAAAATGATTCAAATATATACTGTCTACATGAGACTCATTTTAGATCCAAAGACACAAATAGGTTGAAAGTTAAAGGATAGAAAAAGATACTTCATGCAAAGAGTAAAAAAAGAAAAAGCTGGAGTGGCTATACTAATATCATACAAAATGTACTAAGTCAAAAGTTGTTATAAAACAAAAAGGGAGGCATTATATATTAATAAAAGGGTCAATCCATCAAGAAGATGTGACAATTAAAAACATACGTGCACCTAACAACTGAGTCCCAAAATACATAAAGCAAATTTGACAGAAATGAAGGCAGAATAAACAGCTCTACAGTAATCACAGGAGATTTCAATACCCTATTTTCAATAATGGATAAAATGACTATACAGAAGATAAATAAGAAAATAAATGACTTCAATGATACTGTAAGCCAACTAGACCTAATAGACAAATACAGGACATTCTTTGGAGCTACATATGGATGATGGATATACAACATTGTGAATATACTAAATGCCAATGAATTGTATACTTTAAAATGTTTAAAATGGTACATTTTATGTTATGTATATTTTATCACAATAAAAAATGTTTAGCTATTGATATGGTTTGGATCTCTGTCCCCACTGAAACCTCTGTCAAACTGTAATCCTCAACGTTGGAGATGGTGCCTGGTGGGATGTCATTTGACCATGGCGCAGATCTGCCTTTTAGTGCTGTTCTCATGATAGTGAGTTCTCACGAGATCTGGTTGTTTAAAATGTGTAGCGCCTTCCCCTTCTCTCTCTTCCTCTTGCTCTGGCCCTGTAAGATGTGCCTGCTTCCCCTTCACCTACTGCCATGATTGTAACTTTCCTGAGGCCTCTCCAGCTATGCTTCCCGTACAGCCTGTGGAACCACGAGACAATTAAACCTCGTTTCTTTGTAAATTACACAGGCTCAGGTATTTTTTTTATAGCGGTGCAAGAGTGGAGTAATACAACTATGGACACTCACAAGGAAATAATGCATTATTAGAAGGGATTAAAAACTATGAGCAAAAATGAACACCAAGTTATTTAACTTAATAAATCCATCACTTCTGCAAACAGAAGACAACTGTAGACATCCCAGTTCTGAGGCAGAAGGGGTATAAGAAAACAGAAGCTGCTAAAAATTAGTAGCCCATATGAAAATCAAAGCAAGAGTTAAAAAGTGGAAAACCATGAAAAAGTTTTCTGTGTGAGAAAGAAATGAGATTGGGGTACATAGGCACTGCGTTTTCAATGAAGAATTCTAAAATGATTTAAGGCTTTAAACTGTGTGAATGCCTAACTTGTTTTAACATCAACTGATGTTTAACATTAATGCAAACATCAATTAATTAAACACTTCAACCCTCAAATGTAGTGTAGGAAAAACCATACTCACTTCTTAGGCTCAGTATTATCAGAATGATTGGGTCACATCCACATCTTTCTGAATGTATTCAGCTACGATTACTTAGTTCTGCATTGGTTTTGTGTCTGTCTTAATAGCAATCACTCCAAATCTAATAGTCTCAATCATAGCTCTCAAGTATTTTTCTCTTTTCCCAAATCATTCTCATTTTATTTTGAGAACTATCTCCCTTATAGTAATCTAGGTTTATGAGTCATTTTCAAAATCACAAAGTGCTTTATCATTCCACCTTTTTGAAAATCTCTAGAATGTAAGTGTTTTAGAAAAAAATCTTAGTATTTTCTGCCTTGTGAGTCTGCTGAGGGGCAGCCAGTAGAGTCAGTGCTGTTGAATTAAAATAAGCAACACAACAAGAGAAGGGACATTGGTCATGCAAGTCTTATTTCCTGAGGCACAAGACTTTGAAATGAGTCTTATAGGTTTTAAGATGATCAACTCGCACAGGCCAAGGCCCACTAAACTAACTATATACTAAAAAATGAGCCATTGTAAATGAATATTTTCTTGTAATTTTAAATTAAACTTTTGGGGTGGTCTTCTATAATTTTAATTTTGGTGGTAATCCTGGAGGTTATTTGCACTATTTTAGTTTTAACTTTGTTTTATTTTGAGAGTTATGGGAATGTTAGTGTTTCAACCTGTGATAGTAGAAAACACATTAAAAAATCAGACAGAACCGGGTTTGAATTACAAGGAACTTTTAAGTCATGTAAGCATAGATAAATTGGTGTCTTTTCTTACCTTTGGTTTTCTTCTCTATAAAATGGTAATGTCCAGTTTTCATTGTCATGAGGATTAGATAAAGGAGCAATCATGGTATATGACAAAGAACAGGTGCTCACATTTGTGGCTTTATATTTATACTTAAAGCATAGAAGTATTAAAGTCCTCATGCCTCAATTAGATCAGTTCTTACATTTTACCAGGAAGGAAGCTGAGGATCAAGAAGAGTGATCTGACATACATCAATAAGACATAAAGCTAGATAATTCCAGAGATTAGTACTGAGGTTTCCTGCTTAAGCAACAATCTTTTCCTTCCCTTGGGCTCTCTTCACTAGGGATGAAGTCTACTATTTAAAGGGAAGTTTAAAATAATTTATTGAACATAGGAGAAAGCAAACCTCAGAATATTCGGAAATGTGACTTAGATGCACCTTCTGAGATTAAAACTTGACCAAAGATGACCCACATTTTCTGAAGGCTTTGCCAATGTTTGCTTGTTAGTGACTTGGAAAAAGTAGATACTAAACATGAAAAGTACAATTTCTTCTTGCCCTTCATTAAAAAAATATAAAAACATGTTCTTTACTGACCTGCTATTACATTTGATAAACTAAAGTTCTTCTAAGATTGAAAAAAAAAATCCCTTTAGCAAATTTTTCCAGCTAATATAGTACCCAGCATACAATAAGCATTTAATAAATACTTGTTGGATGAACAAGTGAATGTGTATGTTCTCATAATGCTAATGAGAAGTAATGATTAAAACAAAAGTATAAATAAGAACATTTTGATGCATTTTGAAGCATTTTGATGAGGATCTGGGAGGGGGGAATCTGCTATGAGAACAGCTTGCTCAGACAGACAAACACCAAAGACTTCAAAAAAAAAAAAAAAAAAAAACACACACTGACTTGAGTTCTGGGATAACTACTTCACTGCAGGCAACAAAAATTCTACTTTGCCTTTAATCAATGTAATGAAACTGTACCTTAACATGCTTTCTTATTTGCATATCTCTTGCAATCCGTGTTGCATACAATACAAAAAGATTTATTATAAAGAAATTAATATATCTTGAGAGGCCATCCCCATCAGGCAAAAGACCCATCTGTAGATAAAATCACACCATTTATAAAACCTTAGAAAGATCTTACAAATCCATTAATTATTTACTTAAAAACTTAAACATCCAGAGATTGAGTTCTAAGCTCTCATTGGCAAATTTGCTCCTCTAAACACTTCCTAATGCACATGAAAACTATTTCCCTGAGAATCCAGTTCTCTAAGTAGTCGAGTTATAGAGTCTATTATAGATATAACTAAAGATTCTCAATAACTTTTAAAAACTTGGTTATGACCTAGTCTGATGAAGGGGACATTTCACCTTATAAACTGCTTCATATTGTAATTCAAATTGTAATTTGACTCTTCATCCCCAAACAGGGATCTTATCCCCACAAGTTTCACTGTACACAAAACTGAATCATATTAGCTCAAGCCCAGGTTACCTTTCTCCTAATTAGAATCTTTCCTTCTCCCCAGTGTGAATCTCACAAGGATACCAGCCCAATCTCATTAGAGGCAGCACAGTATGATGTGGTCTTTAGAATCAGATATAGATGGGTGAAATGCTGGCTTCACTTCATTTTATCTGTGAGCTCTTAGGTGAATCTCTCAGCTCCCTTATGCCTCAGTTTCCTTACTTGTAAAACTGAGATAATACCAATCTCATAAATTTATGAAGGAGAGTAAACATGTGTGTCTGTAAAAATCCTGGCATATGATAAGCAAACAATAAATGGTAGTGGCTATTACTATTATCATATCATACTATACTGCTTTCTCATGTCACTTCATACACAAAAACCACAATAAGATACACATGTCATATCAAATTAAATTGAATCTCTTCTATTGCGCTTTTAATGCTTTCTATATTCTGACACAGTTTTATCTCCTCTCCCAGAATTCCAGAGCACAAATTATAACTGGTCAACTTAGTTCCCTTTTAATCTTTTTCACTTAGCATGTCAATTCCTGCATGTCAATAATGTTGCTATTACTTTCTTTCACTTTGCTTGCTCCATTACGCCAGGACCTTCACATTCCTTAAGGTTTTAGTTCATGTCCCATCCATTTCCTCTATGAAACAGACTCTTGATGACACTAGCTCATTGCTTTCTTCTCTAGCTTTAGGGCCAGGTCCCTTAGAGGAACTGGGAAAAGGATGGAATTTGTCTGTGATGTACTCACATTTTTCTGTATGAGAGCCTGCTCTTCTTTCTATATAATCCTATTACTTCAAGCGTTTATTTTACAGTTATGGAGGCCACTAGTGAATAAGTAATTTTCTTTTCCATTGATGTTACTAGGATTATAGTCCAAAGAAAGGATGCATCTATGTTTATGCAAATTAACTTGATTTCAGCTAAGCTTGTGATTGGCACACTGGGTTCTCTCCTGATTCATGCAAGATAAAAGAAGTATCACAAAAATCTTATGAACTGGTAAACATAAGTTAAATAATAGCACAGTGTATATACTAACCTCAAAGAATATTAATAAAAGGGTCTATACAACCAGGAAAGAGGTCTTTAGTTATATGTCACAAGGGTCTGAAATGAACCAAAGACCCTTTTTCTGTTCATTAGAGACAACATTGGGTAGTATGGCAATTCTCAGATACTAATTCCTGGGTTATACTCCAGATACTCTGTAGAGCAAAGCCTAGAAAACATATAAGAATGTTTCTTGCATGGTTTTGGATGCACCAGAAATCATAAATATAGTGGTCAAACTACATGCTTCAAAACCAAAGATCTGAATTCAGAGTTTGTCTCTGACTTTTTGTTTGTAAGTGATGTTGTACTTATCTGAGCCTCACTATCTCCTCATGTTGAGTGTTAAGTGACATGCTGTATATATAGTGTCTCGCAAATAACAGACACTCACTAAATAGGAAAAATTTATCTATTATTTGGATGAATATGCAAAAGAAATATTCATTGAATCCACTGTTGTCATACCATTAAGAAAGAGAACGAATACAATAAATGCTAAAACAACTTTGAGTCTGGGACTAGTAGGCCAAACACACATAATATTAACATGGATAAGATTACTAAGTGGATTTAGGTTGCAAAATCAATTGCATAAATAAAGGATAGGAGACCTGCAGAATAATAACAGTTGACAGGGGAGAAAAAAATCACCCGAAAGTTTTTATTGACTTGAAGTTCAGTAAGAGATAAGTATATGACTCAAACAATCTTTGGAACAGGAAAGAGAAAGTTGGGAGGGTATTAGCATATCCATCGGTGTTGGTATCTTCCACAGCTCTTAGTACAGTAGTTTCTTTACAGAAATAAACACAAAGGCATTACAAATAATGATGTTTGATGTCAATAAAAGGTCAACATGATCTCTGCATTACTGTTAATAACTAAGAGTATGATATCTAATACTTATTGAGTGCTTATTTTGGGCAGTATTATATGCTAAATGGTTTACGTGTGTTATTTCCTTTAATTGATAAAACATTTATCTCAAAATCTTTGTAAATAACCATTTCTTTGAATCCCCAATTTTAAACCCAGACAGTCTGTGACCTAAGACAGTGGAATTGCTAAATCATGATAATAACTCCCATTAAATAAGGTAACTGTGCTTCAGGTTTCATAATTGGTAAGTGCAGGTTGGGATAGTGCTAGAATTATTTCCTTAGCTTTGATGTGAATTTCTCTGTGCAATTCACTTTAACAATTGCTTCAGATCTGCAATTTGAAGTATTTGCAGTCTTATTTATTTTTTCCTGCCACAAATTTATTCCTTAACCAAAGTTTAGGTTCATTCTGTTATTTTAATGCCTTTTTAGTTGTCTTTTGACTAAAAGGTGAGTAATATTAATTTGGGAGAATCATATCATTCAGAATTAGATAAGCCTCATTGCCCTGCAAAAAGAAGCTCACTTCTGTTTGCTTGGCTTTCTGATTTGGTGGCCTCTACATGGAGATTCAGATTTCATTTATCATTTACATTTGTCATTTTGTCTTCTGATAGTTTGTCCCTTTATAATACCTTGTTTGCTGATAGCTCTGATTTCATGCTGTTTGCCAATGCAGAAGGGAATATTTTTCTTTAATACATTACATTTCTTCCCTCCCTACTTAAGAACTATTTACTCCGCTTACACTACATACCTGTGCATTTATTTGGAATTTTATATGTTTTGGGATACTTTATATCTCCTTTCCATATTTGAATAATTATAGTTCTTGATCTCTGTGGCAAACCTACCCTTTGTAGTATTTTATTTATATCCTTTACCTTTTCTTAGTGAAAAGGATGGAAATTATAATAAAATTATTAAAATTTATAAAATCCAGGGTCTAATCAGAGGACAGAAACTTATACAGATTAACATTTACTTCTTAATTTTCATACACTGCCTTGTGGCATTCAGGTGATCTTAATTTTTATGTAGTAAAACATATTGATTCTTTTCTTTATAATTAGTTGCATGATTTTATTACTAGACATTCTCCCCCATGTAGAAGTCAGCAACACAAGACCCATACTTCATTCAATGTTACTTGAAGTTAACTATTTAATCCAATGAAATTTATTTTACCCCCTCTAAATAGTGACTATTCTCAATATCATTTGTATAATTCATTCTTCCCATAATATGTTGATACTTCCCCTATAAAATATTATGGTTTTTATACTTAGTAGGGTCTTTATATTCTATTAAGTTCCATAAATTCGTACATTCTACTGGTATCTACAATTTTTAAAGTGGTAAGTTTAATCCATACATGTTTATATTTAGTAGGGTCTTTAAATTCTATTACATTCCATGGATATCTAGACTCTACTAGTACCACAGTTTTTAACTGGTAAGTTTAACACATTCTAGTATCTTGCAGGGAAAAGTTCCTGCCCCTCACTGTGCATGTGTGTGCAAGCATACACACACATATACACACACGCACACAGAGTTCTACTCCATCACACATCATCCAAACAACAAATACTATGGAATGTTTCATACATAGCCAGGAATTGTGTCAGATGACATGAATAGAACAACAGGTAAAACTGACATAGTCCCATCCCTTATGGAGCTAAAAAAATGTAGAGGTAGAACTAGACAAACAAGCAGGCAATTCTATTACAGATAGGCTATCCTAGGGCAAGTAGAGTAAGCTATGCGCAGCCACTGGTACAGACACGGGGGAGAAAGAAAAGCTTGCCACAGAAGATAAAATCTAAAGTGTGTGCGATATGAAGAAAAAATGGCCAGCAGAAACATCAGGACAATAATGAAATAAAGAAATGATCTCTCTACCCCACTGTTCTTTTTAAAAGTTCTTTTAAATATATTTCATCCATTTATTCATTCAAGTTGCTCTGATGATCCAGTACCTCATTTGGTTTGGAAGCTCAGGATGAAATATTGATTGCTGTGTTACCCAATTTTATGCATTTCCTCTATAATTCAGGCACTTGATACAAACTAGTCTACTACTTTTATGTCTGGTATCTACCCTTAATGTACATGTTAGCTCCCATTTTCCTATCTTTCTCTCTTGTTATATTTAGTAGGGTATTTTATTATTTAGGTAGATAGTTTCATACTCATTATTCATACTGATTATTCTCCAGGGTTTATTGCTTACTAACTATGTAACTGGAATAAAACCATAAATAATTACTTTCTAAAAAGATTGAAAGAAATATTGTAGTTAAGTGTGCCAAGAGCATAAAAAATAAAGCTTATAAAATAATACAATTATTCTTTCTATAGGAGTGCTGAGGCTTATGAAAATAGTTTCTTATTGTTAAAATGATATAAAATTCTTTTAAATGAATGATTTACATATACAATCAGCTTAATAATATCTTTGAAAATTGTGTTCATTTGCATTTGATACCACTCACCTCCTGTAATAGGGAATGCAAAATATGATGTCATTAACCCATTTTGACCAAATATGCCCAAAGAAAACTAATGCTTCAAGTATCGATCAACATTTAACAGTATTTTTGACCTTTATATGTTTATTTCAGGCAGGATACTAGTTAATCTTAGTGTAAACTACTTTCAATTATTTCTGTTTATTTTATATATCCTGGTAGTCATATAAATGCCAATTATACTTTTTACAGTTTTGCTTCTCTATTCTTTCCATGTTTTGGTAAAGTGTCAATAATATTTCATTACATGTTTTCACTTGGAGGGCTTGCTGTAGAGTACAGCTCAGTTTAAATAGTCAATTAATTTTAGCAGAACTGAAATTGAATTACGAAATATTTCTAGGCTGAGAAGAAAACTATGGTAAACTCTTAGCTTTTCTACTTTGAATTGTAATCTTTGCCCTTTTTCACTTCTCAGAGAATACCTAATCTAGACTAAATAATTAACCGACTGGCGGCATAATGCATTAATTGTGGAGAACGGTAAGCTGGGTTTCACATCCATCTCTGTCACTAACAGAATCTCCTCATGGGCAACAGTCACTTAATGTCTTCAGGTCACATTATTTTATTATTTGTAAAATGAATTAATAGGATTACAGGCTCTTCAAAGTCCTTACTATCCCTAAAGTGTTAAAATTCTGACTCTACCTCATACATAAAAAGAACCAGTAATTCGAGTGTGAGTGTAGGGGTTTCTAAAGGCCAAATATCTAATACTAAATAATATACTATAGATAATTGCATTATTTGGTCACAACTAGTCACCCTTCCCTTCAGCACAGCTTCCCTATGGACAAAGTATATTCCCTGCCCACTGATTTTGGGCTTGGCCATGTGATGTGCTTTGACTTATGATATACTGTGAAAGAGTCAGTGTGGTAATCCCAGGAAAGGCTTTAAGAAGTGCTACATGCTTCTCATCATTTTGTTAAGACTATGTCCTCTTTCATAAGCACAGCATGTACACAATAGTGGTTTTCTTGAGCCTGGGTCTCTCAGTGAAAAGACGTGTGGAATAGAACAACTGACCCATGCCACGCTGAACCTACTCTGAGCCACTTGTGGGCAAGAAATAAATCTTTGTTGTTGTAAGCCATTAAGATTTTGTGGTTTATGGGAGATTATTATGTTAAGTGAAACAAGCCAGGCACATAAAGACAAACACACATTCTCACTTATTTGTGGCATCTAAAAATTAAAACAATTGAATTCATGGACATAAAGACTAGAAGGATGGTTACCAGAGGCTGGGAAGGGTAGCTGGGGACCTGAGGGGAGGTGGGGATGGTTAATAGGTACAAAAAATAATAGAAAGGATGAATAAGACCTACTATTTGATAGCACAGCAGGGTGACTACAGTCAACAATAACTTAATTGTGCATTTAAAAATAACTAAGAGTGTAATTGGATTGTTTGTACACAAAGAATAAATGATTGAAGGGATGGATACCTCATTCTTCTTGATGTAATTATTTCCCATTGCATGCCTGTATCAAAGCATCATATGTACCCCATAAATAATATGTACCTACTATGTAACCACAAACATTAAAAATAAAAAACTTAAAATATTTTGTGGTTTGTCGTCACAGAAAAAGCTGACAACTCAAGTACTACGTGTACTTTTAGAAAACTGATAAAAGAAACTATTTTGAAAGTCTCATTTCAAACACTTTATTAAGCAACTTCTTATGATCAGGGCTTTTGTTCCTTCCTTGATGCCGGGTATTGTACTGTATCAGCTAAAATTAAACATAGGAAAGAAGAGAAGGAAAAGTCTGTTGAAAGGGGAGTTAATAATGTGTCTCTAAAGTTATTTCTCAGAATTAGTAAGTGTTCAAAGTACAAACAGATGAAAAGTTTGGAGTCAACCTTCTAGCAGTGTTGTCAATATACCATCAAGATGATTTGGTTAATAGACTAGC
This sequence comes from Rhinopithecus bieti, assembly GCF_001698545.2. NCBI lineage: Eukaryota > Metazoa > Chordata > Mammalia > Primates > Cercopithecidae > Rhinopithecus > Rhinopithecus bieti. The sequence goes on along the minus strand of NW_016811519.1, from coordinate 36,052 downwards.
TTTAATATGATTCAATGAATCTTGTCTGTCTCTTTAAATTTGAATATCTATATGGCATTTTCAAATTAATTGAATAAATGCATTATTAAAACCTCTAAAATCACATAATCATTGGGATAACTCATGATTTGTTTACATTTTGTAACAGCACACTGGGGATGGGGGAAATGCTGAACATTTGACCACATTTAATTTCAAAGGAAAAATTAGTTTTAAATTGTGTTTATATTTTATGTTCACATTTCCTTTACATTCACATAAGTAATTAAGATGACTAAGTACTTACATCAATGCATGAAAGCATCTACGTAAATTCCAAATGCCAGGAAGAAAGTGAAGGAAAACATATATGCCATGTAGGAAAGATAATTATACATTTTAAAAGTATATTATCAATCCAAAATAATTATGAAGAAAATCCTAATAATCGACTTCTCTGTAGACAATATCCTAACACATTACAAGGACATTGCACAGCTTAATGAAATGAGATAGCATATTGCTAAAATCTGCTGGTGTCTTAAAAGTGGAGGGGTTTTATGACAACTATAACCTTAGCAATTTTATCCATACCTGTAAAATAACTTGACACAATAAAACCTTATAATCACTGCCAACATTAGATGAGTTAAAATTACCTGCCAGTCTGCTGAGAGACTTCATTATACATTATCTTTACATATATCATCTCATATCCAATATTCATAAAAAAGACCCTATGAGAGGGGTTCTGTCATTGTCCTTACTTTATAGATAAGGCAACTGAGGTTTAGAAACATAAAATACATTGCCCAAACTAAGTGGCTAAAGGTCAGAAAATATGACTTGAGAATTTAAATTCTTCATGTTAAAGTGTGCCTAATAAATGGAAGAGATGAAAAAGTCCTTCAGGTCATAAGCCTAATTTGAAGATATTAAATGTCTATCATATCCAAAGTTACATAGATGGAAGCAGAAATTAAACAAGAACTTCAGTTTTTTATTATGGTATCTTAACACATTTTACCATATATTTATAAAAATATCTGCTATAAAGTTCTTGAAATTTTATTTCCAAACATGTATTTTACCTACTAAGTTTCAGGGTGATTTTTATAGTCCCATATCTTAATAAATGCAGTCAAGTTATCTGCTAATTTTTACAATTTCCCCTCTGAAGACAGCTCAATAACCTCTAAAAGATACATTTTATCCCAGTAGGGGGTCTAGGAGTATGAAAATAATTAAGCTTTAAAATGTCTTTTGTTATTTTATTCATATTTGATGACTTAATTAAGGGAATTATGAGATACATACCCAAAGCAAGTTGATCTTAAGAGTAAATAATTATCATTTCCACTAGGGTCAAATTGCACATCTCAGTGATGTTTGAAAATTATCATAACCTGGAGGATGGTTATAGATATGCTATTAAATTATCAAATATATTGCAAAGATTAGGCAATTTTTTTCATTACCTCATTATGGTTAATGTAGATAAAAGACTTTTCTCTACCTAGCCTGTAAAAATTGCTTAGGAACTAAATGTTTAGAAGACTTCCCAAATTCCACTTTTAGCTAAAAAGACGAGTGATAGGATAGGAAGGTAAAAGTTAAAGGATAAACTAGAAACTAGGCAGGAAAGGAAGGAAGAAATTATTTCCCTTAGTGACAAATATTTCACTAAAATCTATTTAGTAAAATCTTTAACAGACTTCATTATTTTACCATTGACTTAAGCAAAAAATGGATGAAATGCTATGATTAACAAACGACATGATGCCAAGAGAAATAAATAATATAGTATATAACTGATACAGGCTATCAAGAAATTGAATAAGGTGAAATTTTTAAGTAATAAAGACAACATTCTGCATTGAGACGAAAAAAAGTCAGCATTCCAGCAGAGGCAGATTCACCACACAGGTCATGAAGCTTAAGCTTCAGGATGCTTGATTTACACTAACACCTTCCAGAGCCTGTACCTAATGTATATATGATAATCCTATTCTTAAAGGGGACCTCTAAAATGATATAAGCTTCCAACCCCCAAAAACCTGGATATGCCCTTAAGTTTTAATTCCAATAGGATAATACAAGCTATTTAACTCTGAATCCCTCCAGCATTATTCAACAAACCTTTCAGATCAAACAAGGACAAATAAAATCACCATAACCCATACCAGAGCGTATCTTAGTGATAGAAGTCAACTTACATGTAAATGGGAGATATCTTCATTTGAGACCACCAAAGTTGGCTCCAGAGCCCTTACCTTAGTGAGATGGAAGGGACTTGTATATATAACAGGAAAACTAGGCATGTTTCCAAATAGATACAATTACCCTCCTTCTCACCAAGGTGAGGGCTCTGAAGCCAGCTTTGGAGGTCTTAAATGAATGTCTCTCCCACTTACATGTAAATTGACTTCTGTCTCCAAGAATGCCCCCAAAAGGAGAGGGTCCAATCAGCACCACCCTTAAGGTTTGTAAGATCCTGGGCAAATATTTTATTTTTTTGCAGGTCTCCTGTCTATATAAACAGTTTGATTAAGGATGTACTGCAAATTCATAGACTCATGCAAAGTATAGTGATTCATTAATGAAGATATGAATAATGAATAGATAAATAGTATATACATATTTGTTTATTATATATGTTTATTGTACAATGAGTGCACATGAAGATTCTTTGTAGTGTCTGATTACTGTCTGTTTCTGTTCAGATCCAGAAACCGTACCTTCATGTTCCTTATTGTCATATGTCCCATGTCTAACTACTTTCTCATCTCCCATCTGAGAAAAAATGTAGCAAATGCTATTATTGTTACTGCCATAGCTCTTTGGAAACTGTGTGTATTTAAGCAACACAGACTGTTTTGCACCTGTAGTTCTCTAATATCATTTACTTAATGCTGTACATGATTACTCATGACACTGCATCATCTATCATGCACCCTGTGGATTCCGACTTCGGTGACTCTCTTGAAGATTGTTATGGTGCTGATGGTCATGAACGCAAGTCATTCCCAGAGTATTTCAGATAATGTGAATGATGGTTTGTTTTCTGGTCATGTTTTTACTGATTGTAGTGTTATACCATAAACATATCTTCCAACCATGTGTTTCCTCAACTATTTAGATCAAAACCACGGCATTACTGATTGCATTGCTGATTGCTTTTGATGATTGCTATATTCCCACCTTCCACAAACTGCCACCAGTGAGGAAGATAGGCAAGGGTCCTGGGGCAGTGAGAGAAGATACTTTCTATTTGTGTAAAGGAATGTCCATTGTTCATTCAGCATGGCTTAGAATTGACCCCCCCACCCCAAAGAACACAATATCACTGCATCAACCGTAGAATATTGATTGAAAGGATCCACTGGCCATGCTGAGCAACAATCTAGAAGAGTCTTACCAGAAAGCAAAATGATCATTCCCAGAGGACTGCTTGACATGTGGCATGGAGCCTGCAGAGGGATTGGGGTGAGCATCCTGGGTGCCAGTGGCTGGGAGTACATTGGGTTGAGGATACCTCCTGCAGCTCCTGCTGCCCACAAGGGCTGTAGACTGGAGGCAGCACCGTGGGCAGATACACACCAGTGAGCATCAACACAGAGGCCCAAAGCTCAACCCCAAAGGTCAGTGACAGTTTGTAGCCCAGAGCTCTGAAACTCATCATATGTCAGACATTGGGTCACCCAAATACATATATCAGCACAATCTGACGCACTATTTTCATGTGATCCCACAAAAGAAATACTGTGGTCACTAGCAGGAGGGATCCACTAGCCAGGCTGCTCTCCTGAAATCAAGGCTGGCCATGGGTCCTGGGACAACCCAGAAGGGTGTGAGTCCCAGAGTTCTTGTGGGGCAGGTGGATGATTCCAGGTACAGAGAGTAGAGAGTTGTAGAATGCCTCACAGGTAAGAAACAGGAACCAGGGCCCATATGGATGGAATAGAGCCCTCAAGGCACAGGGCCTGAGGCAAAAACCACACTTCCGTGGGCCTAAGGGTGGTTCTGGGTCCAATTTTTTTTTTTTTTTTTTTTTAAAATTTTATTTTTATTTATTTATTTATTTTTAAGACAGGGTTTT